>NC_053458.1:387956-726088 GCF_015227805.2 Hirundo rustica | reverse complement strand
ACCTGTCCCCTGGCAGTGCCCACCCCGGTGCCCACGGCGGTGATTTCGGGTGCCAGGTGATGCAGAGTGACAGTTCCAGCTCTCAGGCCGGGCTGTGCACGTCGGGTGTCCCGGGACAGGACAGCCCCTGTCACTGAGGCAGCAGAGCCCCGTGACAGCCTCTCAATCGAACCCCTCACCCAGCTCCCCGGCGCTAACACTGCCTCTGAACAACTCCATTCATTATTCAAAAAAACCAAAACCCCAAACAGCCCAGTGAGATGCTGACAAAATATGTAATTTTTCTTTTTTTTTTTTTTTTTAATCCTAAAAATCCACCTGGTTTTGCTTCCTCGCTGCCTGTCTGGGTTCATTAAGCGCCGCTTTATTTGTTGTCAGTGAGAAGCCGAGCTCGGGTCACTCTGCCAACGAGTGGGAGTCACTTGTTGGCCATGAATGATTCATAGCTCCCACTTTTAATAAAAGGCTCCTGTTAAAAGTCTACATATGCTCAGAAGGAAGAAATAAAATCAACCCCCCCCCATGTCTCTATTTTCGTTAGAATTTGTGATAAATGGCCACGCGGAGGGTTGTTCTGGGTGGGAGTGGCTCCCAGCAGAGGCAGGGCTGGCCCTGACCCGCTCCGGGGTGCAGCTCCCACCCAGACACTGTGGGCTCACACCGAGCCCTGCTTTCCTCTCTTACCGAAAAAAAACAAACTCCATAGAAGAATTCCAAGTGGAGGCCGTTAGGAAAATGAATCCACGAACACCAGAGGTTTATGTCCAAAAAGGAATCAGAAGAGTCATTTTACTTTATTCCAATAAAGGGAGAGGCCATGGGGCATTTCCCCTGGGGTCTCTCAGTTTTTCGGAGGACTCAGCCTCCTTTTTATCCCAATTTCCCGGCCGCATTTCCCTCTCTCTTTCCCCACTGGCTGAGGGACTTGAGAGGCACAGACTTCCCGAAATGCCTCAGGTTCCCCTCTTCATGTATAACCCCCTCTAATTTTTAATTCTTATGGGATTTATGGGTTTTCCCCATTGTTGCTTTCATCTTTCAATATCCAATTTCATTTACAAACAAACCTGCAGTTTGTTTGTAAAGGCAAGTATCTTCTTCTCCATCCATTGATCAGTGGAATCCTTCCCATTGTTTCTCCCATCTCTCAGCGCTGGTTTTATCTACCAGCAGAGCCAGGGCTTGTCTGTGAAGACAGATCTGTCATTCCTCTCAAGGCCGAGGAGGTGGAGTTCATAAAATCACGGAGTCACGGCTGGTTTGGGTGGGAGGGGACCTCAAACCCCCCCTGCCATGGCAGGGACAGCTCCCACTGTGCCAGGCTGCTCCAGCCTGCCCTGGGACACTGCCAGGAGCAGCCACAGCTGCTCTGGGGATCCCTGTGCCGGGGTTTCTCCTCCTTCCAGGGATGGATCCCTCCCTGCCGTGCCCGAGCACTGGGATCAAGCGCCGGGACAGCCCCTGGCCCTTCCTGCAGGCTGGACCATGAGTATTCAGGGGTGCAAAGCAGCAGGTGCAGCACGGCTCTGCTGAGGGCTCAAACAGGTCTGTCACCCTGGTTTTTCTGAGTTTTTTTAAAGCCTTTTGATTGTTCATAAGATGGACTCAGTCTTTTTAACTTCTGTACAATATTAGGAGCAGTTTTTGCCTTTTCTCACAGATGTAACATAAACAAATCCTTTGTTTTTCATTCCCTGTCCTTTGTTTGCACATTTTTAACCTGAAAACAATTGTAACTGACAGCTGGTCTGGCCATTGGGCTGGGAGGTGAAAACTCCAGAAGCCAATCCACAGCCAGACCCACAAATGTATAAAAAGTAAGAAATAACCAGGCAGAGGGGCTCTGGGCTTGGCTCAGCCTTGGGCTCTCTCAGAGGAACAGCTCTGCCCTGCGAAATCTCTCATCTCCGTGTGGTTGCTTTGGGTGCCCCGACCACACAGCTCTCTATGGAAACTCCATCTGTAGCTTTTCACGGGATGTTGAGGGTTGGTTTGTTGTTGGTGGTGGTTTTTTTTTTGTTTTTTTTTTTTTTTAAATTAAAAGCACACTTTATTTTAAAAAGTACAGATACTCTCATAAAGGATGGCTTTATAAAATAAAATGGCAGAAGTGCATTAATGCCATTGATAAAAACCTAAAGATTTGAGTAATTTTAGGTTTCATCTGTGCACAGAACAAAAATCCTCGTCCAGTGCAGCTCTTGGCGTTCCATTTCCGATGGGAATATTCTTGCTCACGATTACTCTCCTCCTTCTGGCCTGTTCTTCCTTTGTTCCCGTTTCCCCTCTCTTTCCCGCAGCTCCAGCAGCTCCCTGTGCTTCCCCAGCAGCTCCTGATGATCCAGGGACTCACTGCACGTCCCCCCGGAGCCTCGGGGCTCCCAGCAGGACGGGTCACTGGGAACCAACGCCATTCCCATTTATTCCCCCAAAATGCCTTGACAGCCCCCCAGTGCCCACCCCGTCTCTCGTTAATTGCTGTTTGTCGAGTCCTGACATTTACGTGGGGAAATCCCAATATTTCGATCAGTTTGCACTCCGCAGATCTGATTCATTTACTGAGGAGATCAATGGATGCCTCCACTGGTGCCAGACACTTCCAGCTGGCCAGAGCTTCCTCCAAAGGGATCTTCCACGGGAGCTGGGGCCAGGCTGGATCCCTGGAGTGTCCCAGGCCAGGCTGGGCACTGGGAGCAGCCTGGGGCAGGGGGACGTGTCCCTGCCACGCCAGGGGTGGCACTGGGTGGGATTTGAGGCACCTCCCATCCCAAACCATCCGGGGATCTGATTCCATGGAAATGCTGGGCTGGTTTTTGGGTACTTTTTTTTTGGTAGCAATGGTGTTACAGGCACTTTACAGCAATAATTATGATGTGTCCCTGCTGTGGAAGCAACAAATCCCTGCCAGGGTGTCACCTGGTGTCCTTCGGGAAGGACAAGAGAGACCCCGAGGGGCTGCAGCGTGTCCAGGGAATGGAGCTGGGACAGGGAATGGAGCCCCAGGAGAGGCTGAGGGAGCTGGGACAGGGAATGGAGCTCCAGGAGAGGCTGAGGGAGCTGGGAAAGGGAATGGAGCCCCAGGAGAGGCTGAGGGAGCTGGGACAGGGAATGGAGCTCCAGCAGAGGCTGAGGGAGCTGGGACAGGGAATGGAGCCCCAGGAGAGGCTGAGGGAGCTGGGAAAGGGAATGGAGCCCCAGGAGAGGCTGAGGGAGCTGGGACAGGGAATGGAGCCCCAGGAGAGGCTGAGGGAGGTGGGACAGGGAATGGAGCCCCAGGAGAGGCTGAGGGAGCTGGGAAGGGAATGGAGCCCCAGGAGGGGCTGAGGGAGCTGGGAAGGGGCTGAGCCTGGAGAAAAGGAGGATCAGGAGGATCGTGTGGCTCTGCACAGCTCCTGACAGGAGGGGACAGCCGGGGGGATTTGGGATCTGCTCCCAGGGAACAGGGACAGGAGGACAGGGAATGGCCAGGGATGCACAGCCCTTCCCAGGAAGGAATTTTCCCGGGTATGGAACCTGACCCTCCCCTGGCACAGCTGCCCCGGGCAGTGCTGGGTCCCCATCCCTGCAGGGATTTAAAATCCCTGTGGATGTGGCACCTGGGGACAGGGGGCAGGGGTGGCCTTGGCCGGGCTGGATGGACTCAGGGAATTTTCCAGCTGGAATATTCCTGTGTTTCTGTAGAGCTCAGCTGATCTCAGCCTCCAGGAGGAACTTCAGCCGAAGTTTCTTGCTGGAACAGAAGTTTTGCGCCGCAGCCCGTAATTAGCAGTTATTACATGCACTAACACTGACTGATAATTACTCTTTAGGATGAGCTCACAATCAAAGGCTTGATTTAAACCCACATCCATTTCTCCGTGACCCCTGATCCCGCAAAGCATGAAGATATTGATGTTCCAGTAATTAGCTGTTCCTGCCCTGCTAATCCATTAACTCCGCGGTTCTGGGCAGGACAGGGACGGGCTGAGTCAGGGCTGGGAACAGGGAAATAAATGAGGGGCTGAACCCTGGCCCCTCAGCAGCGTTTACAGCAGCTGCTGGTGCTGCTAACATTGGGAAATGTTATAGTGCCGAGAAAGCGCTAAAAAATGAAAACAAACGTTGTTTCCAGGAGGTCCCGAGCATCACTGGTGGGAGTGGGTAAATAAATGAACGGTGAGGTTTATGGGCTGTGGGGCTGATTGTTACCCTGGTTTTTCTGAGTTTTTTACAGCCTTTTGGTTTTCATAAATGGAGTCAGATCTTTTTAGTTATTGTACAATATTAAAAGCAGTTTCTACCTTTTTCCCACAGATGTAACATAAACAAATCCTTTGTTTTTCATTCTCTGTCCTTTGTTTGCGTATTTCTAACCTGAAAACAATTGTAACTGACGGCTGGTCTGGCCAGTTGGCTTGAGAGGTGAAAACTCTAAAAGCCAATCTTCAGCCAGACCCACAAATGTATAAAAAGTAAGAAATAAAACAAAGAGGCTCTCTCTCGGCCGAGACTCAGCCGGATCGGAGGAACCTCTGCTCTGGAAACCTCTTGTCTGCGTGTGGCCGCTTTGTGTGTCTCGGTGACAGCTGATAAAGCATCTGTGGGTGGGAATGCACAGCCCAGGCTCCCGAATTCCCCAGATGTCACTGAGACGCACAAAGCAGTCGCACGCAGACGAGATTTCGCAAGGCAGAGGTCCTTCCAATCCCTGCTCACAGCTGAAAACCGAGAGAGGAAGAGCGGAGAGAAGAAGAGACCCCTTTGTTTATTTTTTTACTTTTTATACATTTGTGGGTCCAGCAGAAGATTGGCTTTTTGGGGTTTCCACCCCTCAGCCTCAGTGGCCAGACCAATTGTCAGTTACAATTGTTTTCAGGTTAGAAATATGCAAACAAAGGACAGAGAATGAAAAACAAAGGATTTGTTTATGTTACATGTGTGGGAAAGGTAGAAAACTGCTCTAATATTGTACAGTAACTAAAAGATCTGACTCCATTTATGAAAATCCAAAGGCTAATAAAGAAACTCAGAAAAACCAGGGTAGCACCCCAAATCCTGGCCAATCCCTCTCGCCCAGCCCTCCCTCCGAGGCAGCGCAGGAAATCCACGTCCTCTGGGTGAGCTCCAGGTGCAAGGAGGTTTGGTAATTAATTAAAAAAAAAAAAAAAAAAAAAGGTGCCAGGGATGTGTGGGAAGGAGCTAAAATGAATAATGGATCTGGTTTTAATTAATGCATTGAAATTTATCATAAACCAAGGGTGTTGGGAGCCAGGGGTGAGAAATGCAGGACACATTTTGGGAAGGAATTCCTGGCGGGGAGGGTGGGGAGGCCCCGGCATGGAATTCCCAGGGAAGCTGTGGCTGCCCCTGGATCCCTGGCAGTGCCCAAGGCCAGGCTGGGATACCCCGGGACAGTGGGAGGTGTCCCTGCCCGTGGCAGGGGTGCGAATGGGATTCAAGGTCCCTCCCAACCCAAACCAGTCTGTGCTTCTGGGGTTCTGAGATCTCACCGGTTAAACCAGCTCTGGAGCAAACCATCATTCCCAAATCCCCTTCCCAGTGTGAACCCTCTGCCCCGGACACGTCCCCAAATGCCCGTTAATTCTCTTTGCGTGCACTGTGCTCCTGCTGTTGGGTTTTATCTGCGTTTTCCTGTAAAAACCCGCATCCCCTCTCCTGCAGGATCCGCTGATTTCACTGCCCCTGCCCAATGTCAGCTCCAGGCCAGCGGCTCCAGCCGCGGATGGATTTCCCACACAGCTGCCCGGGTATCTGGGGCAGTGAATCAGGAATGTTTTCCAGCAAAACCCGGAGATTTCTGCCGGGGGAGGCACTTCTCCCTGAGAATGGTTTCCTGGGAAGCGTTTCACGTTCTTCAGACACAGCCAGAGAAAATATTGAAGGTAAAAATCGTTTCTCCTCAAGATACTGTAGATATTATTCTCCGGGTCTTAGTTAAACTCACATAAATCCTGCCTTGAAGAAATCTCTGTGTTTCAAGCTCCATTCTCAGCGATGTCAGCAGGGCGAATCTAAAAATTGGAGATCCATAGGAAACAAAAAATCCTTCTCAGAGGCAGGGCCTGGAACGCCTCAAAGGGCTGGGAGCTGGGGGAGCAGGGCGGACGGGAGGGAAAAGGGATTGTTCCCGGTGTGTTTTGACTCCAGCCGCTCCGGAGCCGCTGCTCTGTGTCCGGGGCTGGCACCGGCCGGTGATGGACTCGGGGTGCAGGCTCCTGGAGGTGAATCCCCGCATCCAGCCGGAACGGGAAAAGGGAAGGGAATTCTCTGGAAGAGATGGAGGTTGGGGGCAAATCTCGTGGAAAACGGCACAAAGGAGCAGCGCTGAGCCTCTGGAAGGCTCCGAGATGGGATAAAACCGGGCAGTGCCGGTGAGCTGGGGACAAACGGCTCTGGAGGTGCCCAGGCAGGGACCCTGAGGGGCCACCAAGGGAACTGTCACCTCAGAGCCACAGTGTCACACTGCCACCAAGGGGACTGTCACCTCAGAGCCACAGTCACAGTGTCACACTGCCACCAAGGGGACTGTCACCTCAGAGCCACAGTCACAGTGTCACACTGCCACCAAGGGGACTGTCACCTCAGAGCCACACTCACAGTGTCACACTGCCACCAAGGGGACTGTCACCTCAGAGCCACAGTGTCACACTGCCACCAAGGGGACTGTCACCTCAGAGCCACAGTCACAGTGTCACACAGCCACCAAGGGAACTGTCACCTCAGAGCCACAGTGTCACACTGCCACCAAGGGAACTGTCACCTCAGAGCCACAGTGTCACACTGCCACCAAGGGGACTGTCACCTCAGAGCCACAGTCACAGTGTCACACAGCCACCAAGGGAACTGTCACCTCAGAGCCACAGTCACAGTGTCACACTGCCACCAAGGGAACTGTCACCTCAGAGCCACACCCACGCTGTCACACAGCCACCAAGGGGACTGTCACCTCAGAGCCACAGTCAGTGTCACACTGCCACCAAGGGAACTGTCACCCCAGAGCCACACTCACAGTGTCACACTGCCACCAAGGGAACTGTCACCTCAGAGCCACACCCACGCTGTCACACTGCCACCAAGGGGACTGTCACCTCAGAGCCACAGTCACAGTGTCACACTGCCACCAAGGGGACTGTCACCTCAGAGCCACACTCACAGTGTCACACAGCCACCAAGGGAACTGTCACCTCAGAGCCACACTCACAGTGTCACACTGCCACCAAGGGAACTGTCACCTCAGAGCCACAGTCAGTGTCACACAGCCACCAAGGGGACTGTCACCCCAGAGCCACACTCAGTGTCACACTGCCACCAAGGGAACTGTCACCCCAGAGCCACACTCACAGTGTCACACTGCCACCAAGGGAACTGTCACCTCAGAGCCACAGTGTCACACTGCCACCAAGGGAACTGTCACCCCAGAGCCACAGTGTCACACAGCCACCAAGGGGACTGTCACCTCAGAGCCACAGTCAGTGTCACACTGCCACCAAGGGAACTGTCACCACAGAGCCACAGTCAGTGTCACACTGCCACCAAGGGAACTGTCACCTCAGAGCCACAGTCAGTGTCACACTGCCACCAAGGGGACTGTCACCTCAGAGCCACAGTCACAGTGTCACACTGCCACCAAGGGAACTGTCACCCCAGAGCCACACTCACAGTGTCACACTGCCACCAAGGGAACTGTCACCCCAGAGCCACAGTCAGTGTCACACAGCCACCAAGGGGACTGTCACCTCAGAGCCACACTCACAGGGTCACACTGCCACCAAGGGAACTGTCACCCCAGAGCCACAGTCACAGTGTCACACTGCCACCAAGGGGACTGTCACCTCAGAGCCACACTCACAGTGTCACACTGCCACCAAGGGAACTGTCACCCCAGGGACACACCCACTGTCACACAGCCACCAAGGGGACTGTCACCTCAGAGCCACAGTCAGTGTCACACTGCCACCAAGGGGACTGTCACCTCAGAGCCACAGTCACAGTGTCACACTGCCACCAAGGGAACTGTCACCTCAGAGCCACAGTCACAGTGTCACACTGCCACCAAGGGAACTGTCACCCCAGAGCCACACTCACAGTGTCACACTGCCACCAAGGGAACTGTCACCCCAGAGCCACACTCAGTGTCACACAGCCACCAAGGGAACTGTCACCCCAGAGCCACAGTCAGTGTCACACAGCCACCAAGGGGATTGTCACCTCAGAGCCACAGTCAGTGTCACACTGCCACCAAGGGAACTGTCACCTCAGAGCCACAGTCAGTGTCACACAGCCACCAAGGGGACTGTCACCTCAGAGCCACACTCAGTGTCACACTGCCACCAAGGGAACTTTCACCTCAGAGCCACAGTCACAGTGTCACACTGCCACCAAGGGGACTGTCACCTCAGAGCCACAGTCAGTGTCACACTGCCACCAAGGGAACTGTCACCTCAGAGCCACACTCAGTGTGTCACACAGCCACCAAGGGGACTGTCACCCCAGGGACACACTCAGTGTGTCACACAGCCACCATTGTCACCCCAGGGACACACCCACTGTCACACAGCCACCAAGGCCTCCCGATAAGGCTGCGCTGCTCAAGGCTCCTCTGCTGTCTCCAGATATTTGTGCTGCGTCGTTATTCCTGAATCATTTCCTTTGCCATGTGCAGAGCAGGTTGGAATTGAAGACAATCTCACGCCATTTCCCCCCTCCTGTTTGTTCTGACTCTCCAAGGCCGTTCCCAAATATTCCATTAATTAACTTAGTCCCGGGAGCTGCTGTATTTCGGCATCCAAATCCAATTGTTTGGTGGGTTTCAGTAAATCATCCCTGAAAGCTTTTTCTTTTTTTCCCCCTACTTAGATACTGGTTTTGCACAGCATCCATCACTCCGCTCCTCGACAGGAAAAAATGTTTTCTAAATCTGGCCTGCTTTATTGTCCTGCCTTACATAAACAAAATGATTTATGAAGTGAGAGAAGGGGAGGAGGCAGGGTGGGGTGATCTTTTTAGCACTATTTCTTCTTCCTCTGGAGTTTTGTGTTGGTTGTTTTTTCCCCTCCTGAGCTCACGTTGCTGCTGCAGAAGAATTTCTGCCTCCCGGTGATCCCTGTGCCGCTGCTCCGCGCCCCGAGGTTGGGAAAATCTCCAGGGTGGTGCTGAGCAGGAGGTGCTGATGGGGTGTCACTGGGGACACTTTGGGGTCCCTCAGGACAGGAGATTGGAGGGGCTGGAGCGCATCCAGGGCAGGGAACGGAGCTGGGGAGGGGCTGGAGCCCCAGGAGAGGCCGAGGGAGCTGGGAGAGGGAGGAAAGGAGGAACATTCCTTCCTGGAAAGGGCAGCCCAGCCCTGGCACAGCTGCCCCGGGCAGCGCCGAGCCCCCGTCCCTGCTGGTGTGGCACCTGGGGACACGGGCAGGGGTGGCCCTGGCAGCGCTGGGCGTGGGGGGGCTCGGCAGTCCTGGAGGGCTGCTCCAGAGCTCAGCCGTTCTGCGATTCCACGGAGCGGATCCACGGGGTTCCACTCCTGGGGCTCACGGGCTGCTGGGAGCCCCTGTGCTGTCACTGCCCGGCCAGGCAGAGGTGTCACTGTCCTGTGACAGCCTCAACCTGTGACACTGTCACTGTCCTGTGACAGCCTCACAGCTGTGACACCTGTCACTGTCCTGTGACAGCCTCACAGCTGTGACACCTGTCACTGTCCTGTGACAGCCTCAGCCTGTGACACCTTCACACCTGTGACACCCTCACACCTGTGACACCTGTCACTGTCCTGTGACAGCCTCAACCTGTGACACTGTCACTGTCCTGTGACACCTGTCACTGTCCTGTGACAGCCTCACAGCTGTCCTGTGACACCCTCATACATGTGACACTCTCACCCCTGTCCTGTGACACCTCTCACACCTGTGACACCCCTCACACCTGTCCTGTGACACCTCTCACACCTGTCACCCTCGTGACACCCCTCACATCTGTCCTGTGACACCTCTCACACCTGTCACCCCCGTGACACCCCTCACACCTGTCCCGTGACACTGTCACACCTGTCACACCTGTCCTGTGACACCTCTCACACCTGTCACCCCCGTGACACCCCTCACACCTGTCCCGTGACACTGTCACACCTGTGACACCCCTCACACCTGTCCCGTGACACTGTCACACCTGTCACACCTGTCCTGTGACACCCTCACACCTGTCACCCCCGTGACACCCCTCACACCTGTCCCGTGACACCCTCACACCTGTCACCCCCGTGACACCCCTCACACCTGTCACACCTGTCCTGTGACACCCTCACACCTGTCACCCCCGTGACACCCCTCACACCTGTCCCGTGACACCCTCACACCTGTCCCGTGACACCCTCACACCTGTCACCCCCGTGACACCCCTCACACCTGTCCCATGACACTGTCACACCCCTCACACCTGTCCCATGGCCACGCCCAGCCCGAGGCAGCCCCGGCCTTTCCCCAGCTCCTGCTGCTCCGTTTCGCTCCGGTTTTTCCCGCGGATCCCATCCCGGGGCACAGCCCGGCCCTGGCACCCGGCCGTGCCCAGCAGCCCCTCTCCACCCCCAGGGCTGCCGGAGAACACGCCGGGATTTAGCTTGGCAGATCTTCCTGGGGCACACAATGCCAGGGCAGGATTGTTTGTCATAAGTACGTTCCTCTAATATTCGGAGAAACAATTTTTCATCTCTGTGCTATCTGTTATTGCTCCTTTTATGTTCTTGTTCCTTACTAGGGGTTTCTGTTCGGGAGGAAAAAAAAAAAAAAAAAATTCAGAGTGACTGGAGTCCTACATGCAGCTCTCGTGTGATATGTTCAATATTTTATGATTCCTTTCTCCTTAAGTATTTCTAAGAAGCGGAACGTCGCCGGCTGCCGAGGAGAAATGGGATTTGTTATTATTGAACAATCCTCAGGAAAGGAGAGGGAAGCAGAGAGGTGTGGGGGGAGCTGAAGGGTCGAACTCTTCCGTCTGCAGAGGAGCACAGAAGGCAGCTGCAAATCAGAGCTGCAGCTCCTGACCTTTCTATTATCCCGGTTTTGGAGCAGAATCCGGGATTGGAAGCCAGAGGTGAGTTTGGTTCCAAGGCTGGCGCTGCCGGGCGTTGGTGCCTCTCCCTGGCAGCAGCAGGTACAGGATCTGCTCCCCCTGTCCCCACCTGCCCTGGGCAGAATTCCAGAGCCACGGAACCATCTGGGCTGGAAAACCCCTCCATGGTCACCGGGTGCAGCTGTGCCCCATGCCCAGGCTGTCCCCAGAGCCCTCAGTGCCACCTCCAGCCCTGCCCTGGGCACCTCCAGCGATGGGCATCCAGACCTCCCTGGGCACTTCCAGTGCCTGAGCGCCCTTTCCATGGGAAATTCCTGCTGCTGTCCACCCTGAGCCTCCCCTGGCCCAGCCTGAGGCTGTTCCCTCTGCTCCTGTCCCTGTTCCCTGGGAGCAGATCCCAAATCCCCCCGGCTCTCCCCTCCTGTCAGGAGCTGTGCAGGGTCACAGGGTTCCACTGAGCCTCCTTTTCTCCAGGCTCCATTCCCTTCCCAGCTCCCTCAGCCTCTCCTGGGGCTCCATTCCCTTCCCAGCTCCCTCAGCCTCTCCTGGAGCTCCATTCCCTTTCCCAGCTCCCTCAGTCCCTCCTGGGGCTCCATTCCCTTCCCAGCTCCCTCAGCCTCTCCTGGGGCTCCATTCCCTTTCCCAGCTCCCTCAGCCTCTCCTGGGGCTCCATTCCCTTTCCCAGCTCCCTCAGCCTCTCCTGGGGCTCCATTCCCTTTCCCAGCTCCCTCAGCCTCTCCTGGGGCTCCATTCCCTGTCCCAGCTCCCTCAGCCTCTCCTGGGGCTCCATTCCCTTTCCCAGCTCCCTCAGCCTCTCCTGGGGCTCCATTCCCTTTCCCAGCTCCCTCAGCCTCTCCTGGGGCTCCGTTCCCTTTCCCAGCTCCATTCCCTGGACACGCTCGGGGTCTCTCCTGTCCTGAAGATCCCGGCTCCTCCCCAGGGCTGGAGGTGTCCCAGCACTGCCCTGCTCTGTGAATCCCCCAGCAATGGATAAAGCAGCTCCAAGGCTCCTCTGAAGCCAGCCCTTGCAGGTTTCGGTGGCAGGAGTGTCCCCCCGTGTCCCCAGCCCGGGAGGTTCCTGTCCCCTCTCCCAGGGCAGGGGATGTGGCTGGGAGAGGGAGGGAGGGCTCCGGTTCCCCTTTGGCACCTGGAACCTCGGGAAAACAGCCGCGGATGGGAATTCCTGGTGGCTGAGGCAAAAGGAGATGCGGGATATGAAAGGGAGCGGGAATTTTATTAGGGCTGGGTTCGGACAGCCCTGATCGAATTCCCGAACAAGGAAGGGCAGGAGGTGCCAGCGAGCAGCTGGACAAATGTCTCGGAGGCAGCCCGGGAGCGGATTTGCTGCCAGGCTTGTCCTGACACGTCACACTCGGGATGAAACGTGCCTCCCTGGCATTCCCGAGCTCCAGCCCGAGCCTGGGAATCCTCGGAGCCTCCTCTGGCTCTCCACAAGAGTCTGGAGGTGAAGCTGCGTTTGTTTGGATCTGAGCACTCCACCGCAGGTCCCTGCCATTTGCATTTCCAGCCTGGAGGAGGAGGAGAAGGATGCAGAAGGCGAATTTTGCCGTTATCTCTGGTTTCCGTGGATGTTTATCGCTCCCGCTCCGAGCCCTGCACGCCTCAGAGAGGCTGGCTTGGGCAGATAAAAATAGGAATTTCAGACTGCCAAAGCAAAACGTATCGATAAAAGGAGGAAGGGAAAAATAATGGGGGGAAGAGCAGCCACCCATGCTCTGAAAGGATGCTCCAAAGCCAGGAACCGGGCGGAAAATGGGAACTTTTAATTGTGGGAGGTGTTTCCTGGGGAGAGTGAGTGCAGTCAGGAATCCTGCATTTTTATTTGGCTGATCCTTGGGCAATTTCTGCGGTGGGAGAAGGCACAAAATTCCTGGTATTTTTTTTTTTCCCCTTTGAAGCTCTGTTTTTAGACAACGAACGTTTATTTGGATCACAGAACCTTCTCCTTTCCGGACCAAGGGCTCTCCCTGCCCGTTCCTGGGAATGCAGCTGCATTCCCCGCTGGAAGCTGTCGCTGCTGAGGGATGTGGGATCACCGGGGGCAGGGAACGGGCCGGGAACGCCTGGATGCGGGCAGGGCGAGGTGTGCCCGAGGGGAGGAACCTCTGCCTGGGGCAGAGCTGCGCTGGGCTCCTTCCCTGTCCCGCTCTCCGGGCCTTATCCTCAATGTCCCGAGGGGAGAAGGGCTGGGAATGCTTTCCTGCGGGATTCTTTCCCCGGTGAGCCCGGTCAGACAGACGGGAAGGGTCCAAGCGATCCGAGGACAGGCTGGGAATGGCTCTGCGGGGTTTTGGGGACGGGACCCAGCCCGGCTGGGGCTCCTGGAATTCCTGGTGAGGGTCCGATTGTGCTGCCGGGAGGTGCTGGGGGTGATTTGGGTCCTGCGCTCCCGGGTCGGGGAGCCGGGCGGTTTTGAGGGGTCCAGGTCGGTTATCTGCAGGGTCTGGGCTGGCCGTGCCTGGTCAGGGTGGGTAAATCAGCTCCTGTTGGTGGGACACGTCCTGGCGGGGGCCCGGGCACGGGAACGAATGGGATTTACCGGGAAAACTGAGGGGAAAGGACCTGGGGGGTTAAGGAGGAAACCCGAGCCACGGCCAAAGGCAGCAGAGCTGCTTCTGTCACTGCGGTCTGTGAGAAAGGCAGGACAAAACTGGCACTGCCCAGGGGCCAGCGCCTGCCGCTGGATCCGCTCTGCTCAGGGCACGGACATCCCGGGAGAGGGCAGGGACATTCCCGGGACAGGGACATCCCCGGGGGAGGGACATTCCCGGGACAGGGACATCCCGGGACAGGGATATTCCCGGGACAGGGACATCCCCGGGGGAGGGATATTCCCGGGGCAGGGACATTCCCGGGGGAGGGACATCTCCAGGGGCAGGGACATACCCGGGGGAGGGACATCCCCGGGAGAGGGACATTCCCGGGACAGGGACATACCCGGGGGAGGGACATTCCTGGGGGAGGGACATCCCGGGACAGGGACATCCCCGGGACAGGGACATTCCCGGGACAGGGACATCCCCGGGACAGGGACATTCCCGGGACAGGGACATCCCGGGACAGGGACATCCCCGGGGGAGGGATATTCCCGGGGCAGGGACATACCCGGGGGAGGGACATCCCGGGACAGGGACATCCCCGGGACAGGGACATCTCCAGGACAGGGACATCCCCGGGGCAGAGACATCCCGGGACAGGGATATTCCCGGGACAGGGACATCCCCAGTGCATTGCTGTGACATTCCCAGCACAGGGCTGTTCCCAGAGCTGTCCCGGTCCATTCCCAGGTCTGTCCCGGCTGTTCCCGGTCTGTCCCGGTCCATTCCCAGGTCTGTCCCGGCTGTTCCCGGTCTGTCCCAGGCCATTCCCAGGTCTGTCCCGGCTGTTCCTGGTCTGTCCCGATCTGTCCCGGTCTGTCCCTGTCCATTCCCAGGTCTGTCCTGGTCTGTCCCGGTCCATTCCCAGGTCTGTCCCTGTCCATTCCCAGGTCTGTCCCGGTCCATTCCCAGGTCTGTCCCGGTCCATTCCCACGTCTGTCCCGGTTGTTCCCGGTCTGTCCCGGTCAATTCCCAGGTCTGTCCCGCTGTCCCGGCTGTCCCGGTGCCCGGGGGGCTCTGGCCGCAGGGCGCACAGCTCAGTGCAGCAGAGGGAATTGTTCCCTGCCCGTGGCTCGGTGGGAACGCACCAGGGCCAGCTCCTCCCGGGATCCTGCTCCTCCAGAGCCGGCCCGAAATTCGGGAGAACAGCCTGGGTCCTACAGAAACGCCAGGAGGGGAGAGGCAGAGGAGCAGCCAGCAGTCACAGAGAGAGCTGCTCCGGGGTTTGGACAAAGCTCCCAGCACGGGGAGGAGCTGCCGGGTGTCCCTGCAGGGCCCGGAGACGGATCCGGGATCCCGCTGGGTCCGGACGGTCGGTGGCGATTCCAGGAGGGGCAGAGCCGTCCCCTGAGGAGGAGCTGCCTTTCCAGCGTTCCCCAGGGATCCTTCTCGTGCTTGTGGCTGCAGTCAGCGGCGCTCGGGTGCCGAAAATAACTCCGCATCCACCACGTGGGGCTCTGGTTCATGGGACCCAGCAAGGGGTAAATCAGATTTTCCCGGTGTGGCTCTCACTGGGACACTCTCGTAGAGACAGAGCTGCCTTGGGCTTGAACTCTGGCGTTTGGGCAGAAAAAGGTTTTATTAAAAGTCAGGAAGAGCACGAAGGAAGCTCAGGGAGGGGAGGAGATGATTGAATCGACACGGGGATGCATTTCCCTCTTCCATATGTTCACAGCATGGTTCTGGGCTCCCCCAGCACTCCAAATGTCACTGGATCTTCCTCTTCCTAAGGAAAGAGGCACCAAATAAAGACAAAGGGTGGGTTTTTTGGTGTTGTTTTGGTCCCTTTTTTCAAAGTGTACAAAACAACCTCCGCTCAGAACCTTGGGAAAAACGATCCTCTGGCAACAAAGGGAGGACGGGGAGCGAGAGGCGGCAGCAGCAGCGATTGCTTTTGGGGAGGAAAGGCCAGGAAAGCGGCACGGCAGCAGGATTTGTGCTTATTAAAGACAGCACCAGGCCTCCGGGCAACATTTATTACACACAGCCACAAAAGCCTGGTGTGGGATTTAGCGCTGCCTATCTCCGGGAAAAATAACAACTGAGAAGGCTGCGTTTGCTCAGGCAGGGCAAACACCCCTCTGGAATCCCTGCCGGCGTCTGCAGGTGGGAAAAGCCAGGGGATGCGTTTTCCAGAGGGGCTGTTTGTCAGGAATAAAGGGGAGCTGGGCCCTGCTGGGAGCTGCTGCTGCCACGGGAGGGGTTGGGGTGGGAAGGATCCCTCGAGGGGTCACGGCGTGGGGACGGTCGCGACACACAGGGTGACACCACGCTGCTCGGAGGCTCTTTATTGTGGCCCCGCGCTCTCTTTTATGCAGTTTTTAACAAACTTCTCATGGGTTAATGGCTTTCTTGTTAATTGTTCTGTGGGTTAGTGAAAGGTATTTTACTTGTCCATCAAATCCATCTGTTCTGGGATTGTCCCCATGTTTCCTTTGGTGATTCTCACGGCACAGATCCCTTGTTCTTACAGGGGCACTGGTTTCCCTCCCTCAGAAGGGATTGTTGTGTTGAGGGAACTCCTCATTCCCAGAACAGCTTCAGGTGGGAACTCAGGGACTGCGGCGAGCTGCACTTGGGGGAAGGGACAGGCCAGCTTTTCACCCTTGAGAGGAATGACAGATTTGTCTTCACAGACAAGCCCTGGGTCTGCTGGTGGATAAAACCAGCGCTGGGAGATGGGAGAGACAGTGGGAATGATTCCACTGATTGATGGATGGAAAAGAAGATACTTGCCTTTACAAACAAACTGCAGGTTTGTTCATAAATGAAATTGGATATTGAAAGATGAAAGTATTGATGGGGAAAATCCATAAATCCCATAAAATTTAAAAATGAGGGGGGTTATACATTAAGAGGGGAGTCTGAGGCATTTCGGGAAGTCTGTGCCTCTCAAGTGCCTCAGCCAATGGGGAAAGAGAGAGGGAAATGCGGCCGGGAAATTGGGATAAAAAGGAGGCTGCGTCCTCTGAAATACTGAGAGACCCCAGGGGAAATGCCCCATGGCCTCTCCCTTTATTCCAATAAAGTATATGGACTCCTCTGTCTCCTTTTTGGACATAAACCTCTGGTGTTTGTGGATTCATTTTCCTAACACCCTGTTTGTGCAGGCTCAGTGCCGCGCGTGCTCCAGGCAGGGATGATGGAGCCAGGGCGTGTTCAGGCTGGAAAAGCCCCCTCAGGCCACAGGGTCCAACCATTCCCCAGCTCTTACAAGGCCACCAGGGCTGGACAACCTTTCCAAGCAGGAATATTCCCAAAATCCACCCTGAGCCTCCCTTGGCCCAGCCTGGGGCCGTTCCCTCTCCTCCTGTCCCTGTTCCCTGGGAGCAGATCCCAAATCCCCCCGGCTGTCCCCTCCTGTCAGGAGCTGTGCAGAGCCACAAGATTCCTCCTGAGCCTCCTTTTCTCCAGGCTGAGAAAATAATATCAGAAATAATTATTGTGATAATAAAATAAACAATAATTTATTATTATTATTATATTAAATTATTATAATATTAAATTATTATAATATCAAATTATTATAATATCAAATATAATTGATCATATTATCGATATCGATATAACATAATAATATAGTTTATTATATTCTCAATACAGTATTTATATGATCCCCATTTAACCCCCTGCAGGCCAAGCTACTCAAACCTCATTTTCAAACCTCATTTCCCTTGTCCCCGCTGAGACCCTGGGAGCACCCAGCCCCACTGGTCTGTCTGTAAAATCCGTTTGCAAAGATCTCTGGTGGGAAAAACTGCGCAATCCATCTAACCCTCGGCCAGTTCAACCCTCAGTAAGCACTGGAGTCGAAGTAAGGATGATTTATTAGGGAGGATCCTCGGGTGATGATGAAAGTGTTCCTGGGCACTTTGCCCTCCTCCAGAATTTAACACACCAAGTGCCTTTTGCCTTTTCCTTGGGGTGCATGAGCTCGGAGCTGAGGATCCTGCGCGGGACACAGATGGTTAAATGTGTGTGGGGCACAGCGGCGGATAAACAGATAAAAATAACCACGAGGAATTCTTTAATCTCTCTTTGAGGCAGCCTCCTTTGCTCTCCATGTATTAATTAAAGCGTGACCCCGTCTGCTGAGCTTATCTGTACAAAGTCAGGACTGTTCATATTCCTCTTTTTCCTGCTCCCTTCTCCTGGCCGTGCAGCCCGGGCATGGCTGAACCAATTAAGTGGCTGGAGTACAAGGTTTATTACAGCTGCTCACAAATTAAATCCTTCAGCACCCGGTAATGAGGCACCTTAAAATGCAAGAGGGTGGGCAGGTGCCATCCATCAAAATGCAGCCAGCCCGAAACTCTCTTTCGGGGTTTATTGGGGCTGTGAAGCCGGAGAGGAGCAGCAGTGAGCAGAATAGAAACCTCCTGATTAAAATTCCCTCGGTTTCCCCCTCCCTTGGGCAGGGCAAGGGAATCCAGGCTGCACTTTGGGAAGACCAAAGGGAATTCCAGGAGGGTTTGACCCCGCTGGAGCCTGGAGCTGGCGCTGCTCCCCGCAGTGAGCAGCCCGGTGTCCATGGGAAGGGTTAAATAAATCCCGCAGCCGCAGAGTTTGGGTGTTGTGGAGAAATGTCTGAGACCGTCTGGTTTGGGTTTGCACTCACGAACCTGAGGAGGGATACCAGGACACCCTGGGAATGCCGCGGTGCCGTGCCTGGGAGCGCTCCAGGCGCTCCCGGGGATTCCGAGGCTGAGCAGCTGTTACCCTGGTTTTTCTGAGTTTCTTTATTAGCCTTTTGATTTTCATAAATGGAGTCAGATCTTTTAGTTACTGTAGAATATTAGAGCAGTTTTCTACCTTTTTCCCACAGAAGTAATATAAACAAATCCTTTGTTTTTCATTCTCTGTCCTTTGTTTGCATATTTCTAACCTGAAAACAATTGTAACTGACAATTGGTCTGGCCACTGAGGCTGAGGGGTGGAAACCCCAAAAAGCCAATCTTCTGCTAGACCCACAAATGTATAAAAGTAAAAGAATAAACAAAGGGGTCTCTTCTCTCTGCTCTTTCAGCTGGGAGCTGGATCAGAGGAACCTCTGCGAAAATCTCTTGTCTGCGTGTGATTGCTTTGTGTGTCTCGGTGACAAGCAGGGATCCCGCAAACCCCGGGTTCCAGCTGGGCTCTGTCCCCTGGGGCTGCCCGAACCCGGGTGGGACCGTGCCCTGCTCAGCACCGCTGTGCCCACGGGCGTCGCCAGGTTTTTGGGCTCAGCAGGTTTTTGGGCTCAGCAGATTTTCAGGACTGGTACATTTTCTGGGTTGGCAGATTTTCAGGATTGGTAGATTTTCGTGGTTGGCATTTTCGGGGTCGGCAGATTTCTGGGATCAGCAGATTTTTGGGGTTGGAAGATTTTCAGGGTTGGCAGATTTTCGGGATCTGCAGGTTTTCGGGGTTGTCAGATTTTTGGGCTCAGCAGAGTTTTGGGCTCAGCAGAGTTTTGGGCTCAGCAGATTTTTAGGTTTGCACATTTTGGGGATCAGCAGATTTTCAGGGCTGGCAGATTTCTGGGGTGGGCAGATTTCTGGGATCAGCAGATTTTTGGGGTTGGAAGATTTTCAGGGTTGGCAGATGTTCGGGGTAGTCAGATTTTTGGGCTCAGCACATTTTAGAGGCTAGCAGATTTCAGGGCTGGCAGATTTTGGGGTTCCAGCTCGGAGGTGCCATCAGCAGCTCAGCCCTTCGGGGTCCCCCCCAGCCTCGAAGGTGTCCCTGCCCTCAGTTCGTTCACTTCCCTCCTCAAGCTCCGCTCTCCCAGCGGGGCTGGGATCGGCTCCTGCCTCCCCACGGGAATTCCGGGCGGGCCGGCAGCGGCCGGGGGTCCCCAAATCGGGGTGCCCCCAACACTGGCTGCAGTGCTGAGCCCAGCTCGCAGCCAGCTCCGGCCCCTGGCCACGGGGGCTCGGGACAGCCAGGATCCCTTCGGGCGGGTGAAGGGAGGGACGAGGAAAACCCCAGGATCGGGATCGATGTCTCCCCCAGGTCTGGTTGAATCCCAGCTCCCGCTCCAGCAGCGCCGGCACCGGGATATTCCCAGGATATTCCCGGGATATTCCCAGTCCCAGCTCCCGCTCCAGCAGCACAGGCACCGGGATATTCCCGGGATATTCCTGATCCCAACTCCCGCTCAGCAGTACAGGCACCGGGATATTCCCGGGATATTCCTGATCCCAGCTCCCGCTCCAGCAACACAGGTACCGGGATATTCCCGGGATATTTCCGGGATATTCCCGGGATATTCCCATCCCGTCTCCCCGCTCCCACCCCCGGCAGCCGCCGTTCCGCCCCAGGTGAAGGGTTCGGGAGCGTTCCAGCGCTTCCGAGGTGTTCCCGGGCCCTTTGGAGATGGAAGCGGCTTTCCCGAGCCGTGTTTTTCCAGGGTCATTCTCCTGCCACAGGAGCGCTCCCAGCGGGAGCTTCGCCGCGGCGGCGTTGCCGTGGGAGCGCGGCGGATGCGGGGATGCTTTCGGCGGGGTCTCTGTGCCCGAGCTCGGGTTTGGGGCACGGGCGGACCCGGTGCCAGCTCTGCTTCCCTCGGGCAGCGCCTCCTTCCTCCCCGGAGCTCCCCCCGGAACCGCCCTGCAGGGATTCATGGATAACCAGGACGCCTCGGTCCTGCTTTTCCAGCTGCTTTTCCTCCGGGATTTTCCTGGTCAGCTTTGCTCGTGCCAGCAGAGCTGCTGGGCTCGGCAGGATCCCAGGATCCCGGGCTGGGCTGGGAGGATCGAATCCCACCCAGTGCCACCTCCCGCTGTCCCAGGCTGCTCCAAACCCGGCCCAGCCCGGCCCCGGGCACTGCCAGGGATCCAGGGGCAGCCACGGCTGCTCTGGGAATTCCAGCCCAGCCCTTCCTCACCCCCCCAGGGAACGATTCCTTCCCAAAATCCCATCCATCCCTGCCCTTCGGCAGTGGGAATTCTCTCCTTCTAGTCCTCAGGCTGGAATGTCGCCATCCCCAGGGATGTCGCAGCTCAGCCCCGCAGGGTTCCCCTCACAGAATCCTCCGGGGCTTTTCCCGAGCTGAAGGATTGCTCCTTTCTTACCAACAAACAGCAAGGCGCAGGAAAATCCAGGCGGGAATTCGCCTGCAGGAGCTGCAGCACCAGAGGGACGTTCACTCAGGGCAGCTGGCAGTTCACTGCGGAAGATTTGGTCATTCCTCTTCCTCTTTCCCCGAATAAAGTCACTTATTGTGACATAAACACACTTCCCCCCACCTCAAGAAGGAAAGGTAAGAGTTAGGAACAATACAGCCAAAATGTTTTATTTGGGCAATACAAATACAATCAAATCAAAAATATCACAGATTTTCATACATTAGTAAGAAGTTACTGTACACTTGAACGGTTGCCTTTTTTTTTTTTTAATTTTTTTTTTTTTTTTTACAGCTAAACAAAGCTTTACCTTTATTAAAATGTATTTTCCTCTCACATAAAATATA
Source organism: Hirundo rustica (assembly GCF_015227805.2). NCBI lineage: Eukaryota > Metazoa > Chordata > Aves > Passeriformes > Hirundinidae > Hirundo > Hirundo rustica. The sequence continues at coordinate 704,956 of NC_053458.1, read as the reverse complement.
CACTTTGCACCGACGTCATTTATTTTACACGGGACACCTCTGTGGGGGAAGAACAGCTCACGAACAACGCACGACGGGGCCACCTCCTGCACCCCACACACGAGCACGGCGAAGCGACACACGGCTGCTCCCGCGGGCGGCGGGAGCTCGGCTGCATCCTGAACCCTGGGCACCGCCGGGGCCCGCCTGGATCCTGCGCCGGGTGGTTGGGGTCGGCGGGTTTGGGGGTCGGCGGGTTTTGGGGTTGGCGGGGTTTTGGGGATTGGCGGGTTTTTGGGGTTGGCGGGGTTTTTGGGGTTGGTATGGTTTTGGGTGTTGGCGGGTCTTGGGGTTGGTATGGTTTTGGGTGTTGGCGGGGTTTTTGGGGTTGGTATGGTTTTGGGTGTTGGCGGGTTTTGGGGTTGGTATGGTTTTGGGATTGGCGAGTTTTTGGGATAGGCGGGTTTTTGGGGTTGGCGGGTTTTTGGGGTTGGCGGGGTTTTGGGATTGGCGGGTTTTGGGGATCAGCGGGGTTTTGGGATCGGAGGGGTTTTGGGATTGGCGGGGGTTTTGGGATCGATGGGTTTTTGGGTTCAGCAGGTTTTTGAGGTTGGTGTGGTTTTGGGATTGGCGGGTTTTTGGGATCGGTGGGTTTTTGGGGTTGGCAGGTTTTGGGGATCAGCGGGTTTATGGGGTCAGTGGGTTTTTGGGGTCGGTGGGTTTTTGAGATTGGTGGGGTTTTGGGGTTGACGGGTTTTTGAGATAGGCAGGTTTTTGGGGTTGGCGGGTTTGGGGATTGGCAGGTTTTTGGGATAGGCGGGTTTTTGGGGTTGATGGGGTTTTTGGGGTTGGCGGGTTTTTGGGATAGGCGGGTTTTTGGGGTTGACGGATTTTTGGGGTCAGCAGGTTTTTGGAGTCAGAAGAAGGGACTTTGGGGCAGGGGCCAGCGCGGCTCTGGCGGCTCTTCCTGCAGTTCAGCGGCCAGGAAAGCCCTCCCGGGATGTTCCTGATGTCGGGGCGGGGGGTTTGGGGTGTTATACCACGGGGGGGGTGATTCTACATCTGCCCTGACTCCAGCGGAATTCCGGATCCACGGGGATCGGCGGAAGCGCTGCCACGCAGAGCAGGTGGCACCCTGGACGCCCTGGCACCAGGACAGGCCCAAGGAGGGGTAAAAGCGCGATCCCGAACGAGCCTGCCTTGATCCGGAGCGGGAACGGCTCCGGGTCAGCGCCAGGCTCCGTGGGAGCCCCACCAGGAACCGCTCCCTCGGGATGGTTTGGGGATTGGATTTGGAGAAGAGATTCGATAAACGCACTCATCCCGACGGGCTGCAGGGAAACCTGGAATGGCTCTGGACTCTGTCAGCCTCGGGTTAAACGGGTTAAAGGGACGGAGGGAAAGGAAACGTCACCGTGGTTTAATCCTGGGAGAAGTTCTGCTCTTAACCTAAGGAAAAACTCCTGGGAAAGGGATTTTCCTCCCTGCCCGATGCACGGCAGTGAGGGGACAAGGGAGCCAATGGGCGGCTTTGGAAAAATCTCCGTGTGTTTTGAAGAGGGTTTTTATGGAATTGCAAGGAGGGAGATGCGTGGGACATGGACACAGACACTCTGCGTGCTGCAGCGTTGGGTTTGCAACGCTCTGCCTCGGCTGGAGACCCCCCAAAATGCACCACTTGCTTCCTGAGGGCTTGGAGGGGTTGGGAATGTCAGCCCAAGCCTGGGATCTCAAGGTGCACCTGGTGGGAAGTGGATTTGCAGTGGATTCTCAAAGCCTGACGGAAGGCTCACGTCTGTGTGCGTCTGTGTGCGAGCTCCGAGATGAGGTGTGCTGGCTGAGAAAGGCCATGGAACAGAGAAGACATCGCTGGGAGAGAAATCGCCTCCACCAAGACCCACAAAGAGCATTTTTACATGATTGGCTTAGAAGCATCAGCAGCGCTGCGTGGCAAAAGCTGACAGGCCAAAAAACGCTCGTAATGACTTGTAATTAGGGAATGGTTTGGCTTCTGATTGTGGGGGCGTGAATTGTGACATCTGCACCGTCTCACCCTTCTCAATGAGACTGAAAATAGAACAAAATCTTTTAAAACGCCTCTCAGGAGCCCCGTCTCCAGGTCAGAAAAAGAGATAATCAGCCTCTCAGACCCCAGCTCCTCTTTCTGGTCCCGTCCTGCTGCCCGGTTGGCTTCCCACAGAAACACCCTCCCTGCCTCAGGCATCCCTGCCTGCTAGAATTCCACAGGGACCTGGGAATAGGGGCTTGCTCCTCTTCCAAAAACTCCTGCCATCCTCAGGAATAAGGCATCCGTTGAGTTTAGTTACTGTAAACCACTGTTTGACAAACGAGAATCCTCACCACGTCCTGGCATCCGGAGGGGGTTCATTTAGAAATGAATAAAAAAGAGTAAAAGACACATATTTTACATATATGATTATCCTTTGCTAATCGTAACGCAACGTAGAGTCTGCAACCTGATTTGGGAATAAAATACAATCCTGGACAGAAACAGAGGGGTCGGAGGGAAAAGGGAATCGACATCTCCCGTTGTTTGTGCCTTTACTGGGTTAAATGGCTTTGTCCTCTCTGCGCTGGGGCTCCCCCAGGGAGAGGCAGCTCAGGGTTCTGCACCCCCAGGATCCTCCCACGGAGCCAAATCCTCACTGGGAATGGGGATCAAATCCTTACTGGGAATGGGGATCAAATCTTTACTGGGATGGGGATCAAATCCTTACTGGAGTGAGGATCAAATCCTCACTGGGAATGGGGATCAAATCCTCACTGGGAATGAGGATCAAATCCTTACTGGAATGGGGATCAAATCCTTACTGGGAATGGGGATCAAATCCTTACTGGGAATGGGGATCAAATCCTCACTGGGAATGAGGATCAAATCCTTACTGGAATGGGGATCAAATCCTCACTGGGAATGGGGATCAAATCCTTACTGGAATGGGGATCAAATCCTCACTGGGAATGGGGATCAAATCCTTACTGGAATGGGGATCAAATCCTTACTGGGAATGGGGATCAAATCCTTACTGGAGGGAGGATCGAATCCTTAATGGAATGGGGATCAAATCCTTTCTGGAGGGAGGATCAAATCCTTTCTGGAGTGAGGATCGAATCCTTACCAGGAATGAGGATTAAATCTTTACTGGGATGGGGATCAAATCCTTACTGGAGTGAGGATCAAATCCTTACTGGAGAGAGGATCAAATCCTCACTGGGAATGAGGATCAAATCCTTACTGGAATGAGGATGAGCCCTCCCTGGGGATGAGGATCAAATCTTCCCTGAGGATGAGCCCTCCCTGGGAGCCAGCCCCGCGCTGGATTTTCGGGCTGACAGAGGGATGGCCGCACATGGAAGGAGCTCCCAGCCGTGGCTTGGGTTGGATGAGGAATTCCCGGCCCCAGGTGCCTCTGGAGCCGAGGTGGGAGCTGGCCCTGCTCCATCAGCCCTGCCAGGAGCTCTGGGAATGCGCTGCTGCTGCTGACTGATGGAGTTTAAGTGGAATTTGATGCAGTTGGAGCGGCTCCAGCCGTGGGAATGGATTTCTGCAGCAGTGCAGGGGTGACCAGGGCACTGCCAGGGATTTGATTTCCTTGGATTCGCTCGGCTTGTGCTGCTGTCAGCTGTAAACAAGCCAGGAGACAAATACAGGAGCTGATCTTTCCAAACAGAAAACGGATGTTGAGCTGGAAGAGGGATTTTGGCAGGGATGGGTGGCGGGCATCGCCTGGAGTGTGATGAAATGATGGCTCTGGAATTGTGAGAATTGCACATTTCACAGAAACACTTCCAGGCTGGTTATCCAGAGCAGCTGTGGCTGCCCCTGGATCCCTGGCAGTGTCCGAGGCCAGGCTGGACAGGGCTTGGAGCAGCCTGGGACAATGGGAGGAGCAGGGAAGAGGAACTGGGTGGGATTTGAGGTCCCTCCCAACCCAAAGCATCCCATGATTTTATGATTCTTCCTGGATTTATGATGAATTCAGACAAGAATTCACCTGTGGGGAAGCTGCCCGTGCTCCCACAGGGCTGGGACTTGGCTCTGCCTTTCCCTGGTGCTGCTGGTTTTCCTGGGATAACCCAGGAGCGCTGGTGGCTCCCGTTCGCCCTCAGCTCGGTGCTCACAGACCTGCAGCTCACCAGGAGTCAGCTCTCAGGGCTTCAGCCCCATCGTGAATAAAATCAGGATAAACTCATTCAGATAAGCTGCGGTTTGGGACATTCTATAAAAATGTTGGGGTTTTTTTTTTAGCATATCTGTGGTTTTTTATATTTGGGACTGAGCGTCCCACGTGTCCTTGCTTTCCTTGGATCGCCGGTGTGGCTCTCGCTCAGCTTTGGAAACATCCTGGAATGGTTTAGGATCACCTGGCCTTTTCCACTGTCAAACCCCTCCTGTCTGCAGGGTGATTTTATTCCTTCCCAGATCCCACTGAGCGGTTCTGCCTCGCTTTTTCTAGGAAATGAGGAGGGAAGGCCAATATTTGCCGTGAATGAAGATGGAAACTGGTGAGTCAGCAGCCGGGGCCGGCCCTCCCTCTCTGCCCAAACCCCAGCGGGGTTTGCTTTGTCCAAACCACCGAGGTCTGCGCCTCTCTGCTCCCGTGTTTACTTTAATCAGAGCACCTGCTGCTCGTGGGCGGCTGCGCCTCGCCGCACACCTGTCAAACCCGGCAGGTTTGCGTGTTTGGGGAGCGGGTCTGGGCTGCATTCACCTCAGCCCTGTGTTCCGCCAGGAAAGGAACGCCGGGCTCCTGCCAAAGGGCTTTTTTAGCACTTCGGAGGTGGGAATGAATGGGAAACATCGGCTTTCACTCATCAGCCTTCTGCAATTTCCACGGCAGTGTGATGGGATGGCTGGAACGGCTGACCCTGGAGGCCTTTTCCAACCCCAGTGCCGGTGATTCTGTGTGGCTGTGGATCACAGGGAAGCCCAGGGGTGGGGCTGCAGCCATGCCACAGGGAACGCTCCCGTGGCTTCCCTGCTCTGGCTTTCAGCTGGTTCTGACAAACAAACCCTGCCTAAAATGCCATTTCCTCGGAGCTGGGAATGCTCTGGGAATGTCCCGGGCTGTGCTGCACTCCCGGGCTGTGCTGCATTCCCGGGATGTGCTGCATTCCCGGGATGTGCTGCACTCCCAGGATGTGCTGCATTCCCGGGATGTGGATGTTCCCGTGGATGTTCCTGTGGATGTTCCCTGGCAGCCTGCTGGGCTCTGGAAGCACGGCCTGGCAGCTCCAGGGAATGTTGGCCTTTGCCACAGGGACACAGGGACAGGGGGGACCCCGGAGCCTGCAGGGGCTGACAGGGAACCAGTGGGAATGGCCGGGGTGGGCACTGCATCCCAGGGCATCCCAAAACCACCCAGCTGCATCCCAATGGATCCCAGTTCATCCCAGTGCATCCCGGTGCATCCCAGTGCATTCCAGTTCATCCCAGTGTATCCCAGTCCATCCCAGTGCATCGTAGTTCATCCCGCTCCATCCCAGTGCATCCTAGTTCATCCCAGTGCATCCCAGTTCATCCCAGTCCACCTCAATGGATCCCAGTTTATCCCAGCTCAAGCCAGTTCATCCTAGTCCATCCCAGTTCATCCCAGCTCATCCCAGTTCATCCCAGCTCATCCCAGCTCATCCCAGTTCATCCCAGTGCATCCCAGTTTATCCCAGTCCATCCCAGTGGATCCCAGTGGACCCCAGTTTGTCCCAGTGGATCCCAGTTTATCCCAGTGGATCCCACTCCATCCCAGTGCATCCCAGTTCATCCCACTCCATCTCAATGGATCCCAGTTTATCCCAGCTCAAGCCAGTTCATCCTAGTCCATCCCAGTTCATCCCAGCTCATCCCAGTTCATCCCAGCTCATCCCAGTTCATCCCACTCCATCTCAATGGATCCCAGTTTATCCCAGCTCAAGCCAGTTCATCCTAGTCCATCCTAGTCCATGCCAGTGGATCCCAGTGGACCCCAGTGGATCCCAGTCCATCCCAGTCCATCCCAGTGCACCCCGGCCCCCCTCGGCAGCGCGTCGGTGCCCATCCCGGTTCCCGGGTGTGTTGGATTCCATGGAGAGGGGCAGTGCCCGGCGGCAGCCCCGGCCCCGAGCCTCCCTTAATGCTCCCCTGACCTCGTTTGCTGTAAGGAGCTTTGCCTCCAGCTCTAATTCCCAGCTCCCTGATCCCGGGATTCTCTTGGGACCTCACAAATGCGCTGGAGAGTCTCAAAACATTGGATTTTGTTGGGGGGAAAAAAAAAAAAATTGCTGAACAATTATTTTTCAACCTCCTATTGGACGATGGTTGAGGAGATTTTGTGGGTCTGTCCAGGACAGAGGGAGCCAAATTCCCCACCCTGGGCCTTGGCAGCACCACTGGGAGCTTTGGCGCTGGGTCGTTATCAGCATTTATCAAAGGAATGATGCAGGATGATGGGATCTGAGTCCTTTGGGTGTTGTAGGAGTGGGGCAGTGATGGGATCTGAGTCCCAGGGTGATGCAGGAGTGGGGCAATGATGGGATTTGAGTCCTTGGGGTGATGCAGAATTGGGGCAGTGATGGGATTTGAGCCCCTGGGGTGTTGTAGGAATGGGGCAATGATGGGATTTGAGTCCCAGGATGATGCAGGAGTGGGGCAGCGATGGGATTTGAGTCCTTGGGGTGATGCAGGAATAGGGCAGTGATGGGATCTGAGTCCCTGGGTGGTGCAGGAGTGGGGCAGTGATGGGATCTGAGTCCCAGGGTGATGCAGGAGTGGGGCAGTGATGGGATCTGAGTCCCTGGGTGGTGCAGGAGTGGGGCAGTGATGGGATCTGAGTCCTTTGGGTGTTGTAGGAGTGGGGCAATGATGGGATTTGAGTCCCGGGGTGGTGCAGGAGTACGGCAATGATGGGATTTGAGTCCCTGGGGTGTTGTAGGAATGGGGCAATGATGGGATCTGAGTCCCAGGGTGATGCAGAAATCCAGAAGTGAGCAAATGTCAATGTTCTCCCCTGGCTGCTGGGGACAGGAGGGCCTGGCCCCGTTAGGGAGGGAAGAAAGCACCCAAATCCCTGGGAAAGCTGCTTTTCCCTTGTCACAACCACGGTGCTGCTAACAGGATTTCTGACGGATGCTTTATTCTCTTCCCTTGGAGTCTGCTGCTAATAGAAGTCACACTTTGTCACAGTTTATGTGTTTACTCCAGGGGATAAAAGGAGTTGTGATCCGAGCTGGGAGCCCGAAGAGCTGAGCTGCTGCACAGAGCCTGAGCAGAGTGGGGGAAAGGCTGAGCAGGGATCAAACATGGAGCAAAGGGAGCTAATTCCAGAGGGAGGGAGAAAACTCCAGAGGGAGGGAAGGAATTCCAGAGGGAGGGAAGGAATTCCAGAGCACCCCCAGCATCCCTGACCCTGGGACAGTGACAGGACACACACAGCTCTGGGACAGTGACAGGACACAGGGACACAGGGACACAGGGACACAGGGACACAGGGACACAGAGACACAGCTCCTGGGCAGTGACAGGACACAGGGACACAGGGACACAGGGACACAGGGACACAGGGACACAGAGACACAGCTCCTGGGCAGTGACAGGACACAGGGACACAGGGACACAGGGACACAGCTCTGGGACAGTGACAGGACACACAGAGCTCCTGGGCAGTGACAGGACACAGTTCCACACTCCTGGGGCTCCCCTGCGCTCCATGGCTCTGAATTCCCCCCGCAGGGTGGGATTGTGGCCATTCCCTGCCCAGGAGGGGCTGGAGGGGCTCCCCTGGAGTGTGGGTGCTCTGCAAGCAGGGCCAGGCCAGGCTGGGAGGGTTTGGGCAGCCGGGGACAGCGGGAGGGGTCCCTGCCCTGTCAGGATTTCGGGTCCCTCCAAACCCAGCCCAGCCTGGGATCCTAAAATGGAGAGGGAGCACCTTTGGAATGTTGAATCGTTTGGGCATTGGCCACGTGATCTGTGGAATTCCAGCAGCACCTTGGGAAGGATGTGGGGCAGAGAGAAGAGGTTAGTTTTGTATTTTATTTTATTTTACTTTATTTTATATTTTAATTTCTAGTTCAAACCCCTGTGCCAGGCCCTGCCATTGGCCACTGTCACCTCCCTGGAGAGCTGCTGGAGCCCCAGCCTGCCCTTGGCGTGCCAGGCAGGGATCAGCCTGGGCAGAGGAGGGGGAAACGGCTCTTTATTCCCTCAGCTGTGCAAACTGTGCCCAGTTTCCCTCTTCTGATTTACAGTTTTTCCCTCTCCTGTCTCTCCAGGACTGCCTTTTCCTGATCTCTCCCTCTCCTGATTTACAGTTTTTCCCTCTCCTGTCTCTCCAGGACTGCCTTTTCCTGATCTCTCCCTCTCCTGATTTACAGTTTTCCCCTCTCCTGATTTACAGTTTTTCCCTGCCCTGTCTCTCCAGGATTGCCTTTCCCGGATCTGGAGCCGTCTCCTGCAGCAGGGCCGGCGCCTCTGCCCCGCTCCCGGCTTCTTCTGCTCAGATAAAGATTTATAAACCAAATCTCTCCTTAAATCGCGTCCCTCACTCGGCAGCCAGGGAGCTGTGGAATGTCCGGGGGGGTTTAGAGCGAGTTATTAACATGCTGAGATTATTGTGTTTATTCCAATTTCACCGTTCACAGCTCAGCACAGAGCCAGCGCTGCCTCCTAATTCCCGATAAATCACCTCCAAATCCACATTTCCGTTGCTTGCCTGCAGGTGTTTTTGTTTCTCCGGGCTGTTCTGGGCTCTGCTCTCCGCAGGTGTTACTGCGGGGTCGGCGCCCTGGAGCTGAGCCGGGCGCTGGGGGTTCCTTTATCCCTGGGAACCGTCGGATGGGATGCTGACCCAGCCCGGCGCCCCGGATCACCCGGGAAAGGGATCCCGGGCCCTCAGGAGCAGGCTGTGACCCAGGGCAGCGCCCTGCAGCTCTCCCCGAGTCAGCAGAGGGTTGTGGGGCCGTGTCCTTCGGCTTCCCGGTGAAAAACAGCAGGGAAAAATAAAAATCCAAACTCTGCCAGGGCCCAGGGAGAACCAACAGCTCCGGGCTCCCAGAGAGGAGCTGCGCTTGGGCTGTGGGGCGCTGCCTGCAGCTGAAGGAGGGGATTCAGGAGGAAAATCCTTCCCTGGGAGGTGAACTAGGTTACAGTGTAAGATGTGCCCAAAGTTGTATTCTGTCACCCTCTCCATGAGCTGTTGAAGCCAGGTTGGGCAGTGTTTCCCTTGTCCCCTCCCTCCAGACTCTCTCCTGTCAATGGCCCATCAGTGCCCTGCTGCATGACTCATAGATAACTCCCTCCAGGAGCTATCTCTGTTTAATAGGCAATCAAGGACCCATTGCAAGACTGATAAAATTATATCAGTCCATTGTGAGATGCTCCGCCCAGGGGGAGGAGCCAGGCATTCCCACCTGGATATAACCTGGGATTTGGGACAGCACAGGCAGCCTTACCCACTGGATTCCCAGAGGACAAGAGCTACCAGACCTTTCTACAGGAGCACTGCTTCAACAAGACCGCTTCATCTGGACTGCTGCCACCACGGTGCCAGGTTGTATTCTGACTCTGTCAGTGATCTTTTGTACTATTGCACGTGTTTTATTTTATTTTATTTTATTTTACCTTTTTTTCTCTCCTATTAAACTGTTTTTTCTGACTTGGAATCTCTCGCTGGTTTTGCCTTCAAGCCAGCACAGGAGGGAATGGAATTCCTAGAGCGGCTGTGGCTGCCCCTGGATCCCTGGAAGTGTCCCGGCCTGGGACAGTGGGAGGTGTCCCTGCCAGGGCAGGGGGGGCACCGGGTGGGATTTAGGGACCCTCCCAACCCAAAGCAGCCCGGGATGACCCCGTGTTTTGCCCTAACCTTTCCCTGAGGTCGGGGTGGGATGTGTCACACAGCCCTGGCTCCACCAGGCCAAGCCCACGTGTAGGAGAACATTCCCTTCACCGACGGTGCCACTGGGCAGCAGGGACGTGATCCTGACTATCCTCTGCCATTCCCATCATCCCAGTGCCAGTATCAAAACACAGGTTCTTACACCCTTGGATTCCTCCAGTACCACCCACATCACCTTTTCATCCCACTGCGTTTAAAGATCTGTCAGTGGAGAAGGGCTCCTGGCACACGAGATCGTTTTCCTGGACCTGGATGCTGATTCCACGCGCCAGAGCTGACGGTGCCGGTGGCAGGAGCGACCCACGCAGCGCCCGCTGTCCCCACGGCCCCCACAGCCACCCAGGGGTTTTGCTGATGATCTGATGAGTGTCAGGGGAGGAGCTCGGTGTGAAACAAACCCGGGAGCAAGGGCAGGAGCGGGGTTTGCCAGCGCTGAACTCCCTGTCTGGGAACAGCCTGAGGAAAAGGAGGGCTCCTGTCCAGGGACGGGCCTGGGGTCCAGGAGCTGGGCTGTCATCGGGCCCTTCCAGCCAGGATATTCTGGGATTCTCTGACGCCTCCAAGCTTTTCCTGTGCCCTGCTGCTGCCCTGACCCTTCCCAAAGGCATCGCTTGGGCTCTGAGCGGGGCTGAGGAGGAGGAGGATGGGACGCACGGCTGCATTTTCCAGCCTGGGGCGTTCCCAAGTCAGGGATGTCAAAGATCCCGGAATCCTTTCGAGCCTCTGCCTTTGTCACAGAAACCGGGATGAGAATGAACTCCCCGGGAGAGGAAAAGGCTGTCCCAGAGTGCCCGGGTGCCCCTCTGTGCCCCTCTGTGCCCCGCTGTGCCCCTCTGTGCCCCGCTGTGCCCCTCTGTGCCCCACTGTGCCCCTCTGTGCCCGTGTTTTAAGGAGCTGCAGGACATTTGGTGAGGACAGATGCCCTGAGAAGGTCCAGGAGCCGCCACCAAGGCAGCCCCGTGTCCCCCAGGCCCAGCTGGGGCGGTGACAGAGGTGACGCAGTGTCCCTGCGCCACACCCCAGGGCTGGGCACTGCCACACCCCAGCGCCCCCGGGAGCTCATTCCTTGGTGGCACCGGTGACAAAGCCGCTTTCTCCCCCTCTCCACGTCAATGCCGTTTCATGTGTGCCTGGGAAAGGCAAACTGTGAATGCCAAGCTACAGTCTGTGTTTTCCTTCTGCCCATGGCTGTGGAGCAGCGTTCCACAGTTAAACCCCTGCAGCCATTTGGGTATCTTTATGTTCTGTTTACACCCATCTCCGTTACATTTGCACGGACAGAGGGGGTTTTTGGGGTCAGCCTCATCTCTGGGCTGAGAGAGCCGCACGTCTGGCTGGGGAGCCAGGAGGTGGCTGCTCGAAGGGTGCTGCTAATTAGGGACCGTTAATTAATTATGCAGTTTTCAGCCTTACACACACAGACCACTTGTGACAGACCCCAGGGACTATGGCTGTGCTGTCCCTTACCCGCTGCTCCCAAAGTCTCCAGGAGAAATGAACATTTTCCCCACTGCTCCCAAACTCTCTGGGAGAAATGAACATTTTCCCCACTGCTCCCAAACTCTCCAGGAGAAATGAACATTTTCCCCACTGCTCCCAAACTCTCCAGGAGAAATGAACACTTTCCCCACTGCTCCCAAACTCTCCAGGACAGCTGAACATTTTCCCCACTGCTCCCAAACTCTCCGGGAGAAATGAACATTTTCCCCACTGCTCCCAAACTCTCTGGGATAAATGAACATTTTCCTCACTGATCCCAAACTCTCCGGGAGAAATTAACATTTTCCTCACTGATCCCAAACTCTCCGGGAGAAATGAACATTTTCCCCACTGCTCCCAAACTCTCCGGGAGAAATGAACATTTTCCTCACTGCTCCCAAACTCTCCAGGAGAGCTGAACATTTTCCTCACTGCTCCCAAACCCTCCAGGAGAAATGAACATTTTCCCCACTGCTCCCAAACTCTCTGGGAGAAATGAACATTTTCCTCACTGATCCCAAACTCTCCGGGAGAAATTAACATTTTCCTCACTGATCCCAAACTCTCCGGGAGAAATGAACATTTTCCCCACTGCTCCCAAACTCTCCGGGAGAAATGAACATTTTCCCCACTGCTCCCAAACTCTCCGGGAGAAATGAACATTTTCCCCACTGCTCCCAAACTCTCCAGGAGAAATGAACATTTTCCCCACTGATCCCAAACTCTGGGAGAAATGAACATTTTCCTCACTGATCCCAAACTCTCTGGGAGAAATGAACATTTTCCCCACTGCTCCCAAACTCTCCAGGAGAAATGAACATTTTCCCCACTGCTCCCAAACTCTCCAGGAGAAATGAACATTTTCCCCACTGCTCCCAAACTCTCTGGGAGAAATGAACATTTTCCTCACTGCTCCCAAACTCTCCAGGAGAAATGAACACTTTCCCCACTGCTCCCAAACTCTCCAGGAGAAATGAACACTTTCCCCACTGCTCCCAAACTCTCCGGCAGAAATGAACATTTTCCTCACTGCTCCCAAACTCTCCAGGAGAGCTGAACATTTTCCTCACTGCTCCCAAACCCTCCAGGAGAAATGAACATTTTCCCCACTGCTCCCAAACTCTCCGGGAGAAATGAACATTTTCCCCACTGATCCCAAACTCTGGGAGAAATGAACATTTTCCCCACTGCTCCTAAACCCTCCAGGACAAGTGAACATTTTCCCCAGCATCAATTTAAAGCCACTTCCCCTTCACAGAACGCGTGTGGGATGGGGGATTAGAACAAGAGGCTCTAATTCTTACGGAATGCTTTCATTTCCTGGGAAGTGCATTTCCAGGGCTGCCCCAGAGGGCTGAGGGAGGGGAGGCAGAGGCGCCCCGAGTGTCCCGGTGCTGTCACCAAGCTGGGACATGCTGGGCAAGGCTGGCCTGGATTAAGGAGCTGCTGTGACACAGCCCTGCCCCTCCATCCCCTCCATCCCCTCCATCCCTCCCCACGTCTGGGCACGGCTGGCTCCGGAGAGCCCCTGGTCCCACCAGCCTGGGAGCTGCAGCTCAGCCCACACCAGCTCTTTCCTCTCTCAGCCGCTGTTCTCTCGCCCCTTCTGGCGCCGTTTTAGCACACAGCCATTTCCCAAGCCCAGACGTCCCCATTTAAATTGTTACCTTATCTCTTGGGGTAGTTTTTATATCTGTTGGGGAATGTAATCTATCTGTTGGGAAATGCCTTTTACCTGTTGGGGTATTTTCTCTGTCTGTTGGGGTATTTTCTCTGTCTGTTGGCATATGTTTTCTCTCTGTTGGGGTATGTTTTCTGTATGTTTGGGTGTTTTTCTGTTGGGGTATATTTTCTCTCTCTTGGGGTGTTTTTTCCCTCTGTTGGGCTATGTCTTCTGTCTGTTGGAGTGTTTTTTTTTTTTTCTGTTGGGTGTTTTTTCTATCTGTTAGGGTGTTTTTCTGTTGAGGTATGTTTTCTCTCTGTTAGGGTGTTATTTCTCTCTCTTGGGGGGTGTTTTCTCTCTGTTGGGCTATGTTTCTCTCTGTTGGGGTGGTATTTCCCTCGGTTGGGCTATGTTTCTCTCTGTTAGGGTGTTATTTCCTCTCTGTTAGGGATTTTTTTCTTTCTGTGGGGGTGGTATTTCTCTCTCTTAGGGTGTTTTTTCCCTCTGTTGGGCTATGTTTCTCTCTGTTGGGATGTTTTTTCTGTTGGGCTATGTTTTCTCTCTGTTGGGGTGTTTTTTCCCTCTGTTAGGGTGGTATTTCTCTCTGCTGGGGTGTTATTTCTCTCTGTTGGGGTATGTTTTCTCTCTGTTGGGCTATGTTTCTCTCTGTTGGGGTATTTTTTCTCTCTGTTGGGGTGTCATTTCTCTCTGTTGGGGTGTTATTTCTGTCTGTTGGGGTATGTTTTCTCTCTGTTAGGTTATTTTTTCTCTCTTTTAGGGTATTTTTTCTCTCTGTTGGGGTGTCACTTCTCTCTGTTGGGGTGTTATTTCTCCCTGTGGGGGTGTTTCTCTCTGTTTCAGCTCTTTCCCGTGGTTGCCCTGGAATGCCAGGCCAGCCCATCCCTCTCCCAGGAAGGAGCAGATGTCACCAGCGTTATCTGTCACCACAATCTGACACTGGTGGGAGTGTTCTGGTCGGGCTGGATGAGCCTTGCAGGACACTAATGGGCCATTGCTCCCTGGAAATCCGTATGAATACTGGAGGAAAAGCTGCTCCTGGAGGTGATCAAAGCCCATCTCCATTTGGGATGATTTCTCCTCCTCCCTCGGAATTCCGGGATCCTTTCTTAGGACACCAGAGGTTAAAGGAACCGTGAACAACATCTCACCAGCCTGAGCTTGGTGAGCAGCCCCAGTGGAATTCCAGCTCGGGGAAGGCTGGCAAGGCTTCCTCAGGAAGCCACAGAAGTTCCACAGAGCCCAAGAATCCTGAATTTTCCGGCACCTGATGCAACCCACTGGAAGGTCACGGGGGTGGTCACATTTTATTGGGCAGCTCCTCCCTGTCTCAGTGCGAGAGGTTTCTGAAGTTAATTACGGAATCTTGGCCATTAAATATTCAGCAACACTTATTTTTGAGTACCTCAGGTTTAATTTAGGTTCCTTGAAAATTTAACATCTGACTTTAATATTTAATGCCGCCCTGAGATGGGTGTAGGAATTTGAAGTCCACGCTTTGAATGAAAGGAATCATGGATTTCTTTATGGAAAAGGCTGAGATGGAGAGTTGAGGAAAGGGTCTGCCTGGAAAGGATCCAACTTTTCCTTCCTTCATTCTACACATTTATTCCATGTGAAGGGGCACTGTAGGGCTCGCTCTGCTCTAATTAAGGCCTCTCATTTATTAAAATATCTTTAACGTGTTTGCAGCAACAGTACCAAAAATGAGAAGTATTATGATAATTTTTAAGGGGGGGGGGGTTGTTGGTTTTTTTTTCCTAGAAGGGGGATTAGCTGCCCAATTAACACACACCATTAATTCGTGAGCTGCATTTGAAGTGAAACGAGCAACACGGGATTTGTGGAATTATTTAAAGAGTCTGCATTCGAGTCAAAACGCACAAAAACACTCGGAAAAGTCTCGTGAGCGGCTGGGGTTTAGTGTTTAAAAGCTGCATCGAGCCTGGAGCTGGATGAGGCCGGGCATTAAAAGGGTTCTTGGTAAGGACGAGGTGTGAGGTTTGCCTGGAGAGTTCTGCCTCAGTCAGAGAGCAGAGGGAAAACCCCAGGGCAGGGAACGGGCGTGAGCACGGGCAGAGCAGCAGGACAGGGATGGGCACACAGAGCCTGTGCAGAGACGGGCCAAGGACTGGGAAAGGCAAAGCTTGGGCTCGTCCTGCTTCTACAATCTCCCGTGCCAGAGCTCCTCGCGGCGTTTGGTGCACTCAGGTGTTCCTGCAGGAGAAGGGAACGCGGGTGACCTCAGCCCTGATCTGTAACAGCCGTGGTAATTAATTACCCAGTACAGCCTCACGCTGATGAGTCCCAGCTGCACCCAGTAAGGATGAGGGGGACAAAAGAGGGGTGAGCTGGTGAGGGGGAGCAGGAACCTTGAGGAGTGTGAAGGAGGGAATCATGGGGCAGGGTCCTGGGGAGAGAATCCCTGCTGTGGGGTCGGTGTGGGGCTGCAGGCAGAGCCCGGTGCTGGAACCTGCACTCACACTCTGCACACCAATCCCTGCAGTCAGAGCCTGGTGTTGGAACCTGCACTCACACCCTGCACTCACACTCTGCACACCGATCCCTGCACTCACACCCTGCACACCGATCCCTGCACTCACACCCTGCACTCACACCCTGCACACCGATCCCTGCACACCGATCCCTGCACTCACACCCTGCACTCACACCCTGCACACCGATCCCTGCACTCACACCCTGCACTCACGCCCTGTACATCGATCCCTGCACTCACACCCTACGCTCACACCCTGCACACCGATCCCTGCGCTCACACCCTGCGCTCACACCCTGCACACCGATCCCTGCGCTCACACCCTGCGCTCACACCCTGCACTCATTCCCCGCACACCAACCCCTGCAGTCAGAGCCTGCAAGCGAAACCTGCAGCAGGAGCTGCTGCAGCCAGAGTCAGGGAATGGTTGGAGTTAAGACGACCAAGCCGTGAAGAGCAATAAACCAGGACCCTTTCCATGCTGTGACAAACAAGAAGTCTGTGCCTCGGCTCATTCCTGCCCTCTAAAGAGAGGGCTGCTGCGACACCCTCCCTGCCCTCACTGCCCCATTCCACAGGGGATCACAGCCTGCCCAGGGCTCATCCTGCGTGATCCCAGCCCCCTGGAGCGGGACTGTCCCCACAGGTGTCCCCTCCCTCTGGGCTCGGCCACTCTTTGTGACACTGAGGTTCATGGTCAGATGTGGAGATCGATAAAGTGATTCTCAATCCCTGGCAGATGTCTGCACGCAGCACTCAGAGGGTGCCCGGGGTCCTTGGAGGTTGGAGCTAGGTGGGAATCAACCTCTGCTCCCAGGGAACAGGGGCAGGATGAGAGGGATGGACTGAAGCTGTGCCAGAGGAGGTTTAGGTTGGACACTGGGAAAATTTTCCTGGAAAGGGGTGATCGGGCATTGGCAGAGCTGCCCAGGGCAGTGCTGAGAGCCCATCCCTGTGGGATTTAACTCCCTGTGCATGTGGGACATGGGGCAGGGGTGGCCTTGGCAGTGCTGAGTGCCCATCCCTGTGGGATTTCACTCCCTGTGCATGTGGGACATGGGGACATGGGGCAGGGGTGGCCTTGGCAGTGCTGAGTGCCCATCCCTGTGGGATTTAACTCCCTGTGCATGTGGGACATGGGGCAGGGCTGGCCTTGGCAGTGCTGAGTGCCCATCCCTGTGGGATTTAACTGCCCTGTGCACGTGGGGCATGGGGACATGGGGCAGGGGTGTCCTTGGCAGTGCTGAGTGCCCATCCCTGTGGGATTTAACTGTCCTGTGAATGTGGGACATGGGGACATGGGGCAGGGGTGGCCTTGGCAGTGCTGAGTGCCCATCCCTGTGGGATTTAACTCCCTGTGCACGTGGGACGTGGGGCAGGGGTGGCCTTGGCAGTGCTGAGTGCCCATCCCTGTGGGATTTAACTCCCTGTGCATGTGGGGCATGGGGACATGGGGCAGGGGTGGCCTTGGCAGTGCTGAGTGCCCATCCCTGTGGGATTTCACTCCCTGTGCATATGGGGCAGGGGTGGCCTTGGCAGTGCTGAGTGCCCATCCCTGTGGGATTTAACTGTCCTGTGCATGTGGGACATGGGGCAGGGGTGGCCTTGGCAGTGCTGAGTGCCCATCCCTGTGGGATTTCATTCCCTGTGCATGTGGGACATGGGGCAGGGGTGGCCTTGGCAGTGCTGAGTGCCCATCCCTGTGGGATTTAACTGTCCTGTGCACGTGGGACATGGGGACATGGTGCAGGGGTGGCCTTGGCAGTGCTGGGGAATGGTTGGATTTGAGAATCTCAGACGGCTTTTCCAACCTGAACAATTCCGTGGGTCCCTGTGATGTACCCTATTCATTGCAGAGCAGAAAAGGCCGGGTGTCAGCTCCGGTGGCACTGGGGTGCTCCAGGGTGCTCAGATCCTGCAGCTGGGGCTCAGCCTCTGTAGATCCCTTCCAGGGAAGTATTCCCTCCCATCCCGCTGTCCCTGAGCATGCCCATCCTGCCCTTTTCCAGGGGCTGTGCATGTTCCTGCACAGGCAGGCTCGGGGTGGGATAAGGGTGAACTTGGCTTTTAAAGCTCAGAAAACGCGATTTTGTAACTGAGCTGGAGGCAAACTCTTTTCTCGCTCCCGTGGCAGCTTTGCTAAAGCGATCTTGGATGGGGGTTTGTCCCTGTGGGAAGATGCAGCTCGGAAAAGGGAGGCTGGGGAGTAGGAGCAACTCAGGCTTGAAGAAGTGACAAAGAAGGGAAGAGTGCCGAGGCCTGCTGATGGAAATTCATTAGCTCCCGGCTGAATAAGGAGCTGTGAATCTCTTTGAGTGTGAGAGCTCTGCCAGCTTGCAAAGGAGCAGATGTGCTCACAAGATGGATAGTTGCAAATAGTCAAAATACTGTTTTTTGGCTTTTTTTTTTTTTTTTTTTTTTCTTTAGTGATTATCTTCTTTCATCTAAAATAAATCCAGATTGTGCATGGGCTGGAAAACAAAATAACAATATTTGGAGAGTGGGAGTGTTTATTTAACAGGTGGCTTATTTAGCAAATGGTTTAGTCCTACAGAAATAATATTCCTGCAGGATCCCGCAGCAGTGATTGGGAACATCTGAGAGCAGGAAGGGGTTTTGGGGGGTGATTGCTTCGTGTGGGCTCGGGGTGGGCTGGTTTAATTAAGAACACCTGCAGGAGCACTTTGCTAAGTGCATTTGCATCTCTAATTGACTAGGAGGGGGTGTTGGGATGGGGAGAGTCACCCCTCCCTGGGAACTGGGACACCCAAGGGTGGCTTTGTGAGGGACTCTGGGATATTCCCTATAGCAGGATGTTATTCCTGTCCTTCCCAGGAACTTATCCCATTGAGGGAAAAAGCAGGAAGGTGCCCTGGAGGAAAAGGGGGAGGGCAGGAGCTGCGCTGGACCCCAGCATTTTCCCTAAGGCTGCTTCTTGGTGCAAGTCGCTCTTTGCCTCTCAGTCACCAGCTCCAAGCTTGGAGTTTTGAGAAAATTTCGAGGGATTTGGGAGGTTTGAGGGTTTGGGTTTGCAGGACGATGGTGTCCCCATGCTGGCACCAGGGCTCTGCCCATCTCCCCGCAGAGCACAGCCAGGTCCTGCCCCAGAGCAAAGCTGTGTCTGGATATTCCCTGCACTGGAACCCTGTTGGAGCCCAGGGCATTCCTTTGGCTGCCCTGGAGGGTCAGGGACCTGGGCAGGGGGGTCTGGGACCCCAGCCCAGAGCCCGGAGCTCAGAGAGACTCTGGCTTTGATTTCAGTCCATGGGAAAAACTTCCTACACTGAGAGGGGGTTTACAGGCCACAAGAGTGTGAAAAATGGTAGTTTAGCTTATCACAGGGTGAAAAAAATAGTAATTTTAGATTCCTAGCATTGAAGTGAATGGAAGCAAGATGGAGAATTTGGGGCGTTGTCTCCTTCTTCTTCCTTCTCCTTCCCTCACTCCATTTCTGCAGTGACGTGGCACAAAGTAGTTAGTGAGGACTGGGTCAGAGTAAAGATGACCTTTTTAGTAATAGTGATAGACATTGGTGAGAAATAGTAAATAGGAAATACATAGCAATTAGTATAAAAGATAAGGACAGCCCAGCTCGGGGGGAGACGTGAGGAGTCCATGCAGCTGCGAACATCTTGTCAGACTCTGAGAGAATTGTAAGATAAGAAACAATAAACGAAATACGCAACCTTGAAAAATCTAAACCTGAAAACTCCGTCTCTTCCTTCGGTTTGGCTCAGGGCTGTGCAGGGGGGCAAAGGACCCTGAAACCACCTGAAAAATGGGGAAAGCCCCTGACAGAACCCGGGCTGGGAGCTGTTCCATGACAATATTTTGGGTGGCCAGGGGATAATTGCACACAGACCTGGCTGCCTCCGAGGCCTGGCTTTTGTTTTCAGCTGGTGCCTCTCGACATTTAGCAAACACAAATGACTCCGTGCTGTGGGGTTTTTTCACCTAAGCGTTCTTTATTCTCATTAACCCCTCCCAAGGCACTGTCCATCCCCACTGGATGATCCTTAAGGTCCCTTCCAGCCCAAACCACTCCCTGGTTCTGTGATAAGGTCGCTGGTACCGCGCAGAACCTGCTCTGGTGGGCTGTGTTTTGGGTTTGCTTTTCTGCCTCAGCCTGTGGAAAGGACACTTTTCCAAAATATTCGTGATCTGTTAGAATATTAAAGCACTTGTCAGAGCCCCCAGGTTTCTCCAGAGGTGTGAGCACTACGTTCAAGGTAAAGCGCCTTTGATGACAGAAGTAATGAACACGATAAAGGGATTATTAAATTACAGCAGCCCTAGTTCTTGCCATTCATTTGAGGTCTCCCCCCAGGGTTTCTCTGATTTGTCGTTTACAGCGGTGATGCCATGATTTTGGGTGGGAGAGGATTAGAAATGGAGGAAGTTTTGGAATGGGGGAAAGGCTGGCTTGTTTTCTGCCTGGACTGGCCAAACCAACCCTTCTGGAAGAGATGCTGGTGAAAGGGGCTGAGATGCCAAACGAGAGGGGACGATCCTGGCAGCAATCCTGGGGCCCTTCCCCACACGGCAAAAGAATTCCTTTACACCGGCACCAGCTGGATGAGGAAGCAGGGAAAGGAATTCAAGTCAAGATCACAGTTCTCAGGAAAACGCACGCATTGGGAACGCCCGGAGCAAGGGCCCGTGCGCTCCGTGGGGATCTCAGCTGAGAACAAAGCCAAGGCCTGCAGCGAAACCCTGTTCCCTCCATCCTCTGACAGATCCTCCTCTCCCTCCGGGGAGCAGCTCCTGCTGCCAGGGCAGACCTGCCCAGAGCCCTGCTCCTGCTGGATCCCACCTCAGAAGGGTTCCGGAGAAATATCCTCTCCTCCCTCCTCGAGCTCATTAACCTTTACTGGAGTGCTAATTCTGTATTCAAACAGAAGGTCAAAGCCCTCAGCTGCTTTTTTCCCCGGGAATTAAGTGTCTGATCCGCAATCTTGTGCAGGGAAATGCCACGGCAGGAGCGCTCCTCAGAGCCTCGGGCCTGCGCTGCCCCTGGAGCGGGAGAGCAGCGCCCAGGGTGATTAACTCTGGGAAATTAATTCTCCAAATGCGCTCTCTCACAGCGTGGCCTTTTGCACAAAGGTGCTTCAGGCGTTGAAACAGAGAGCGAGACGCTCGCCGAGGCTGCCAGGACAGCAGGGAACAGGATGGGCAGGCTCAGGTGTCCCTCCTGCTCTGGGTGACATCAGCCGTGCCAAACCTGTGTGACATCAGCCGTGTCAAACCCGTGTGACATCAGCCATGTCAAACCTGTGTGACATCAGCCATGTCAAATCTGTGTGACATCAGCCCCTCCAGACCCCTGTGACAGCAGCCGTGCCAAACCCATGTGACATCAACTATGTCAAACCCGTGTGACATCAGCTGTGCCAAACCCGTGTGACATCAGCCATGTCAAACCTGTGTGTCATCAGCCGTGTCAAACCCGTGTGACATCAGCCGTGTCAAACCCATGTGACATCAGCCAAGTCAAATCTGTGTGACATCAGCCCCTACAGACCCCTGTGACATCAGCCATGTCAAATCTATGTGACATCAGCCATGTCAAATCTGTGTGACATCAGCCGTGTCAAACCCGTGTGACATCAGCCATGTCAAACCCGTGTGACATCAGCCATGTCAAATCTGTGTGACATCAGCCGTGTCAAACCCGTGTGACATCAGCCATGTCAAACCCGTGTGACATCAGTCCCTCCAGACCCCTGTGACAGCAGCCGTGCCAAACCCATGTGACATCAACTATGTCAAACCCATGTGATATCAGCTGTGCCAAACCCGTGTGACATCAGCCATGTCAAATTTGTGTGACATCAGCCGTGTCAAACCCGTGTGACATCAGCCATGCCAAACCCCTGTGACATCTCAGCCCCTCCAGATGTGTCCAGCCCGGGGAGGGAAGCCGGGCTGAGCCCAAGGAACATCACGGAGCTCTTGGGTTTGTTCAGGTTGGACTGGGAGCCAGAGGAGGGGGTGAGAGCTCAGCCCTGCGCGCACCGGGAGTGACTCTGTCATTGTCTTTGATGCCTTTTTTTGGGTCCAGGGAATGGGGTGGGAGCTCAGCCTGGGCTGCAGCCTCCTCCTGCTCCTGCTCCTGCTCCCTGCCCTCCCCTCCTCCATGGCTGTGGAGAGAAGGGGACCAAGGGATGGGATCAAGAAATAGGGACCAAGAGATGGGAACGGAGAGAAGGGGAAAAAGAGACAGGGACAAAGAGATGGGAACAGAGAGAAGGGGAAAAAGAGACCCCTAGGGATCAAGATATAGGGATCAAGAAATAGAGACCAGGAGGTGGGAATGGAGAGAAGGGGAAAAAGAAACATGGATCAAGAGATGAGGGCCAAGAGATGGGAATGGAGAGAACAGGATCAAAAGAAGGGGACTAAGAGATGGGGACCGAGAGGTGAGAATGAAGAGACAGGGACACAAACACAGGGACCAAGAGATGGGGCCAAGACGCAGAGTCCAAGGCTCCAGGAGCAGCACGCAGGAAGGGATCCTGTCCCATCGCACACTTTGCCTCTCTGCCACTCATAACACAAAGTACTGGGGAGGATACGTGCACCTGTCCTGATAAAAGCCATTCCTAAATGAGTCACGGGGATTTAGTATCCATAATTTTTTGCAAACAGACATTAAATTCTCTTTATACAGAAAACAACGGCAAGCGAGAGCTGTTGCTCCCCTGTCCCAGCCTCCCAGGCTCTGCTGTTAAATGTTTTTGGGGAGGGATTTGCAGTAATTTACTCCAAAGCTGATTTTTTTTTCCCCCTCATGGCAAAAAAAAATGTAAAAAGGTCAAGGATAATGAAAAAGCAGTGGATTTGAGATCCTGTGGAAGAACAACTCAGCGCTTTCAGCAGTTCGCTTAAAGGGGAGAAGAAAAGCAGTTCCTCTAAGATTTGAAAGCTTTCCCAGCCTAATGAACCGTGGTGCCGCCTGCAGAGCCCAAATTCCTGCAAGGACCAGGCTCATTAGCGGAGTGCAGCAGCTCCTGCCCGGCCCCACCTGAAGGGACAGGGACACATCACAGATGCTGAGCGCCTCTCAAAGGCTGCCCCTCCAAGCCAGAGTTAGCCACCCTCCCAAGAGAAAAGGATGTTTTATATTTATTAAAAAAAAAATAAACCTACAAAGCAGAGGGAGGGGAGCCTGGCCCTGCCATCCCACCCTCAGCCACCCCCTGGAACACGAGGCTGCTGCTGGGCTTGGAGGGTTATTCTCACTCGGGGCTCCCACCTCAGCGGCTGTCAGGGGGTCAACGGGACCCCTGTGCCTCTGACTCTGGTGGGGCTGGGAAGGGCCCGAGCTGAGGGTACTGCACAGAAACCACAGCGTGTCCTGTGCCAGCTGTGCTTGGCTCGGGCTGAGAAATCCCGAAAGGGAAGGACAGATTCCCCCCTCTGGATAGGGACTGGGAGAAGGATCATTGCTGCAGTTTGTCAGCTGGCAGCTGGGAAAGGAGAGCAGGGGGATCAGGAGCATTCCAATCCTTGGCTGGTAAGGGGAGCTCCTGTGGCTGGAGCAGCACTCTGCTGTCCCCTCCCTGTCCTTACACTGTGCTGCTGCAGAAGGGTCATTTCTGGTGCTCCTGGGCAGGGGTGGCCCTGCTGTCCCCGTGCTGTCCCTGTCCTGTGCTGTCCCTGTCCTGCGCTGTCCCTGTCCTGTGCTCTCCCTGTGCTGTCCCCATGCTGTCCCCGTGCTGTCCCTGTCCTGTGCTGTCCCTGTCCTGTGCTCTCCCCGGGCTGTCCCAGTGCTGTCCCTGTCCCTGTGCTGTCCCTGTCCTGTTCTGTCCCTGTGCTGTCCCTGTCCCTGTGCTGTCCCTGTCCTGTGCTGTCCCTGTGCTGTCCCCGTGCTGTGCTGTCCCTGTCCTGCGCTGTCCCTGTCCTGTGCTGTCCCTGTCCTGTGCTGTCCCCGGGCTGTCCCAGGGCTGTCCCTGTCCCTGTGCTGTCCCTGTCCTGTGCTGTCCCCGGGCTGTCCCAG
Source organism: Hirundo rustica (assembly GCF_015227805.2). Classification (NCBI taxonomy): domain Eukaryota; kingdom Metazoa; phylum Chordata; class Aves; order Passeriformes; family Hirundinidae; genus Hirundo; species Hirundo rustica. Next base: position 681,437 of record NC_053458.1, on the reverse strand, counting down.
GGCTGTCCCTGTCCCTGTGCTGTCCCTGTCCTGTGCTGTCCCTGTGCTGTCCCTGTCCTGTGCTGTCCCTGTCCCCGGGCTGTCCCCGGGCTGTCCCCGGGCTGTCCCCGGGCTGTGGCACTGCCTGGGATGGTGGGCTCCCTGCCCTGGGCTGGTTTCCCTGCTGCTCGTGGCAGGGTTCTGAGCTCACAGTGGGAGAGCCCGGGCCCTGCTCTGCTCAGATTTGTGCAGATTTGTGACGGGAGCCGAGGCGCCCGTCACGCTGCTCCCATCTCCGGGATGGAATAAATCCGAGGAAACCCTCGGGGATAACTCTGGCAGCGGGGAGTGGTGGGGCCAGAGCTTGGGATTGCTCTGCACCCCCTGAGCCCCCAGGCAGGGACCCCACAGCCTCTCCCAGCTCATCCCAGCCAAGGGCAGAGCAGCCAGGGCGGGTGGGAAGCGCTCCTCCCTCATCCCATAATGCGGGTTTTCGTCCTGCCGACCGACAGGAGCGCTTCACACGCCCTAAAATATGGATGACTGAAAACTAAGCTTATGAGAGGTGGCAAATGTGCTGATCTCCGCATTTTTTAACACGGGAATTTTCTAATAAAAAGGAACCTTGGATCTCCTCATGAATTAGGCATCAGGAGCCGGAGCAAACAGCGCTGAAGGTGCCCCGGTAAAGCCCTTGCTCACACAGAACTCCGAGAGCAGGATTTGCTGAGAATCCCTTCCCCATCAGCCCGAGACCCCTGTGCCGCTGCCTTGCCCTGGCTGTTTCCAGGTGGATTATGGACTTTCCTGACTGCAGAATGAATCCCTGCCCGCAGAGCTCAGAGAAGGAACACAAACAAGGACCGAACCCAGCCCCACCGCAGCACGGCCAGGGTGTGTCCACCACATCCCCGCTTGCTCGGGGCAAGATTCAGAGCCAGTTCCTCCCTTCCCTGCCGACACTGACTCCTCTGCTCCCAGTACTAAGGCTGGAGGGACAATTTGTAATTCCCGTTTTTTACATTCCCTTTCTTCGTCAGCATTTCCTCATTTCACAGGGCCCTGCATTGCCACTGCAGCACGGCAGGAGGGTGTGGGTCGGTGGCCCTATTCCTATTCCCATTCCCATTCCCACTCCCATTCCCATTCCCATTCCCACATCCCTGTGGGGCTGGGAACCTCCCAGATCCCGCACTCTGTCCCAGCTCCCAGGGATTTGGGTGTGCAGGGGGACAGGGTAGAGGATGTGGCAGTTTTTGGTGGCACCACAGCCCTGCCAGCCCCGCAGCAAACCCCACCCTGCCAGCGCTGGGGTGCCAGGCTTGGCTTCATCCTCTCCCCGCTCCTCCTCACACATGGCAGCTCATGCAAGGTCTTTATAATTAGTGAAGATTCTTTTTAAACAAATGCTCTCCTCCCCCCTTTTGTTTTTTTTCTCCAAGGAAACAACCCCCTCCATGGCAGCTGTGAAATATGGATTATTTACCTCCAGACTGGGCACGAGGCAGATCCAGCCTTAGAAGTAAATGCATATTTAGTCTTTAAGGCATATTTATCCATGTAAATACATATTTTGGTACACACATTCTTCATAACACAGTTCTGTGGACTCACTGGAGGTTTTGGTAGCAGAACATTTGCCATTGTCTGTTTCGAACACTTGTTCAGAAAATGTGCAAAAAAAGCAGCCGTCACTGGGATGGGTTTAACACTCCTGGATCTTAAAAACAGCATCGACTCTAAAAAAAGCCTATTGAAAAGTTTAAAAAAAGCTGTCTGGCTCTGAAGGATCCTGCCAAGCTACAAACCCTGGAGAAACTGCATTTGTTCCCGAGCTGTGAGACGTCCCTGGGGCGAGTGTCAGCGCAGCTCCAGGGCCAGCAGCCGTGAGACAGCAGTGTCACTGTGCGGGGACACAGCCCCGAGTCCCTGCACGGGGGGCTCTCCCAGCCCGGGGGGCTCCAACGGGGGCAACAGCCCTGATGGAAACACTCAGCCAAAGCTTTGCTGTTCGTGTTGGGAAGGTGGGAATCGAGACCCCGGCAGGGTGGGTCAGAGCTCCGGGGAAGCACACAGCAAAGCTCCCGAAATGCACCCCAGCGTGACCAGGTGCTGCCTTCCAAGCCCAGATTCTCCGGTCCTGGCGGTGGCCGTGGCCACTCTGCTGGTTTTGGGAGCAGGGATCCCAGCCCAGCTGGGTGCACGGGGCACCCCGAGCCTGCTGTCTCCATCCCCACCCTGCTGCAGCTCCAGCCCTGCGCTGAGCCGGGCTGCAGAGTCCAGAGCCTCCGGCTGTGCCCTGCCCCTCGCACTGCCCGGCACGCTCCTGCCTCGCACACACACCCCCGGCGCCCAGACACGGCTCCCAGCCCTGCTGGCGTTGTGGGTTCTCCTTTTTGGGCCTGACAAGGGGGGTGTCCCCTCCCAAGGGAAAATCAAAGGTGGGACGGGATATCTCCTCCGTGTCACCCAGTGGCTCTCCCTGGTGCGAATGCAAACATTCAACGCTTCACCGTGTATTCTTTTTTTTTTTTTTCTTTCTTTTTTTCAATATTTAATAAAGCTGCCGCTCATTCTATTCTGTTGCTGGAAAGATCGGGTTCCAAATATTAGGAATCACTGGAATGCAATGTATCATTGGAATGCAGGATTTGATCCAGCCACAGTATAGAACCCGCTCCCAGTTTTACACGTATGGGTTGGGTTATCCACATCCTTATTTTTTTCCTCCATAAAACTGCACTGACACAAGACTTCCCGCAGCACCACTGTTTCTAGTGAATGGATTCTAAAATAGAGCACTTTAAAGCTGCAATACAAGAGAGATCGGGATATCAGGACTGATAAACTCAGCTGAGCTGAGTCCGGACCTTTTCCTTGCAGAATGGGTTTGTTCATGTTATTCCAGGTTTTAAAAAATGCCACGTTTCTGAAAACAGCAACTGCTTGGCACATGGCTGTAAATAAGAAGAGAAATAATACAGTGTGTCACTGAGCACGGGCAGAGTCACCCAGGAGGTTTTGCTGCCGTCTCCTGGAGTGAACATCTCTGTTTCTGCCCCTCCTCAGCAGGGACAGCAGAGGCCCTGCACGTTCTGGCTGCACACTGACCTGGGACTGCTCAGCCTGAGCACAGAAAACTCGGAGTCCTCCTTGCTGAAAAAAGGGGATCTTGGGACTGCTGGGTATTCCCAGCTCTCAGCTGGTGCTGCCCACTGCCAAAACCCCGCCGTGAGGGAGGGGAACGGGGAGCTGGGAAATTTGTGTCACCTGCTGGAGCTCACACACGGAACCTGGGAACGATCACAGTGAAAGTGGTGCTGTCCCACCCAAGGCCAGGATGGAGGGGGCCTGGAGCAGCCTGGGATAGTGGAAGTGTCCCTGTCCCTGTCCCTGGCAGGGCTGGGGTGGGAAGGGATGGGATGGGCTTTGAGGTCCCTCCCAGCCCCAGCCAGCCTGGGACGCTGTGATAACGATTTTGTTATTCCTGCTGTCAGCAGCTGTCTGTGAGCACATCAGGAGCTGTTGGGGCCACCAGGGGATGCGGTGTCCAAGGGCTGCTGGCCGCGGGTACCAAAGTGAGTCCCACAGGCGGCAGCTCTCAGTCAGGCCTGAGCTGGGAGCAGCGCTCCACACTCCAGGGCTGACAGGAATAAAGGGGATTTCGATTTCTGAGCTTGATCCTTCAGCATGTGCCAGCAGTGTCCTCCCGAGGGCTGCAGCACGGGGATGGTGTGTCAGGGCTGGCAGGGGACAGCAGCTCCCCCCAAGCCTGTCCAGGTCCCCCCAAGCCTGTCCTGGTGGCTCTCCCGAGGACGGCCACATCCCCTCAGCAGGAGCACCCTCGCTGCCACAGGGCTATGTGGAGATAGAAATTCTGCCTGATTCTCCAGGGATTCGCAGGTGTCTCGTGGTTCAAAGCATCCTTTATCATTGCTCAATCAGCCAAACCAGTACAAAAGTGAGTGCAAGAAAAACACCAGTTCACTTTGCCAGTGATACGAAAGGGACGATCCCGGCCTTTCCAGCCAGGTGGGAACTTGGCTTCAGGGGAACATCCCGACATTGTGAAGATGCCACAAAACAATTTGAGTTCCGTTTTCTAACTGGGAAATGTCGTTTTTACAGAGGTCACCTACTGGTCAGTGGCGGAGGAGGGAGGAACAGGGAGGAGTTGGTGCTGCCCTGGAGCTCAGCCCTGCTCCTGCAGAGGAGCCTCTCCTCAGAGCACCTCTGTCCTCACCGGGGGATTCCTCACGCTCAAAAGGATGCTTCAGCATTTCCCAAAACACATTCCAGATTGGCTGGAGAGGAAGAGGAAAGTCGTGTTTCATGAAGGCACAACCATGCTGAATTGGCAGGAAAGAGGGAAGAGAACAGAAGCAGTACTGCGCAATGCAGTTATAGTACAAGGCTCATTCTTGAAACCTGAATATCATGCTAGAAGTAAATCTAGATATGTGTAATATTTTGAGGAAATATTTTGAAGGCAATGTTATTTGATTTTTTTTTTTTTACTCAAAAAAGGACAAATGTTTTTGTGTAAGTTTGGATAGAATGCTAGTTGAGAAGGGAGCTGAATGTTTGTATTGCAGCCTTAAAGAAGCACATTTTTACTGCAATATCCTTTTCTTTTTTTGTAAACTACAGTCTGCGACTCAGCAGACCATGACTGAATGCTTCTGAAAACTTGTCGATTACAAACATGAAATCACAATTAATATCCTCTAAAAGTAATTTCAGAGTTCTCACGTCTTAAAAAAGGACAATGTGTACTGCTCCACAAGGTAATGCAGCTAATCAAAAAAAAAAAGAAAAAAAGAAAAAAAAAAAAAAAAAAAAAGGAGTCGAATTAAAGTATTTACATAATGAGCAATTCTACAGAAGGCCATCATCCCCATGTAAGCACTGATTATATCCCACGCCGCTTTTAACAAACTCTACCAGATTGGATCCAGTCATCAGCACTTTCAGAGAATCCTTAAAAGCCTTTTATGGGTCTTTGCATTTAGTGCAGAAGGATGTTCTTCAGGTAGAATATGCTGCTGAGGGAGGAGAGCGTCAACACCAGCGACCAGCAGGAGAAGAGCACCTCGGCGTGCCCGGTGATCCCGTACTGGGCCGTGCTGGGAGCTGCAAGGCAAGGACAGCGGGTCAGTGACAGCTCTCCCGGCGCCCCGCGTTCTTATTTTCCATCACTCATCCCAAGCTGCCTCCCAGGGCAGCAGCAGAATTCCCGCTGTGAGCGCAGCCCGGCCCTGCTCCCTGGGGACAGCCCCGCTTGCTCCGAGGGGAGAAATCGTTTTTAAGGCGAGCACCTAAGAATGGGAGTGCTTCATTTTTAACCAGCCAGATAATCGATCCGTTTTTAAGTTCCCCAGCGTTAAGATCTGCAGTGCAATCAATGAGAGGCGACTGGATTGAGCTCTTGTGGAAAACAGCTCATTTTGTGCCCAGCTCCAGAAGCCAGAGTTTGACAACTGTGCTTAGCCAAAGACATTAATACTTATTTTGAAGAAATTGTATTTATTTGTTTACCGCAAAGTCTTTCTTGAATTCCCTGGCTAAGTGCACACAGAGCACAAAGAGGGGAAATACAAGAAATCAGTGTTGAGGAGCAAGGGAGGAGCTCGTCCCTGGGGCTGGGCTGGGCAGGGGCAGGAATGTCCTCAGGGATGGACCTGGCAGAAACCTTGGCCTTGAGAGGACAAGGGGAGCGGCCTTAGGCTGGATGAGTGTTGATTTAGATGGGATTTTGTGCAGGAATTGTCCCCTGGGAGAGTGGCATTCCCTGGCACAGGGTGCCCAGAGCAGCTGTGGCTGCCCCTGGATCCCTGGCAGTGCCCAAGGATGGTTGGACACCGGGGCTGGAGCAGCCTGGGACAGTGGGAGGTGTCCCTGCCATGGCAGGGGTGGGATGGGTTGGGATTTAAGGTCCTTTCCAACCCAAACCATTCCAGGACTCACTGAAAGCCGCGGGTTTGCTCTTGGAGAGGCACCGGCAGGAGGGAGCACGAGGAGCTGTTCCCTCACCGTGCCCCAAACCCTGTTTGCTTTCACAGCCTCCCCGGCCCCAGCCCAGCCCAAATCCCGGAACAGGAGCGTCCCTTCGGTTCCTGCACAGATCCCCAGAGCTCCATTTTCAGCCTGTGACATTTTCACTGGCGCAGAGAATGTGACACAAGGCGGAATCCGCTGCTCTCCCCCCGCGCAGGAAGGTTCAGGTAATAAGCCCCGAACAAAACAAGATTAAACTCGGTTTTGAAGCTTAGTTTAGCGACTGATGACTGTGACTAAGTGCAGGCCAGGGCATTTCCTCTCCTCCCATTAAAAAGGGACTTTCCGTGCTCAGTCAGGGTGGCAAACCAACCTTTAATTTATGACAAGGGCCGGGCGAGGAAGCTGAAGCATAACGCAGGTGCTATTTCATTTTGTGGTATGAAAAGAGTTTCCCCAACTTAAGGATAATTTGAACTACGGCAGCTATAAAAGCGAGCGGAAAATTATGTAAATCTGATTTCCTGCATATGAACCAGCTCTGTCTTTCCAAGGCTTATTAAATCATACCTGGATTGTTTCTGCACAAAGGCAAGAGGGGAGTTAATGGGGGGAAAATGCACTGACGTGGGGAGATAATAGAAAAGAGTTACAGTTCCCAAAGCTGCCTAAGCAGGAGAATTGGATGGGCAAGAAACCTGGAGGAGAAGCAAGCCTGGAGAAGCCTAATTATCAATTATGATGTCACACGAGGCTTACTGGATCACACACAGCTTTAAATATTGGGCTAGACTCTTAAAAATTCTTAAAAATTCATAATCTCCTGCAGCCTTTTTCTTTTTCCCCCTCAGAATTTTGATTAACTTCCCCTGAATTCTTTGCTGGCCAAGCAAAACGCTGTTGCTGGATATTAATAACATTCCATAGATTTGTGCTGATACATAAACTTTCAAAATAAACACACCTTTAAAATTTAAAGACTCTTAGCGTGGTCTGCTCAGTCCTTGATCTACTCTGAGTAATTATTTTGGTAAGGACTGAGCAGTCCTTGCTTCCCTGAGCGTTCTCTGTGCAAGGCTGTGCAAGGTCGCTTTGTTCTTGGACTCGGTAATTCTCAAAGCACATTTTGACGGTTCTCCGTGTCAGACTAAGCCCTCAGCTTAGGGGGAAATGGAAAGGTTTAAATGTTCAGGAGCAGCATAAACCAGCTGCTTTTTCTTCCCCCCACTGAAATGTTGCCATGCCATTGTTCCACACACACAAACACACGAGCTCCCAGTCTTAATATTTATGCAGGGAGGTAACGGTGGAGGAATGTGTGATTAGGCTTTAAATAAAAGCTGGAATTATCTGAGTCTGTGATTACACCTGCAGCCACCCCGGGCATTTCCGTCACCCCCGTTACACAGGGCTGATTTCACAGAGGCCTTGGCAGAGCTTCGGGTGCCCGGAGAGGGGGAGCAGAGCTGTGCCGAGGGAGGGGCAGGTGGGACAGCAGGAATTTCTCCATGGAAAGGGCTGCCCAGCCCTGGGAGGGTCGGATTCCCCAGCCCTGGGGGGATCTCAAAGCCCCAGAATGTGGCACTCGGGGACGTGGGGCAGGGGTGGCCCTGGCAGTGCTGGGAATGGTTGGACTGGATGGTCTGGGGGGGCTTTTCCAGCCTAAATGATTCCGTGATTTTATGGTCCGGTGCTGCAAATTCACTTCAGAGCCCTGGGAGTTACACCTTGAAATGCCTGAAAAGAAAAAGAGCATTTCCATCTAGAAAAAGATTAAAAGGAGCTCCACAAAGAGCCTGACGTCTGAAATATCAAATGACCCAGGATTCAGAGGACGCAGTGAGTTTAAAATGTCAGCTGCAGCCACTGAGGGGTAATAATTTACACTCCTGCTACTTCAGTTGAATTTTCCTTAGAGCCAGAGCGGCTGCGTGCCTCTGGGTAAGGGAGGGACACACAGAGCATCTCCAGGGGCTGGGATGGGCTCCCAGAGCGACTGGGGCTGGAGTCTGAGCTTGGACAGGACCTTAAATCTCCTCCCAGGGGAAGGAGGAACCACCAGCCCCGTGCCAGGCACACCCACGTGCCTTTGGAAGCCCTCCTTTCTTCCAGTTTAGGGATTACTGCGCCTAATCCTAATGTTTTACACCAGCCAGCACTCGTGGAAATATTTAAGACACCCTTAGCAGAGATAGGATTATATTCAGACATCTCTCCTGGTGCTGAATAGAAAGGAACAAAGTCATATTATATCGGTATCTCTAATTAATACAAGAGATTAGGAGAAGTGCTATGCTGGAACACACAAACCAGCATTTCCTAGGACCAAGGGCTGCATTAACCAGAAATAATTATAAGCTTTAATGCTGATGCTGTGTAGACAAAAGCACAGACCCCTTTAGGTTGTCTGAATAAGCAAGACTAATTCTGTTAAATGGATTATGCAGGGAGATGTTAATAAGCATTTCATTTAACTATATTCAGGTTAATCATTTACTAAAGGAAAGCCTTAATAAATTGGATTTTTTTTGGTGCAACATTTCAAACATACAGAGAAGGAAGCAATAAACTAACTCAAGGTCAAAGCAGCAAGGCAAAAAAAAAAAAAAAAAAAAGAAAAAAAAGGATGAAAAAGGTTAGGCTGTCAAAGAAGGTTCTTTTAAAAGAAAAGATGGGGAGATAATGGGCCTCGGAAGGCTCGGGCGAGGCCTAGGAATAACATCTCCACATTTTGTTACTCTTGGAGCCGGTGGAGGATTTATGGCTGTGGAGGAGAAGGTGGACAGTCGATCAAAGACTCTGTCAGGAGCAGGGAATGCCCGCAGAGCTCTGAAACCGCAGGGGAGAGGCAGGAGCAGAAACCTCTCCTTGGAGGCCAGGAAGGACCAGGAAAGCTGGGCCTTGGGAGAGCAAAACCTTGGAGGGCTGTGGGAAAAGGAGTCGGGAAAAGGGGGTTTGTTCAGCTTTATCCAAATGCAATCATCCTCAGGGCCTGGACGGGAAATTCGGGATGAGTTAAATCCACCTGAGGAGGAGGAGGAGGCCCTGCTGGAGGGTGTGCCAGAGGGAGCCTGGGGTTAAACACACGGGAAATTCGGGATATGAGTTAAATCCACCTGAGGAGGAGGAGGAGGCCCTGCTGGAGGGTGTGCCAGAGGGAGCCTGGGGTTAAACACACGGGAAATTCGGGATATGAGTTAAATCCACCTGAGGAGGAGGAGGAGGCCCTGCTGGAGGGTGTGCCAGAGGGAGCCTAGGGTTAAACACTGCCCTGGCCCCCAGGAACTCCTGGGAAACGCTGGGGATTTCAGCCGTGTGGAAATCCACCTTTGGAGCGTGGTTCTCTGCAGCCAGGCCTGACTCTGTCCCTGGCACAGCCTAAAAAATCCCTGATGTGCTGGGCCTGCATGGGGCACCGCCAGTCCTGGGGTCAGCTCTGGGGTCAGTCCTGGGGTCAGCTCTGGGGTCAGCTCTGGGGTCAGTTCTGGCATTAGCTCTGGGATCAGCTCAGTTCTGGTTCAGCTCAGTTCTGGGGTCAGCTCTGGGGTCAGCTCTGGGGTCAGTTCTGGGGTCAGCTCTGGGGTCAGCTCTGGGGTCAGTTCTGGGGTCAGTTCTGGGGTCAGCACTGGGGTCAGTTCTGGGGTCAGTTCTGGGGTCAGCTCTAGGGTCAGCACTGGGGTCAGCTCTGGCATTAGCTCTGGGGTCAGCTCAGTTCTGGTTCAGCTCAGTTCTGGGGTCAGCTCTGGGGTCAGCTCTGGGGTCAGTCCTGGGGTCAGCTCTGGGGTCAGTTCTAGGGTCAGCTCTGGGGTCAGCTCTGGGGTCAGTCCTGGGGTCAGCTCTGGGGTCAGTTCTGGGGTCAGCTCTGGGGTCAGCTCTGGGGTCAGTCCTGGGCCCCTCAGTACAAGAAGGACCTGGAGGGGCTGGAGCATGTCCAGGGCAGGGAACAAACCTGGGAAGGGGCTGGAGAATCCCTGAGGGAGCTGGAAAGGGGCTGAGCCTGGAGAAAAGGAGGCTCAGTGGAACCTTGTGGCTCTGTACAACTCCTGACAGGAGGGGACAGCCGGGGGGATTTGGGATCTGCTCCCAGGGAACAGGGACAGGAGCAGAGGGAACGGCCCCAGGCTGGGCCAGGGGAGGTTCAGGGTGGGATTTTAGGGAAAATTCCCTCCTGGAAATGCTGCCCAGCCCTGGCACAGCTGCCTGGGGCAGGGCTGGAAGCTGTAGGGACAAGGATTCTGGCAGGAATGTCCCGTGAGCCTGCTCCATCCCACTGCACCATCCCAGGAGCCGCTCCAGCCCGGGGCACAGAGCTCTGCCCATCCCCTGCCCTCCCTGGGACACGGGGCTGCAGCTGGGGCAGGATCTCGCTTTTGTGGGCCATCTGTCAGGGAGAGCTCGGCACCACCCAGACAAATCTCTCTGAAAACCCTTGAGGAAGGGCAGGGAATATTTCAGGAGCTGTCCAAGGGCTGGCTCTGCCCCCTGGATGAGCCACAGCTACGGAGGATAAAGCTGGGAAGTGCCAAGTGCTCAGCAGAGGGGCTTTATCATCCTCTGGGATGGCAGTGTTGGCAGAGAGATCCAGGAGATGAGCCCCAGAAGAGCGATGGGGTTGATAAAAGAGGAGAGTTATCAGGCCCTGTCCATCAGCACTCACACAGGGCTGCTGGCAGGGCAGGAAATAGAAAACGAAATGCTGATTTGTCCTTATTTCAAATTTAGGTGAATAAAAAAGCATTTTATGGGTCCTAAAATGGGAAAACAGGGACTAAAATACAATTGCTAGAACTGCAGAAGCAAAAATCTGCTGTTTGCTGTGCTGAAATCTGAAAGCTTAGTATTTTAAACACTTGAGATGTGCCACCAGCAATGTTTTAAAGTGAAATATGATCCCAGTCTGTGCTCGTGCATGCTCAGAAAATGAGACAGAAGCATTTCTTGTTTCAGTCATGAAGAGCCCATTTGGGATGTGCCCTGTGTCTAATGCAAAACCGATCTTGATGCTGATTCTGACTGAGGTAAAATAGAAAATACGATGTTTACAGGTTGAGAAAAAGAGCCAAGCAAGGAACACCTGGTAACCATGGCCACCAGCAGTGTCATTCTGAATTGTGAGGATCTTTGCCAGGGATTTGGGGTTCCCTGGCTGTGGGAACCCTGGCCAAGGAGGAGACACACGCTGCCTCTCTGCCCTCCACGGTCAGAGTCACCTTTCCCGTTCCCTGACAAACAACTCACGCTAAATACTGTAAACAGCCACAGACTCGTTTCAGACTGCTAAAAATACACCCAGATTTCAGAGTCAGGTCATTTGTGCTTGTGAGGGTGTGGGGCTGCCAGCCCCAGGGTGCCGTGGGTCCAACCAGAGCTGTTCAATGGCAGCTGGCGACTGGGGCTGGGATTGAGGCTGGGGGGGAAGAGGGGGTTAAGGGTCACAAATAATCCTCTGGAACAGAGCATTTCCCAAGCCAGAAAATGCTCAGGAGCACCGGGTGGTACCTAAAAATCCCTGCAGTTCCTGGCCCCTCTGTGGGATCTCGCTGTGGTTCTGGCTCAGTCCTGGAGAGGAGAAGGATCCAGGGTGAGCTCCGAGCCCCTGGCAGGGCCTAAAGGGGCTCCAGGAGAGCTGGAGAGGGACCTGGGACAAGGGATGGAGGGACAGGACACCTTCCAGTGCCAGAGGGCAGGGATGGATGGGAGATTGGGAATTGGGAATTGCTTCCTGGGAGGGCGGCATTCCCTGGCACAGGGTGCCCAGAGCAGCTGTGGCTGTCCCTGGATCCCCGGCAGTGCCCAAGGCCAGGCTGGAGATCGGGGCTGGAGCAGCCTGGGGCAGTGGAAGCTGTCCCTTCCATGGCAGGGGTGGCACTGGGTGATCTCTGCAGCCCCTCCCAAGCCGAAGCATTCCAGGATCCTGTGGCTGTCCCTGGATATCCCAGAATCAGAGCAGTGGTGCTGCTCTGACACTGCAGCACCAGCTCTGGTGACAGCTCCAGAAACAGCCCCCACTTCCAACCCTCACACACTGCTCAGGTGTCTCTTCGGTGGAATTTCACTTGGACAGGGATAAACTGTTACCCTGGTTTTTCTGAGTTTTTTATAGCCTTTTGATTTTCATAAATGGAGTCAGATCTTTTTATTTATTGTACAATACTAAAAGCAGTTCTACCTTTTTCCCACAGATGTAACATAAACAAATCCTTTGTTTTTCATTCTCTGTCCTTTGTTTGCACATTTCTAACCTGAAAACAATTGTAACTGACGGCTGGTGTGGCCAGTTGGCTTGAGAGGTGAAAACTCTAAAAGCCAATCCACAGCCAGACCCACAAATGTATAAAAAGTAAGAAATAAACAAGGAGGCTCGCTCCGCCCTGACTCAGCCCTGAGCTGGCACGGAGGAACCTCTCTGCCCTGCGAAATTTCTCGGCTACGCGTGATTGCTTTGCGTGTCTCGGTGACAATAAACCTCAAACCAAAACACCTTCCCTGAAATGCTGCAAGGGAAAAGAATCCCTCTCGTGCCTCGATGGGATGAATGGAGCCTGAGCACGGAGAGCTCCGAGCGCAGCGGGATGAAATAGTGCAGCCCTGATGGACTCGGATCCTGCTGCAAGGAATATTTCACAATCCCGAGGAGTACTTATGAGGAAAACTACTGTGAGGGAACAGAATGAAATTTGACTTTATAAATCACCCTTTATACTGGAGTCGTGTCCCATTTCTTTGTGCGGCTGAGGAGCGCAGCGGCGTTGGAAAAATGACACATCTCTGAGGAGCTGCGGAGCAGTGGATGGGAGCAGCCTTGAGGGATGAGCTGGCTTGGAACAGACTCAGGAGGTGAGAGCCCCAGCCCCGGGATGAACCCATGCTGAGCGGGATCACCGCCTCACCCCTGCCTGGTATCAGCAATGGAGAGGGCAGAAATCAGCCGAGGGAGCAGGGAATCGATGGCTCTGGGCAGCAGGAGCAGACCCCGTCACCCACGGTCCCAAATCACGGCTCCTGGGCCTTCTGGCACTGTCCAAACCCTCCTGGAGCTCTGGCAGCTTTGGGAATGTGCCCATTCCCTGGGGAGCCTGAGCAGTGTCAGCACCCTCTGGGGGAAGAACCTTTCCCGAAATTCCAGCCTGAATGGATGAGATGCCTGAGTGAGGCTCAGCCTGTCCCTGCCCTTGTTAGATTCCTCCAGACTCACTGCTCTTGGCACAGGCAGGGCAAAGGAAACCACAAATCCGGCTTGGATTTCTGGGTCCAAACCCTGTTGTCCTGTCTGGAAGAAGTGGCAGAGGCAGAGGGGATCCCAGCCACTGGAAGGGGTCCCTGGAAAGGAGCAGGTAAATCCTGCCTTATTTCAGGGCACTGTGCAGTCTTCTGCCCACACAACTGGCTGGGGATGGGACGTGCTCAAGGCCGGGACTGCGTCCTCTCCCTGATTTTGGGTTCCTCTGCAGCCAGCAGCAAACCCGGGCTCGTTCAGCCTGAAGTGAAATAGACCCGAGCAGTGAATGGAAAACACCCAGCTGGGTGCTGCCCGGGAATCTATAATTACGCGGGAGAATGTCTCAGGATCTTCCACTGGACGTGGAAAACACGGCTTTGGTTAAGAGGACACTGAGAGTAAAGCATGAAAGCACCAGAGAAAGCACTGGGAGAGGCAAGCTGCCCGTCCCCATTCCCATTCCCATTCCCATTCCCACTCCCCCATCCCTGCGCTGCAGGATGGGGCACAATTCCCATCTCTATCCCAGACCCGGGAAGGTTCCTCAGGGAAGGAGAACCAAGCGCTGAGGAGACTCTCCATGAGGGATATTCCCACACCAAGTGATGGGGAAACTCTGGAGCCACCTGCCAGGGTTCCAGCTGGATAAACTCCCCACTCCCACGGGGGACGAGCGGCACAGCCATGGAGTGAAAACTCAGCTCAGGTTCCTGTGGAAGCAGAGAGCTCTCGGCTGCGGGTGCACATCATCCTGGCAGCCTGCAATAACTGCTTCCCTGACAATGTGGCTCTCATTTGTAAGTGTCACATTGGAGACAAGGAAAAGCGTTTTAATGTGACAGAAAAATTTGACTTGGGAGCTAATTACTTTAATTTGAGAGAATTTTTGGCTCATCTGCATACTTGACAATTATTTACAATTCGCATTGGTAATTAGAGGTTGGGTCTTGTGCTGAAATATTGCAAATGGCTTTGGAGACATTTGCTGATCCTCCTAACTTTGAGAGGAAATGAATTTATTAGTAGTTAATATGTAAAATATTTGTACTTCTGACCTTTTGTTAAACATTCTTCCTATATTTTAAATGATTGGTTGTCAGAGCCATTTTTCTCCGAGTGACGTGTGACATTGTAAATAAGCTCTCGAATTAAGCAGCACATTAAATCTCCGTGTTCAGTGGCAACCTTTGATAGTTCTCATATATCAGGAAGACTCTGTTGGTTCTGCTGTGCTGAGGCAATGTCATACAGCAGCGTGAATGATAATTTTTCACACTGAACTTTCCAGTTTCTGCACGGTTTCCACATCATTCTTGCGCTCTTGACAAAGGACGTGGAGTGAGGCAGGTGGGAACATGACTCCTCTCCTTTTTTTGGTGTGAGGGTGAGGAAGGTTTTGGCTGGAAGTGCCAGCAGCATTTCAGCAAATCTTCCACCCAGGTGGCTGGCAGATGATTTCTAAGATGTGGGGTTTATTCAGGTTGATTTTCTTAGGCACTTCTGGTGGGCTCCTCTTGCTCCTATTTCTGCATGGTGCATGTATTCCTCTCTTTTTATAGGAATATTAGAACCCCCCCCCCCCCCAGAATCCATGGAAAGTTATTCCCGAACTGTGCCAATAGCCAAGGAATTAATCATCAATAGTGTTTTGATTAGAAGAAGGTGATGGATGAAATAAACAACCAAGTCCAACTGTTTGCTAATTCCAGAAGTTACAGTGAAGCATAACAGCCTCAGGCCGGGCCAGGGGAGGGTCTGGGTGGACACCAGCAGGAATATCCATCCTTCCATATGGAATCCTCCATGAAGGGGATCCAGGGAAAAGTCACACCCTTAAAGGGGATCCAGGGAAAAGTCACACCCTTAAAGGGGATCCAGGGAAAAGTCACACCCTTAAAGGGGATCCAGGGAAAAGTCACACCCTTAAAGGGGATCCAGGGAAAAGAATGGGGATCCAGGGAAAAGAAAGGGAATCCAGGAAAAATTCATCTCCATAAAGGGGATCCAGGGAAAAGTCACCACCATAAAGGGGATCCAGGGAAAAGTCACATCCTTAAAGGGGATGCAGGGAAAAGAAAGGGGATCCAGGAAAAGTCATTTCCACAAGGAGGATCCAGGAAAAAATCATCTCCATAAAGGGGATCCAGGAAAAATTCAGCTCCAGGAAGGGGATCCAGGGACAAGTCACCTCCATAAAGGGGATCCAGGGAAAAGTCACCTCCATAAAAGGGATCCAGGGAGAAGTCACATCCTTAAAAGAGATACAGGGAAAAGTCACCTGGATAAAGGGGATCCAGGAAAAAGTCACCTGGATAAAGGGGATGCAGGGAAATGAAAGGGGATCCAGGGAGAAGTCACCTCCATAAAGGGGGTCCAGGGAGAAGTCACCTCCACTGAGGGGATGTGGGCTCCTTGGCACCTGAACCCCCGCAGCCCCCATTTCTGCAGGGGTACACCCTGTCTGTGCCCGGCTGCAGGGAGAACAGAGCAGCTTCCCCTGGCCCTCCTCCCTCCGCCCCAGGCAGCCGAGGCAGCGGCCACCCTCCCTTCCCTCCCTTCCCTCCCTTCCCTCCCTTCCCTCCCTTCCCTCCCCGCAGCGGGAAGCTGAGCGCGTTCATGAGGGATGATTGCAATTTCCACGGCGCCGCGTCCGCGAGGAACCAACATAACTCATCGCAGCCTGAGCTATTTGCTCTTCAGATCCGAGAGCGTTTGTCTCCGGGCCCTGACGTGACATTAACTATTCATGGAGCTCCAGAGCGTTCAAACACCGCCCCAGAGAAATTGTTGCTACTTCTCAAGCAGATGGAGCCAGACCCTGCTGCAGCCAGCTGTCCCCACGCCAGGGATGCGGGAGTGACCCGGGGCTGGGAGCCATCCATGCCCTGGGCTCCTCCCAGCTGATCCCTCCGGGCTGTCCTCACCTCAGGGATGCGGGAGTGTCCCAGGGCTGGGAGCCATCCATCCCCTGGGCTCCTCCCAGCTGATCCCTCCGGGCTGTCCTCACCTCAGGGATGCGGGAGTGTCCCGGGGCTGGGAGCCATCCATGCCCTGGGCTCCTCCCAGCTGATCCCTCCGGGCTGTCCTCACCTCAGGGATGCGGGAGTGACCCGGGGGTGGGAGCCATCCATCCCCTGGGCTCCTCCCAGCTGATCCCTCCGGGCTGTGTCCGCCTCAGGGATGCGGGAGTGACCCGGGGCTGGGAGCCATCCATCCCCTGGGCTCCTCCCAGCTGATCCCTCCGGGTGGGGCAGATTTCATGCCTGGACATTTCGCTGGTTTGTCGCCCTGAAAGCTCCGTTTGTCACCTGCAGCTGTGGCTGCCCGGGGTGGGATCCATCTCCCGCCCCTGACCCCACTTTTGGAATCGGCATTCCCTGGCACAGGAATTCGCAGAGCAGCCGTGGCTGCCCCTGGATCCTTGGCAGTGCCCGAGGCCGGGTTGGACACTGGGGCTGGAGCAGCCTGGGACAGTGGGAGCTGTCCCTGCCCTGGCAGGGGTGGGATGGATGGGATTTATCTAAGGTCCCTCCCAACCCAGGCCATTCTGTGACTCTGTGATTCCATTTACCTTCAAGCACTGCTCCCTAGGATGGATTATTTGGGATTGCAGCAGGAGCTGATTTGCCATCGGGAGGACTCTCAGCTCCTGCAGCTGCCTGTGGGTGGGAGGGAATGATCCCCCCATTCCCAGAGACGTTTGGGGCTGGATTTCTGCTGGGGGTCCCTTTCCAGAGCCCCTCACCCTTCCTGCCTGCTGCTGCCCTGCAGCTTTTCCTGCTGCTGGAGGATTTTGCGTCAGGAAGCTTTTCATGCCCCAGCCTTCCCCGCTCGCTTCTCAGCTTAATCCTGAGGATTTTGGAGACATTATGGCTCAGCTTTGCATATGTTATTACACAGAAGAGAGGAAAAAAAGCCCCAACCGCTGAGATTTTTCAGCGCTGACTGGGAGTTTCAGGCACACACGTTCTGTTAAGATTCATGCCTTTGAAAGTCTCTATCAATTAGTGCAGTATTTTGGTACAGAGACAGAGATGGATGCCATAAAACTGACTCTGATAGCCTTGGACTCACGTGCAGAAAGACATACTCTGCCTCAAAACCAATCCTTTTTTTGCCTGGTTTGTACCGAGTTTAACCTCTCAATACTAAAATCCTTCAGGTTTCTCCGAGCCCTGATTGGGAATTGCAGGGTGATAATCTGCACTGAGCATTGAGCAGGGTGGGATTTCCAGCTCTCTGTAAAACACGTCTCCTTCTGTTGGGGTTGGACTCGTGGGTCCCCTCCAGGTCAGGATATTCTGGGAAAATGGAGCACGGAATGGGAGTGAGCGATGTGGGAGGGCAGGCGGTGGGTTTGGGATCCCCACAGGCAGCAGCTCAGGCGCTGCTCCTTCCTGCAGTGCCTCCCTGACATTTCATTTTCCCAGCGCCACTGCTCTCCTCAGGCACACAAAGAAACCAGACGGGACTTGAGTATAAAGGGTGATGCATGAAGCCAAATTTCAGAGCTCTTTGTCTGACAGCTTCCTGCGGGTCATCCGAACGATTCCCCGTTTTCCGACTGGAAAATCGCTCCCCGTTTGCTCCAGAGAGCAGCCCCGAGCTTTCCAGAGCCGGTCGTTCTCTGGGTTGCCTGGCCTTGGCAGAGAGCTCCTCCGGGCGGTTCTGTGCAGCGGGGAGGCTGAAGGGGGGACAGTCCCTGCGGGACAAGCAGGGACGGAGGAGCGTGAGCCCCATCACTGCCTTGGGGAGCCGATGGAGACAGAAACGCACAGCTGAGTCACGCACCTCGGGCAGGAGGAGGACAAAGGTGCCAAGGCCGATGGTTTCACCCGGTGTTTGGATGTCCCGGTGCCACCCGGCGTCACCCCAGGACGGCTCCGTGTGCGTGGGAGGGAGGGAGCAGGCTGCCACCACTCGCCCACCGAGCTCATCTCCTCACTCCAGCAGCCTTTTCTTATGGAAATATCTGACTCAGCAGCTGAAAACGGGGAAGCGTTTTGCGCCGCTTCCCTTTTAATGAAAAGCATCTTTAAAATTTTAATCAGATGTTCTCCGCGCTGTTCTGTGGGTTCAGAGGCTCGGTTAAAATCTGGGCTGCCTGAAAATCACGAGCAGGAACAGGTGCCAGTGATAAAGGAATATTTCCTGGATTGTTCAGAGCTGCTGCTGGAAGCTGTCACGACCCTGCTCTTGGAAGGATGTGGGGCTGGCTCAGCTCTCACGCCTCTACATACAAATTTTGGTGCTGTTTCCTTTAACCCAGAGAGCCTCTTGGACAAGCCCACACTCAGCCTTTCCTGGGCTGCCTGGCGACACGCTAAGAGCTCATCTGGAAAGGTTAAAGAAGGACAAATCCCAGCTTAAAATCCACCTGAGCAGACTGGGCCTTGCAAGGGTTTGTAGGGAGGGAAAGGCAGAGAGGCAGCTTCTGAACATCGGGTTCAGAGTGAGGAAATGGCTGATCCTGTGTCATCCCGGGAGGTTGTTTTCCATCCTGGCTGGGAATATTGCTGGCAACTCCATCAAAATGTCCATGTTGCACAGATACTCGAAATGCAGCTGGCATGGAACTGAAATTTCCATTTGGTGCGAAATTCAGACAGGGAAAAGACAAAAAAAGAAGAAGTGTTGCCTGGAATGAGATGGGGAGCCTGGAAGGAAGCCAATGTAATTTTTTTTTTTTTTTTCCCCCACTCAAAACTCAACAGGCCTTTATTTGAATTTCTTTAAAACTGACATATTCATGGAGTTTTCAAACAGGTTTTTCTGACAAGTCCCCTAATCCCCCAAGCCTTCCCTCCCTCAACAACCCAAGTTTGTCAGATCCTTCCCTGCCAGCTGTAGCTGTAGGCTCCTCCATATTCCACAGCGAGCTGGGCCCTCCCTGAAGTTACGGATGCACAGCTCTATATACATTTTAAATCTCTGCACATGGCCACCCATCTCATCGAGATGGATGTATGCATATTTATTCCTGTACAATTCCTGTAGTCAGCCAGTTCTGGCTGATCAAACCTTCACTTAAAACATGTCCTTCTGTGATAAATAAAAACACGGACTGCTCTCTTCCTGCTGGTGAATCACACTCTGGAATCTCCTGCTCGCCTTCTCTCAGTCAGAGCTGGGACTTGGCTCAGGCTCGGGGAAGGTGTAAAGTGGTTGTGTCAAGAACAAGGGAACAGCTGGGGCTGTGTCAGGGAGGTTCAGGTTGGATTTTGGGAAAGGTTCTTCCCCCAGAGGGTGCTGGCACTGCCCAGGGTCCCCAGGGAATGGGCACGGCCCTGACGCTGCTGGAGCAGCTCCAGGAGGGTTTGGACAGCACTGCCAGGGGTGCCCAGAGTGAGATCTGGGGGCTCTGTGCAGGGCCGGAGCTGGATCAATGATCCTTGGGTCCCTTCCAGCTCAGGATATTCCCCGATTCTGTGAATATCCGCGTTCTAAACCCCATTAACTGCGGGAAGTCAGAGCTGTACTGGGACGAGCCCTCCCCGTGTTCCCGTGCTGGAGCTCCTACACACAGCACACACCTGACAAATGCTGATCCCGTCTGCAAAACCCCGAGCTGATCTGGCTGCTGAAAAACCCCCAGCAGCAAGGACACTGGTCCTGGAGGCGGAGAGCCTCCACGCAGGGTGAGCATCCCCCAGGCGTGGGGAGGAACCTCCGTGGCTCAGCCCCGGCACGAGGGAGCAGCCACAGGAGCTGAGCATCTCTCCACCTTCCACATCCTCCTCACAGCCTCCAGAAGCCGTTTCACACCTGGCCCTGCTCTGCTCTCCTGGCACCTCTCGGAAGCACTCCTTGGTTGGAACGTGAAATTCCAGCCAAGTGATCGATGTGTGATACTGTGAAATATTCACGGTTCTCAGAGCAGCTCCTTCTCCTAAGTGGGCTTCTCATCTTCGTGGGAAAACTCATTAATATTGAAATCCCCACTGACAGAAGGCTCGTAGGCAACACAGCATCAGCAAAGAAACATCCTTGTATTTTACATGCCGGCTTAGAGAGTGGGAATCAATGGGCTAAAAACGACCCAGCTCTGGTCCTATTTTTCAGCTGATAGAAAGCAGCTCTCTTGATATTAAATAATGCATCTCTTCGGCAAGCAGTGAATAATGTGATTTAGTGTGTTCAAACGTTCTGCTGGAATGCGGATGCAGGCTCTGAGCGCGCTGAATGTCAGCAAGCACACCCTGAGACACAGGAACGTTCACCTAGTTCCACACGCTCACTCCGAGGAGGATGCGCCACCACGGGAGGATTTACAAACACAGGGTTCACCTGTAGGCAGCAGCAGGTGGCTGCAGCGCTGGGAGGCAGCTATTTCCCACGGGACAGAATTCCCAGCGCTCCCACACAAACGCAGAATTAGCGGCGCAGGTGCACGGAGCTGGCTGAACGCAGAAACCAGCCACGCTGGAATTTCACACCTGCCTGGGTCCTGAAAGGACGTGCTCTGCACGTAAAGCTCTCAGCTGATGAACCAGGGGGTTTAATATATCGACATCCTCGAGATGTTCACCTGCGTGACGCCGAACTGCTCGCAGCAAGAGCTGATGATCTGGTTTGCGTCCCTCAGCTGGGACAGAGGAACCTCTGGCGTTCTGGGGCTGGCTGCTGCAGGGCGATTCCCCGGCAGCTGCTGGGGTGGGATGTCTGGGAGGCAACAGTGGCCACCAAGCATCAAAAGCTCTTAGAACAAGCACACGTCTGCCCCTAACAGGATTTAGAAGTTAAATTTGCAGTGACCCAGGATCCGTTACCCTAAATCTGGGTTTTCATCGCCCTTTAGTGTTTTGGAAGGAATTCCAGGAACAGGGAGAAGGAAGAGCAGCTGGGTGATGAAGCACAGCTGGCTCTGTCCCTTGCCCCAGGGCTCTTCCCTGTGCAGGGTTTGCTGCAGCAGTGTCTCCTGCTGCCAGGCAAAGCCCTCCAGCTGCAGGAACGCGGTGCTTTCCTCCCCAACAGGCTGAACTAACGGCAAGGAAGAGCGCCGTGGATTCCTAAATTCCGAAATTCGGAGTGCAGGTTCTCCTCACACAGAATCGCTGATTGATTTAAATGGGATTTGCAACTGCTAAAGGAGAGAAAGAAAAACCGGAGGGGTTGGCAGGTTTCCCGTGAAACAAACAGAGCCTGCCTGAAATGAGGTATTATTTGGTGTCCTGGCATATTAAATGTGTTAGATATGCAGAAAGGCAGAGCAGGGAGAAGCAACCGAAGTTCAAGGAGTTGTCCGACCTGCCCAAGTGCTCATTTAAAGCACGCTTTTGTTCCTGAGAAAATTAAATAACTTAAGGTCCTTCTCTCTCCGGCTCCAATTTTTTATAAAAGTGCCTCGTAAGATGTGAAATCATTAATTAAAGAAGATTCCTCAATTATTCTCTCTGACCTGTCACAGTTACTTGTTTAGTCAGCGTTAAGAATTCAACAAGATCTTCAAAGCCTTTCCAAGACACCACCTGTGAACTAATTATGCTGAAGGAGGAAAGATTTGTAAGGAGCTCCAGCTCCTGGCGCTGGCTGACAACACAGATACCAACCGTGGCCCCAATTTTGGAACTTTTTGCAGCTAATTCTACATGCTTGAAGCACTGTCGCCTCAAATTAGGAAAGCAAATCCCCAGATGCAGGGAAATGGGCTCCAGCAGAGAAATGCACAAACGTGTCACCATGGCACTCGAATACGGCGTTGCTCTGCATGAATTAAAAATCTTCTAAATGCTTTGTACCCCCGAAATCTCTCTGGGATTGCTGCAGGTTCCTCACTTTCTGCAGAGAGTAACTTCCAGGCTTGGTCTTTAAGGGAGATCCTGAGGAGCTCGAGCAGTGATGAGGGAACACCGAACATCCCTTCAGTCATTTCCCTTCATTTCTGGGAGAGCCTTGGCCTCCAACACAGAACATCCCTTCAGTCATTTCCCTCCATTTCTGGGAGAGCCTTGGCCTCCAACACGGAACATCCCTTCAGTCATTTCCCTTCATTTCTGGGAGAGCCTTGGCCTCCAGCTCTGCCTCAGCCCCGGCGGCTGGGGACTGACTCGTGTTGTATCTCACAGCCTCTGTCTCAGTGCTGAAACCCTGCAAAGGAGCTGTGTCCTCCCAGCAGCAAAGCCTTCTCCAGGGATCGCGTCCCCTGGAGCTGCACCGAAGTGTAAAGGATGGTGGCAATTAGCTAATTAGCTGCAGAGCCCTGGTGGAGCAGGAAGGAGGCTGACGCTCTGCCGTGTGGCTGATGGGAGACACGAGGCTAAAATGAGTTCCTACAGCTTATCCGGGGTTTGCCTTCCTGCACGAGGGAAGCAGACAGACCAGAGCACTCTTGGCCAAAGCCTCCTGGGGGGATTTTAAACAGAGCCAGGAATGTCCCCGCTCGTGGCAGGGGTTGGAACGAGAGGATTTTAAGGTCCCTTCCAGCCCAGACCATTCTGTGATTTATGACAAATCTCATTTTACCGTCGTAAGCGGCCATGGACAGATAACCCAGGTTTTCTGCCCCCATCTCCCAGCCCAACCCACTGCCTTCACTGCTGCTGCAGCACACCAGGGACTCAGTCCCCGACACTCTGGGAAGTTTTTCATTGCCTCTGCAGCTGAATAACTTGGTAACAATACTGCTGGCATTATCCAGCTATTTACCAGGCTAAAATTAGCCAAACAGAGGGACTATCGCAGCGTTATTTAATTATGGAAGGCAAACAGAACAGTTCAGTGCAATGTCGCTGCTGGTACCAGGGCTCATTTCCAGGAGGAAAGACTCAATAATAAATTTGCAACCATTTTGAGAACTGTCTTTAAACCCTCCTCCCCTTTTCTGTTGTCTTTCAGCAGAACAGATGTTGGTTTTCAACTGCAAACTGAGCTCAGAGTACTTTCCTTGGTAATTTAAACCGGGATTTGCTCGTGTCGTTTCATAGCTACTGCAGCTTTAATGATGCCCAAATTTTTCTCCTATTGTGTTCATACTCTCGATTTTGTGTTTGGAAAAAGCCCTCTGTATTTAGCACCGTGCTTTCAGAATTAAGAGAGGGATCATTATTAAGGACTCTGTTCCTTTCCGCTCCCCCGTCTCCATGCTGCTCCCAAAAACACACGTCATTTTGCTCATTTGGTGCAAACTTCTGCAGACCAGAACTCAGTCACGTCTCAAAGCTGTGTTTCTTGAACTGCAGTTTTTGAAAGCGAGGAGCGCCTGTGACTCTGCTGGAGCACTCACTTACGGAGATTAAACCCAGAAATGTCACTGCAGCCCATTCCGGCTGCAGCCCCAGCGTTATCCCTCCTTCCCTGGACAGAGCTTGGAGCAGGATCAGGCTGAGGGCACTTTTTGAGGAGTTACAGACCCTGGTGTTAAACAGCACGCGGAGTGAGGTTCTCCTATCGCCGCTGTGCGCGACCGACGCAGCAGAGACCCTTCCCTTCCTCTCAGCTTCTCTTAGCTCAAAAAATAATTCCCCAGCTTATTTTCAGCTGCTTGGCAGTCCCAAGCAGCTGTGGAAAATCCCGAGGATAGGGGTTCTCACTGCAAGCACTATCAGGTTTTTGCAGTGCGGCGCTGCTCCCGTGGAGGGTTTGGATGGAGGCTGCTCCTGCAGAGGTTTTGCTGCAGCTCTGGCTGCAGGCACAGGAAAATCTCTGCCCTAAAGGGGATGGGGACAGCGCAGAGACTCTGCCCTAGAGGAGATGGAGAGCTTTGGGAAGCTCCCTGGGAAGGCAGGAGGCAGCACTTCTGCCCTGCTGGTGACAGCAGAGCTTGCCCTCCCTAAGCCCTTTAACTACAGGAGTGGAGATTTAAACCCTTGTCCTGCTACTCCAGTAGGTCTGAGGGTATCGGAATCCCCTGTGCCTGCTTTTCCTCCTGCGGCCCTTGGTTTCGTCTGCCTCGCTGCAATCACCTCCCTTCCTGTGGCTTCCCGGCGCAGTCCTTCCAATCCCTCAATCTCAGTCAGGAAATGAAAGCACACATCTGGTGAAGGCTTTGCCAGAGGAAAATTCTGCTCGTTTTTGTCTCCTGGATGGGAGATTGGGAATCAGGAATTGTTCCCTGGCAGGGTGCTGAGGCCCTGGCACAGGGTGCCCAGAGCAGCTGTGGCTGTCCCTGGATCCCCAGCAGTGCCCAAGGCCAGGCTGGAGATCGGGGCTGGAGCAGCCTGGGACAGTGGGAGGTGTCCCCACGGCAGGGGTGGCACTGGAGGGGCTCTGAGGTCCCTCCCAACCCAAACCATTCCAGGATCCTGTGACCGGCTCCACTGAGGGTGTCCTGCTGGGACAACAGCAACAGGAAATCCCCAAGAAGGTGGGGATGCACCGCCAGCACTCAGGACCTGATAACCCCTGCCCGGCCCAAGGAGAGGCGCGCAGCCCCCACAACCTCCTGGCACTGGCAGTGAGGAGCACCCCACAAGAGCTGCTGGCTCCTTCCCGCAGCCAGTCAGCGAGGAGACAGAACTCTGCAAACCCTCCAGCCGCCAGCCACGCTCGCTACATCAGCAAGGGATCGGAGGAGTGAGGTGGTTCCAGAGCAGGGGATTGCCCACGGGGAGCAGCGCCCTGCACGTCCCCACCGGGACAGACCCATGGCAGGGACAGGGATGCGGGAGAGGCTGCTCAAAACACGGAGAAAGAGGACAAGACACAAAGCCTGGGGGGGAAAACACAGCGATGGGAGCACAAAGATGGAGGGGAGGGTCCAGCACTACCACAACACAGCTGCCAGCCCGGGCCAGCCCCGGGCACCGATGGCAATGAGGCCCTGCAGGCACCGACCCTCCTGCGGGGCGATACTGACCTGGGCTGGAGACACGACTAGAGGTAGTAGGCTCAATAATTTCTACAAAAATGAAAAAGGAAAACAAAACAAAAAACAAACAAAATAAAAAACCAAAATAAAACAAAACAAAAAAAAAAAAAAAGGGAAAAAAAAGAGGGGAAAAAAGAGAACATTTGGGAGTTAATCACACATGGAAGACAAGTACAGCATGAGACAGCAAACAGTCATGCAAGAGACAGCACAGTTTAATCTCGAGTGGGGCTGGGACAGAGCTCTGTGCTGCAGCCGCAGCCAGCACCGCTCTTACCTACATTTGGTGCACACCATCAGCACCATCACACTCCCACCAGGACAAGCTTCTTGTCCCTGGAGCTCTCCAGCTCCCGAGCATTTCTCCAGCTTTTTTGTCCCTGGAGTTCTCCAGCTCCCGGGCATTTCTCCAGCTTTTAGCCCCTGGAGCTCTCCAGCTCCCGAGCGTTTCTCCAGCTTTTTGCCCCTGGAGTTCTCCAGCTCCCGAGCATTTCTCCAGCTTTTTGCCCCTGGAGCTCTCCAGCTCCTGAGCATTTCTCCAGGGAGGCACAGAAAGCTGGCTAAGGGAAGAGCTTTGTTCACTTCATTGAAGGCAATTTCCTCCCATGAATATCAGTCAAGGTAACAATTTTGAACAAAGAATGATTTAAAGCAATGGCTTTGTGCTTGGGTGAACTTTTAAGAAGGCACATCTTTTTAATTATTGAAGTCTTTCCAGAAGAAAACATTTCTCAGAAACATCAAACCCATTTGGAAGTTGTTTACTTCCCCCGGGGCAACCGATACGAACAGGCAAAGTTAAGAGAAGACACAGTTCTCCTGCATCCAGCCTAATGAAACAATCACCTGTGGCTTTTCATTATAATTTGACTTTAGAATTCATTATTCTGGGCCTTTTTATTAGCTTTGAATAGCGCTATGCAAAATGAAATACCGGTCCCAATTAATCTTGCACGGAAGCAAGCTCCCATCTCAATGCAGCAATTCAAAACTCCTCATAAAAAAGGTTTAACAAAATTACCAAGCTCAAAAGATCATTGACCATATCTTGACTATAACAAGAAACTAATGAAAAAAAATGGGGGCGAGTTGACGAGCAGGGGTGTGCAGGGAATGGCTGAGCACACACCAGCTCCAGGGCAATTTTGAGGGTTTTTTTTTCACCTACAATTGCTTTTCAGGTTAATGCTGTGCAAACACGAGTCCGAGAGAAACAGCAGGCAAATATTTCCCCAAATAAAAAGTTACGAAAGTTTCTTTACCCAACTGCAAAACTTCTGCTAATGCAGATGAATGCTTCCAACCTTAAAACCAATTATTCGACACCTTGACAGAACGCGCCGTGGGCGCCGATGAACCCAAATCACATCCCAAGAGTTAAATGGAATTTGGGCTGTGTTACACTTTTAATTGGCATTAAAATCCATGAAGTTGGTGCCACCTTCAGCATAGGAAGGGGTTCAGGTTTCCTGCCCCTGTGCAGGAGCAGGAGCAGTGGGAAGGGCTGCGGACGGACGGGTCCATCCCTGGATACCCCACATCCCTTCCCACCGTGGCGGCTGGGAAGGTGGAGCTGAGGCTGCTCTCCGTGCGGGAGCACCCCAGGGGAGTGCAGCTGGCTCCAGTGAGGAAGAGGAAGGACGGGGAGCATCCTCTGGGGGCTGCACTGTGCTTCAAAGCTCTGCCCAATGGCCAAGGCACAAACAAGGCTTTTCCCCAGAATATTTAACGGACGGAAAGCAAAACTACCCAGAAATGCAGAAATATGTGAGGCACCAAACTGGTTCCAGTGATGCCTAAGCTGTTAGAAACTGTGGGTTTGTAGCATTGGTGTGGATTGGGAAAGGGGGAAAGAGCCACAGCGGTGCGTTTGTGGGGTTTGGATCTCTCTGCTGAAAACCCCAAATCGGCTTTCTCAGGCAAGGGCACAGGCAGGGGCTGCTGAGGGGGACAGCGAGGATTGTCCCAGCCAAGAGGAGCTGCGGGAGCTCAACACGAGGGAAAAGGGGAACTCAGCACAAGGGAAAAGGGAAACTCAACAAAAGGGAAAAGGGGAACTCAACACAAGGGAAAAGGGGAACTAGGCACCAGGGAAAAGGGAAACTCAACACCAGGGAAAAGGGAAACTCAGCACCAGGGAAAAGGGAAAATAAACATGAGGGGAAAAGGGAAACTCAACACCAGGGAAAAGGGAAACTCAGCACCAGGGAAAAGGGAAACTCAACACGAGGGAAAAGGGGAACTCAACACCAGGGATCAACACGAGGGCAAAGGGGAACTAAACATGAGGGAAAAAGGGAAACTAAACACAAGGGGAAAAGGGAAAATAAACACCAGGGAAAAGGGAAACTAAACATGAGGGAAAAAGGGAAACTCAACAGAAGGGAAAAGGGAAATTCAACACAAGGGAAAAGGGAAACTCAGCACTAGGGAAAAGGGAAACTCAACACCAGGGAAAAGGGAAACTCAACACCAGGGAAAAGGGAAAATAAACACCAGGGAAAAGGGAAACTCAGCACCAGGGAAAAGGGAAAATAAACACCAGGGAAAAGGGAAACTCAGCACCAGGGAAAAGGAGAACTCAACATGAGGGAAAAGGGAAACTCAGCACCAGGGAAAAGGGGAACTCGGCACCAGGGAAAAGGGAAACTCAACACATGGGACAAAGGGAAACTCAACACCAGGGATCAACACGAGGGCAAAGGGAAACTAAACATGAGGGAGAAAGGGAAAATAAACACCAGGGAAAAGGGAGACTCAACACCAGGGAAAAAGGGAAACTCAACACAAGGGAAAAGGGAAACTCAACACAAGGGAAAAGGGAAACAACACCAGGGAAAAGAGGAACTCAACAGAAGGGAAAAGGGAAACTCAACCCGAGGGCAAAGGGAAGCACAACACCAGGGAAAAGCGAAACTCAACACGAGGGAAAAAGGGAAACTAAACACCAGGATAAAGGGAAACTCAACACAAGGGAAAAAGGGAAACTCAACACAAGGGAAAGGGGAAACTAAACGCCAGGGAAAAGGGAAAATCATCACAGCAAACGCTTCCATTCCAAAAATGCTCCCCTGGGAAAGGAGGTTGTGCCCCTGCACAGAGCAACCCCAACTTCAGCAGGAGAAACAGGAATTGGCATCAAACAAGAGACTCGGAGAAAACAAGCACCTGTCAAGGTATCCTCAATTTTGTATTTAAATGTTTTAAGTGTGACAAAAATTTGATTTAGTGCTCCTTAGCTTCTCCCAAACCTTCATGTACTGAGCAATTACAGCCTGCTCCTCACGGATAATTCTCAGCCTGGCTCAAATGTGTTGTGTAATGATGGCAAAAGTTATTTTTCTGACTACCTTAAGATAACAGCATCTTTTTTTCTTGGGAATTTAGGAGTCAATCCTCGTGACTGTGGCTGCCTAGGAAAGGAAAAGTTCCGTTCCTCTTGCTGCAGAAGAACACCATTCTTTGCAACAATCAGGCAAATTAACACACTCAGTCAGTACAATATTTCATTAAAAAGCAAAATACCCTATCCAACCAGCAGGGATTGTGCTGGGATCGTGTCTCCCTGGGAAACATTGGATCTAGACTTAATTATAGGGGCTTAGGGTAGCATAAAGTCACAGGTTCCTGGCAGCATTGAGGCTGGAAGCGAAGGCGGTGATTTCATGTATTATTCTTGCAAAAAAAAAAAAAAAAAAAAAAAAAATCTCATTTTTAAATACATTATTAGATCAAGGCATTGGAGAGACAGATCTATTTCCAGTTTCAAGTTCTAAAACTCTTTGCAAATCTTTATTCATGAAAGTGTTCAGGTCTATAGAGAGAAAACAAAACCAGCTGGTTCTGTAGAAGCACACTAGGCTGGTTCATTCAAATTAAAATTTATTAATGACTCCTCAGGAGCACCGGGGGGCAGGGATGCGTGGGCAAGGGCGGCGCTATCTGCGCCGCACTTTCCTGGGACCCCAATCCTACAGTATTGGGGCTGCTCGGATTTCCAAGGACGCTTGTGGAAAAAGAATCTGCAAGTCTAATGGAAACCCACGATTTTCTGCGCCATTTCTGTGGCTGCAGCGGGGAGTTCTCCTTGAGCATTGTTTCCCAAAGCAGAGGAGGAGGAGCAGCGAGTGCCCAGCAGCTCCTGCTGTGCCCTTGCCAGAGCTGGGGCTGTGAGTGCAGGACCCCGCGTGCCCTGCAGAGCCGCCTCCTCCGGGCAGCCGGGACAGCCAAACACGGCTCGTTAGTTTAAAGCAGAGTTTTAAGTCAGGCTGGGTTCAAAAACATAAAACCGGGAATGTTCTGGGCACAGGGATACTGGCATGACATCCCTGGCTGCCAAACTGGGGATTTCTGCCCAGCTCTCAATACAACAATGCCCCAACCCCCTGAATGACTTCCTGGCCTGAACTCGTCAGCGAAGGAATTTCCACTCATGTCCAAATTAAACCTGCCCTGGTGCACCAGGGAAACGCTCTGGCGGGTGCTGCTGTGGCGGCCCAGCTCTGCCCATGGAAATGTGGGTGCAGGAATCTCCAGCACGTTGTCACAGGAAGAAGTAAAGCCTGATGTTCTCCTTACGATCAGTTTTGGTTGGGGGTGGTGAGCCCAACGCTGGAAATGACCCAGCGAGCAGCAGCAGCTGAGTGGGTTTAAATGAAGTGGGAGAATAAACCCCACGGATTTGTAGCTGCAGCTCTAATCCTCAAAAGGGAAACCTCCGGAGAATACAAGCTCTAAAGACAGCTGGGCCAAGGAGGCGAGGTTAAATGTCAAGGACGTTTAGCGCTGCCTTTTACCAAAAGCACAGAGATTGTATCTAGAAATTCCTTTCTGATCCCCGGCAGAAAGGAGATGGAACAGAAAACCTTTTATCAAAATGGGAAACCACCCCATGAAAGGCTCCCCGGAACAAGAAGGGGAATTAGAGGGAACAAAAGGAATTGGCTGCCAAAAGGCCCTGTCTGGGAAAGCCGGAACGGCAGCTCAGGGAGGGAACCACCAAAGCCAACCCGACGGAAGGCACGCCCTGACCCCAGAGATCACGGAATCATTAAGGCTGGAAGAGATCTCCAACATCATCAAGTCCAAGCTGAACAGCCCCATGGACCACTAAAGCACACAGTGAAGGAATAAGGTACCCCAAGGGACACGAGAGCCCCTCTGCTCACGGAGAAATTCAGCACGGACCCGGACCTATTTTTGTCTCAGTTTTATCACAAGCTGAAACCCTGGCATTCCGCATAAAGACATGGAAATGGAAATTGCCAGAGCAAATTTAAAGCAAAATTCAATCAGCTCAGGAGGCTGAGGTCAGAGGGATTTAAATATGTTTGCACATAAAATTGTGAAAGCAACGGTAAATTCCTAGGCAGGGGAGGACAGAGAGTTACAGACGCGTTCGGGGAGGGCAGGACCCACAGCTGCAGCTGCCTGACATCCAAGGCTTGGGAAAAATATGAGCTGGAAGCAGCTATTAGACAATACAGGCAGGTAAAAACAAGCAAGTAAATAAACCCTGACTCTTGGTTTACCAGAGGCCAATTACTTGTAATTATTTGCCCAGCAAATCTCCTCGTATGTGGCTGGGAGGCAGCGATTCATCAGCCCCTGTTTGCCCGAGCAAAGGGAACAAACTGAGGGCACATTCCTTCCGAAATCCAGTGGGGATCTGCACATCTCCAGCCTGGCTGCACTCACTCTGCTCCTCCTCGGAGCTCATGGAGCAAATCCCAGCTCCTGTGAGGAGGAAACTGGATTGTTTGGGCAGGGATTACCCGAGGGAGCAGCCTGCAGTGGGAGGGATTGGGACTGACCTCGGCGTGCTCCAGGCCCATCCTCTCATTCCCGAGAAGCACGGACAGCTCAGCAAAAGGACAGAGCAGTGATTTCAGTCTGTGCCTGCAGCCAGGAGAGGAGAGCCTCTGCCTCTCAGAGACACCCATCCATCATCCATCATCCATCCATCCATCCATCCATCCTTCCATCCTTCCATCCTTCCATCCTTCCATCCATCCATCCATCATCCATCACCCATCCATCCATCCCTCCATCCATCCATCCATCCATCATCCATCATTCATCATCCATCATCCATCATCCATCCATCCATCCATCCATCCATCCATCCATCCATCCATCCATCCATCATCCATCTATCCATCCATCCATCCATCATCCATCATCCATCCATCCATCCATCCATCCATCCATCCATCCATCCATCCATCCATCCATCATCCATCTATCCATCCATCCATCCATCATCCATCATCCATCCATCCATCCATCCATCCATCCATCATCCGTCCCTCCATCCATTCTTCCATCCTTATATCCCTCCATTCATCCATCCATCGTCCATCCATCCATCATCCATCCATCCATCCATCCATCCATCCATCCATCCATCCATCCATCCATCCATCCATCCATCCATCCATCCATCCTCCACCCATCCCAGGATCCCAGCTCCTGATCCAGCTCCCAGCAGAGCCAGCAGCAGCCTGGGCATCGCCCACGGGATTTCCAGCACCTTCCATCTAATCCACCACAGTGCCCCTGCTCCTCTCCAGTCCTCTGGAGCCCCTCCCAGCACCAGCTCAGCCCCAGCCCATCCCTGCCACCAGCTCTGGAGTTAAAGCTGTGGATCCCATTTTTTTGGTACACTGCTGCTGGAGCCCAGGGCATTCCTTTGGCTGCCCTGGAGGGTCAGGGACCTGGGCAGGGGGGTCTGGGACCCCAGCCCAGAGCTCAGAGCTCAGAGAGACACTGGATTTGATTTCAGTCCATGGGAGAGGCTTCTTGCACTGCAGGAAGCATTGCAGGCCACAAGAGTGTGAAAAAGAGTAGTTTAGTTTGTCACAGGGTGAAAAAACAGTGGGTTTGGGATTCTTGGCATTGAAGTGAATGGGGCAAGATGGAGAATTTGGGGCGTTGTCTCCTTCTTCTCCTTCTCCTTCCCTCACTCCATTGCTGCATTGACGTGGCACAAAGCAGTCAGTGAGGATTGGGTCAGAGTAAAGATGACCTTTTTAGTAATAGTGATAGACATTGGTAAGAAATAGTAAATAAAGAATACGTAGCAATTAGTATAAAAGATAAGGACAGCCCAGAGACAGGAGGAGTCACCAGATGTCCGAGCCACGGCAAACATCTTTTGGACACTGAGAAAATTGTAAGATAAGAACTAATAAACTAAACATGTGACCTTGAAGACTCCGTCTCTTCCTGTGTTTGGCACAGAGCTTTACAGAAGGCCAGGACTCTAAAACCACCTGAATGCCAGGGAATTTAAACTCCTGAAAAGGAGCCCCCGACAACGGCCGTCCTTGAGTAAGCAGAAACACACTGGTACCTCATTTTGTCACTCTGCAGCTGGCCCAAAACCAAACTGTTGTGTTTGGTGCAGTTAAAGCCGCTAGACGATACCAGGTCTTAAAAATGAAAAATGTGCTTCAGTGTGAGCAAAGCCACGCCTCATTTCTGGTCCGGGGAATAAAAAGCAAATGCTATAATGAATTCTCAGCGTTCTTCACTGTCTCAGTGGCAGAAAATCCAACCTGTTTTCCAAGGAACAGAAACTCTGGAATGTTTCATTGCTTCCCGCAGCCCCCCACACGTGACTTTGGTCTCTGTCGCTCCTCAGGGATCTGTCAGGGTGGGTTTAGGCTGGATTTTGGGAAAGGTTCTTCCCCCAGAGGCTGCTGAGCTCTGCCCAGGCTCCCCAGGGAATGGGCGCATTCCCAAAGCTGCCGGAGCTCCAGGAGCCCTCAGGGATGCACGGGGTGGGACGGTTGGGATTGTCCTAAGGAGGACGTTTCCCAGCTGGAGAACACAAAAAGCATTTTTTTTCATTTCCATCTGCATCAGTGCAATTGTTTGACTTTGGTATTTTGACTTGGAGGAATCAATAACTGGACCAAAACGCAACAGGCAGTTAAATACCAACTCATTAGTTAATTTAAAAAATGCTCATAACTGCTTCAGTTTATGACCTTTGATAATTAACTGGGCTTATTTAAGCTAATCTCCCCCAGGCTTCATCAGCTTTGTTAAAGATTAATGATTTATTGTGAAATCGAGGTCTCTAAGCCTAGGGAAGCCAGAGCCTGTTTGAGTACCACGAAAAATGGAAAAACACTTCATAATAAATCTTTTGGATGGAAACTCTGAGTGGATGGGGCAGAGACATGACCTTAATTTATTCTGTGTCTTTCTCTCACCCTCAATATTTTGCAATTACAATTAGAGCTTTTCTGCAGGTTTGAGTTATTACACCTTAATTGCCTCGTAACGGTTTATTTTATTTAAATGGTTTATTCTTTTATTACAGGATGATAAATATTTAATAGCTCTACACCGGCGAGACGTTAAAAAAAAAAAAATAACTGTGAACTCGAAGTTTGAGGCCTGAAATTGCCAGGGAGTTTTCTCACTCCGTCCTCCAGCAGCTCTACACCTCCAGCTGATTGTTTCGCTTGATAGCAGGGGCTTCTCAATAAATATTCAAATATTTTAAGGCTGTAGAAAACCACATTATTGGCACCTTTTTGCACCTATTTGTAAAAGGTAATTTTTAAGAGCCTCCAGGTCTGTGGATTCCAGCCCCAGACTTTTTCTCAGCGGGCAGCACAATGGGATGAATTTCAAATTTGACTTAAATTCAGATGGAATTTGGTTTCCTTATGGAAAGGCAGAGAAAGACACTAAATGCATTGTTTTAATGCCCTAGTCTACTAAAAGCTTTCTCATTTATTTATTTTTTGATAAGATTTTTTCCAGAGTGAACCGTCATGTTTTATGTAGGATGAGCAATTTTAATAGTGTGAAAATAATTAACTTAATTTAATTTAGTTTCGTTTAATTCAACTTAATTTAATTCAAATGTGAGGGGCGGTGTTATGTGTGCGCGCGAACCAGCCACAGACAAATTCATGTTTTCATTAAAAAGGTTCAGAATAATCTTTTAATTAAAGGTCACACATTTGACTCTCTTGGCAGTAAAAATATGCAGTTTCCATCCTCACTTTCACAACAATTTCCCATCTATAAGACGCTGGTATATGCTGAGGGCTTTACCTTTCACAGGACTGCCTGTATTTTGAATAAACGAATAAATCAGGGAAGTTTGTCCTCAGCAAACGGATGCTGGCAAAAGCAGCCGTTCATCTGCAGGCCGCTTTTGGAGCGCCACGAAAATACACCCACTAATGCGAGGGCACGTCTCTGCACCCGCGTTCACAGCACTGAGCCACTGAAAACGAAAAGGTGCAATACAGGGAGTAAAAAAATAAAAATAAAAAAAAGCAAAATCTGCCGAAAGGATCCTGGATTTGATCAGATTTGAGAAACCAACGGGAGCAGTGAGATGCTCGGAGGTTTCAGAGGATCCTCAGCACCTGCACCCCGCACAGGAGTGCCTGGAGAGATTCCTGAGAGAAAACTCAGAGGAAAACCCACACCGGAGCAGGCCAGGGACTGCTGGGGCTGGGAGAGCAGAGGGCTCCTTTGGTGTCAGAGACCAAACCCCACACTCCGGGCCCGGTCACGCGGCACTTCCCAGCACTTTTATCAGAAGTAAAAGGCGATTAATGCTTCTGTGGAGGAGCTGTGCTTATGGAATCTCCCACGCTGTTTGCAACCTTTTCCCTACGGTGAGGATCAGGAAAAGCCCCGTTCGGGGATGTGATTCCCGGCACTCCCTTCCCCTGCACTCCTGGAGCAGCCCGGTGGCTGCGCCCACAGCCCAGTGCCAAAGGGAAAATCCGTTTTTTTACCCACCAGCAGCCAAGGGAAAGGCTGGGAGAGCTTCCTGCTGCACCCCGGCTGTCCCGAGGTGCCTGGGCACACAGCTCAGCTCAAATATTGTGGTTTCCCATCAGGAGAAGCATCTGCCAGGGTCCTACAGGTCCTGACAGCGAAGGGCACCCCAAACTCCAGGGATGGAGGTGGGAACCAGCAGGGGAGTAAAGGACAGAGCCTGGGGCTGCCCCTGGATCCCTGGCAGTGCCCAAGGCCAGGTTGGAGCAGCCTGGGACAGTGGAAGTGTCCCTGCCGTGGCAGGGGTGGCACTGGGTGGGATTCGAGGTCCCCCCCCAGTGCCATTGGAAGACAAAAATTAAACGTGTTCTTGATTCAAATGAGCAGAGGAGAAGGAATGTCTTTGCTCGCGGAAGAGAAAAAAGGAACATTTTAGCTGGGGACACCTGACGACATTCCATGAGGGCAGAGATCCGAGGAATCTGGGGCCGAGCCTGCCCCAGTCCCGGTGCTGTGTCACCCGTGTGCTCTCTGTGCCTGGGTGACAAAGGCAGGTGAAGCAAAGAGAGAGAAAACCCACTGAATTTCACACATTTGGATACATCTGTGTCACCAAAGGGACACGAAAGACAGAGCTTTGTTCCAGTTATCCGAGCTACAGTGTTCTGAAGGATAAACAATACTTGCTCACTAGTCCCCATTCCCCATCTCAGACTTTTCCAGGGAAAACCGCTGCTTTAATGATTTTTACAGCTGTTGAGACCACAACAGAACGAAGAAAAAGTGACAAAGTCGGGTGCGTCCTTTGAGCTTGGTCTTTCATTCGTACGGATAAATGGAAAGCTCATGAATAATGCAGACCTGAAAATCTGTTAGCATTTTTCTGCTCAGAAACATATGATTAGCGCTGCTCTGACTCCCGGTAATGATATTCCTGTTCTCAGAGGTCACTCTTCAAAAAAATCCGCACAACTGTGGCCGTATTTCTGGAAATAAACACAGCCAAACACACCTCGGGGGAGCAGCGGGGGACACCTGTGAGGGCGCAGGTCCTGGGGCACCGGAGCCTCCTCTGTCCCTGACCCAGGGCGGCGCTGGGAGCTCCCCGTGCCGTGGGAACACGGGGCTCAGGACAATCCCTGCTCCGGCAGCTGGCACGGACACTCACACAATCCCACTGGGCTGGGAGGTGTTGGAACCCTGGAAATTTCATCCTTTCTGTGCCAGAAGGTGCTGACCCTCAAGCAAGCACCACACCTGACCTGAGGCCATGGGACAGGCTGCTGAGATTGAGCGATGGCACTGGGGCTGTGGTTTGGAAAGTGTTGTGGGATCTCACAGGAGTTAAGATTTTAGTGTATAATAATATATGGGGCAAGATGGAGGGCTTTGGGCGTTGTCTGAGTCCTTTTTCACCTTCTTCATTCTTCTCCGTGGGTTTGGGTGGTTTTCTGCAATTGGTAATGGAGTCCTCATTGCAGACTTCAAGTAGTTATTTGGTTTAAAACAAAAATAATTTAGGTGGCGTTTCATAATTGGACAGGTTGTCCTTGAAAAGACCTGGTAGAGACAGAGAAGTGCTCCATTTTACCTCGTTTCTCTGACCTGCTAGTTAGAGCTCGCGGCTCGTGAGGCTGGAAATAGATAACAAATAATAAACATCCAAGTCCGAACTCGAAACCTACATTTCCTGTGCATTAATCCTGACCTTGGCAAGGAAAAAAAAAAAGAAGCAAGAACCTTAACAGGGAGGGACCTTAAATCCTCTCCAGTGCCACCGTGGCAGGGACAGCTCCCACTGCCCCAGGCTGCTCCAGCCCCAGTGTCCAACCTGGCCTGGGGCACTGCCAGGGATCCAGGGGCAGCCACAGCTGTGACTGATGGCGCCCTGTGCCAGGGAATGCCACCCTCACAGGGAACAATTCCTGATTCCCAATCTCCCATCCAGCCCTGCCCTCTGGCAGTGGGAGCCGTTCCCCACATTTACCAGAAAACCAGAAGAAGGAACCAGAGGAATCTGCCTGAGTTACACGGGAGCAGCAGCTGGGACATGGGGAGGGTTCACAGGAACCTCAGGAACCCGGACTCCCAGGGTTTGTGGGGCATTTGTGGCCAAGGCACGGTCCCTGTGGGATTGGGTGGCCCAAGGGATAGTCCCTGTGGGACTGGATGTCCCAAAGGATGGTCCCTGTGGGATTGGATGTCCCAAGGCACGGTCCCTGTGGGATTGGATGTCCCAAGGCACAGTCCCTGTGGGATTGGATGTCCCAAGGCACGGTCCCTGTGGGATTGGATGTCCCAAGGGATGGTCCCTGTGGGATTGGATGTCCCAAGGGATAATCCCTGTGGGATTGGATGTCCCAAGGGATAATCCCTGTGGGATTGGATGTCCCAAGGCACGGTCCCTGTGGGATTGGATGTCCCAAGGCACGGTCCCTGTGGGATCGGGCTCAGTGTGCCTCGGGGCAGCCCAGGCAGACGCTCTCCTGACCGGGGGAACTCGGATTTCTGACCCCAGCAGCTCCTGGAGGGTTCCCTGGGTGGAAGGCTGGAGTAGAGGCACGGACACCCCTTCCCAGCAGGGTCTCCCTCTGGTCCGTGGATTCCCACCCCGCTCGGGGCCGGCCCCCATCCCCACACCCCTCACACGGGTCGAACCCGCGCCCAGAACTGGATCCTCTTCAACTGCTCTGCTATCTGCTTCCACTGGCACAGCAATTTGTGAATAACTTATTTAGTAATTACTGTGTAATTATAGCTCTGCTGATCCCTGACGAGCCCAAACCCACAGACAATGCCTATCAAATGGATCATTACAATC
This sequence comes from Hirundo rustica, assembly GCF_015227805.2. Lineage (NCBI taxonomy): Eukaryota > Metazoa > Chordata > Aves > Passeriformes > Hirundinidae > Hirundo > Hirundo rustica. Next base: position 643,856 of record NC_053458.1, on the reverse strand, counting down.
TCTACAAATTACACAGGAGATGTGCCCATGCCACCATGAGATTCATGAAATGACTACAGTTTCTGTGAAAGGAGATTAATTAAGATGGAGTTGGAGTTTAAGGAGGAGCAGATTGCCCTGCTCCTCTGCCCAGCCCTGGAGGCTCCTCTGGAGTGCTGTGTCCAGTTCTGGATCCTCAGCACAGCAGGGACGGGAGCTCCTGGAGCTCAGGAAGGGCCTGGAGCATCTCCGTGCCCAGCGAAGGCTGAGGGAGCTGGGGCTGCTCAGCCTGGGGAGGAGCTCAGCTGAGAGGGGCCCTGAGTGTCCCTGGGTTTCCCTGGGTGTCCCTGGGTGTCCCTGGGTGTCCCTATTTGTCCCTGGGTATCCCTGTGTGCCCCTGTTTGTCCCTGTTTGTCCCTGGGTGTCCCTGGGTTTCCCTGAGTGTCCCTTTGTGTCCCTGTCTGTCCCTGTGTGTCCCTGTGTGTCCCTGTGTGTCCCTGGGTGTCCCTGGGTGTCCCTGGGTGTCCCCGTGTGTCCCTAGGTGTCCCTGGGTTTCCCTGAGTGTCCCTGGGTATCCCTGTTTGTCCCTGGGTTTCCCTGTGTGTCCCTGTGTGTCCCTGTGTGTCCCTGTTTGTCCCTGGGTTTCCCTGGGTGTCCCTGGGTGTCCCTGGGTGTCCCTGGGTGTCCCTGTTTGTCCCTGGGTGTCCCTGGGTGTCCCTGGGTGTCCCTGTGTGTCCCTGTGTGTCCCTGTTTGTCCCTGTGTGTCCCTGTGTGCAGGGAGGGACAGAGCAGGGCCAGGCTCTGCTCCGGGGGCCCAGCCAAGGCAGCAGAGGAACGGGCAGGGATTGATCCCAGGAATTCCCCCTGCACAACTTCTGCCGTGGGCAGTGCCCAGCCCTGAGCAGATCGTGCAGAGAGGCTGTGGAGTCTCCTCTCTGGGGATATTCCAGAACCTTTGGGACACAATCCTGTGCTCTGGGATGTCCCTGCTGGAGCAGGGAAATGGCACCAGAGGAGCCACTGTGGTCACTTCCAGCCTGGCCCAGCCTGGCATCCAAGACCTGACTCCGAAATTTTCCGGTGCAACGGAGCCCCGAGGGGCTGCAGGGAAAAGGAGCAGCACAGTGAGCGCTGGTGTGGGTGATCGCGGTGCCGGAGGAATCCTGGGCGGCACAGCTGCCTTCCCTGGGCACAGACGTGTCCTGGGAAACGGGGAGCAGGGCACCAGCAGCGCCCGGCCCCGGGAGCCGGCGTGAGGAAACCTTGGAGCAGGGGAGCGCTCTGGAAAAGGACGTCCCAAAGGGAAATGCACCTGGAAAAGGACATCCCAAAGGAAAATACATCTGGAAAAGGACATCCCAAAGGAAAATGCACCTGGAAAAGGACATCCCAAAGGAAATGCATCTGGAAAAGGACATCCCAAAAGGGAAATGCATCTGGAAAAGGACATCCCAAAGGAAAATGCACCTGGAAAAGGACATCCCAAAGGAAATGCATCTGGAAAAGGACATCCCAAAAGGGAAATGCATCTGGAAAAGGACATCCCAAAGGAAATGCACCTGGAAAAGGACATCCCAAAAGGGGAGTGCACCTGGAAAAGGACATCCCAAAGGGAAATGCACCTGGAAAAGGACATCCCAAAGGGAAATGCACCTGGAAAATGACTTCCCAAAAGGGAAATGCACCTGGAAAAGGACATCCCAAAAGGGAAATGCACCTGGAAAAGGACATCCCAAAAGGGAAATGCACCTGGAAAAGGACATCCCAAAGGAAAATGCACCTGGAAAAGGACATCCCAAAAGGGAAATGCACCTGGAAAAGGACATCCCAAAGGAAAATGCACCTGGAAAAGGACATCCAAAAGGGAAATGCACCTGGAAAAGGACATCCCAAAAGGGAAATGCACCTGGAAAAGGACATCCCAAAAGGGAAATGCACCTGGAAAAGGACATTCCAAAAGGGAAATGCACCTGGAAAAGGACATCCCAAAAGGGAAATGCACCTGGAAAAGGACATCCCAAAAGGGAAATGCACCTGGAAAAGGACATCCAAAAGGAAATGCACCTGGAAAAGGACATCCAAAAGGGAAATGCACCTGGAAAAGGACATCCCAAAGGAAATGCACCTGGAAAAGGACTTTCCAAAAAGGAAATGCATCTGGAAAAGGACTTTCCAAAGTGCTTTTGGGAACCAGACATCCTTCATACAACATTCTGCTCTGATATCGGCAGGAGCCGATTTTTTAAACCCAGCGCTTGGTTAAGATGAAGAAATTGAATTACCTTGATGGAGAAGCTGAAGAAATGCACAGAACCACCTCTGGCTGTAAAATTACAGTAAAAAATCCCTGAAAACCTTTCTGTCCCTTTGATTCAGATAAGCAGAGTTTGATCCCGACTCCGATTTCCCGTGCCTGCAGGAATTTCCTCACGTGCTGGCAGCACCCAGGACAGCTCAGCACCAGCCTCGGAAAAAGGGCTGGCGAAAGATGGAGAATTTATTGTCTAAATTAAAGCTGCTACCTCGTGATAGGGTGCAGTCACTCCATGAGATTTGCTCCCTTCTTCCTCACATGCCCGGCAATTTAAAATATCTCTTCTTTCCTTGATGCATAATTTTAACTGAATAAATTAACAGAATTTAAACGATCTTGTTCTCATGTTTGTGTTTTATTTTTGAATGAAGCTGGTAAATTTAAATACTGCCAAGCCTGAAAATCTGAATATCAGGGCAATTTATAAGAAATGTTCTCTACAGGAAGAGAGCCTTTCCCCACAGTAAAATTCAGGTTATTGCTGTAGGTGCTTCATGGCAGGACATTTAAAAGTCAAGAAATCAGCTTTGTTACTTTAGATGTGCAGGGGGGAAAGGAAGATATCGGAACAATTCATTACAGGCCTTTTTCTGCGTTCTGATATCACAAACCAAAGCCTCTGATGCCAGCGCGTTCCACCCGGGGCTTGGAGGAGCCCTGAGAGGAGAAGGATTTTATGCTCAATTTATTGCTGCAAATCCGGTCCAAATCCCCACGTATAAACCTGGAGGTGGAATTAAGGGTAGCAGTAATTGAGCTCTTGATTTTCGAGGCACCTTGAGGCACCTCAGCGTTTTGCTCCTTCTGCGGTTCAGCACGGAGGTTAATTACTGCTTGTAGCGTGGGCTCACTGAAAACCTCTTGTTTTCAAACTTCTGAAGTTATTTTTATCTTTCTTGCAGCCAAAAAAAAAATTTATTTTTTTATATATTTATTTGTTTGTTTGTTCCCCTTCCTCTTTTCCTTCAGCTCACCGAGTGTCCAGACACCCAGGAGCTCCCAGGAAGATGCAGTGGAAGCTGTGGAATCACCGTCTCTCTGTATTTTCTGCTAATCTCTGAATTACAAACACTTGACTCGACAGAAGCACACCAACTCTACAGGTAAATGTCTGGGTTTAGGCAAATTCTTCTGTCAATTAACGCAGAATTTATCTGGGAAATTATTTCAGTTTTGGCGTTTTCCAGCCCGTTAGATTATTTTCTTAAATACCAAAGTCTTGGGTTTAAAATCCATTTTCTGATCTCTCTGGAAACTCAGGATATCCTCGATCAATATCTAATTCCTTTGTAAAGCCCCCTGAGCTTTGCTCAACAACCTGATATGAAAATAAGTTCTGCACTTAATAACCTCCTAATGAAGAAGTGCTTTGCATTGGGTTTAAAATTCGTCGCTGCTCAGCGTAAGTGACTCTCTCCTGGGCCTGTGTTATGAGAAAACTTCCTAATGCACCTTCTCTGGGCTGGCCAATATTCCAATAAGCCGCTTTTCCTGCCCAGGATAGACAGTAATTGTCTTTATCCCCTCGCCTGGGGATTGCTCCATCCTCCATCTCCTATCTCCCCTTCCTGAGCCTCCTCCCTCCCTCCCTCCTCCCAAAGTCTGAAGTTTGCGTTCCAGACTGAGCGGTAAAATACATTTATGTCATTATTTACAGTGCTATTTACAGCACTCCTTGTCCTCATCCCGTTTGTTACACGAGGCATCCTTTGGGTTTTTAACTTTTTTTTTTTTTTTTTTTTTTTTTTAAATTTTTTTTTTTTTTTTTTTTTAATTTACTTTGCGGTTTTCCTTCCCTGAGAAGAGACTCGAGTCACAGCGAGCTCTGGCCACGGCTGCTGCTCAGCCTGAGGGGGCACAGGCAGGGAATTGAATGCCGTGGGTGAGCTGGAATGCTCCAGTCGCTGTTTGGACAAGGCTCCCAGGGCCAGGGTGGGATTGTGCAGCGCCAGGGGCTGGGTCAGCGATCGCTGTGGGTCCCTCCCAACTCAGGATATGCCAGGATTTTACGACAATTAACTGACACTTGAGATGAAGATTTGGCCACGCTTCAACACCTCTGATTAAACCGGGTGGGTGAGAAGATGAGCCTGAACCACACGAGCTGAGGGGAAATGCAGGATTTGTGAATACAAACACGAATGGAACAAACCCAGAGCATCGGGGCAGCTTCAGCAGGAACCCACAGCCAAGACCCCACGGCTTTTGTTTGATTTTTGTTTGTGTTCTGTTTGATTTTTGTTTGATTTCTGTTTGATTTTTGTTTGATTTCAGTTTGATTTTTCCCTGATCCACTCTCAGGCCTTTAAATTCCTGCTAAATGTCAAGGAGAAACTTCTGTTCCTGGCCTTGCTCAAACGGGTTATTTCTGCCTCATCCCATCTCAGTCACTTATTGTCATATAATTCATAATAAAGCTCAAGCTGGAAAATGGATTTAGAGAGAATTCCTCCATAACTCTCGGTAATTGTTACCTGGAGCAGCAGTTGGCATCCATATGGAGGGAGCTCAAACCCACCGTTTAACAGAATTACTATCACTTACACAAATGGGGGATTTGGCCATTTATCTGACTCTGTGAATATATGAATGCGAGGTGCTGGGTTGTCACCCTGGTTTTTCTGAGTTTTTTAAAGCCTTTTGATTGTTCATAAGATGGAGTCAGACTTTTTAGCTTCTGTACAATATTAGGAGCAGTTTTTGCCTTTTCTCACACGTGTAACATAAACAAATCCTTTGTTTTTCATTCTCTGTCCTTTGTTTGCACATTTCTAACCTGAAAACAATTGTAACTGACAGTTGGTCTGGCCATTGGGCTGGGAGGTGAAAACTCCAGAAGCCAATCCACAGCCAGACCCACAAATGTATAAAAAGTAAGAAATAACCAGGCAGAGGGGCTCTGGGCTTGGCTCAGCCTTGGGCTCTCTCGGAGGAACAGCTCTGCCCTGCAAATCTCTCGTCTCCGTGTGGTTGCTTTGCGTATCCCGATCACACTGAGTTTCCAGCTCTGCCTCAGCAATCTGCTCTGGAACAGCTCCTGTGTCCCTGCCACGGCAGGGAGAGCCCGGCTCAGCCGAGAAACAGGAAGGTTTTATTGTACACCTTGGGCAGGACCAGAGCCTGGCCAGGGCTGCACCCAAGGTGGAACCAAAATGGACCCAAATTGGTCACAAAATGGTCACAAAATGGACAGAAAATGGACAGAAAATGGACAAACAGTCACGAGGTTTTACATTTTTAAGTTTTGGTCCATTTGCACATTGGTGTTTAATTGTCCCATCCCAGCTCCAGGCTGTGAGCTCCCATCCCTCTCGTCCCTCCCTCCAGCCACCCTTGTTTGTGCTTTGGGGCTGGAAGTTGTCCTTGGTGTGCAGCAGGAACAGGATTTGTTTTGTGTGGCTGCTGTGTGCAGAGAGCTGAGTGACGCTGAGTGTGAGCTCAGAGCTGCACCTGGGCAGTGCAGAACACGGAACACAGCAAAGGTAAAGGAGGATCTGGAGGAGCTCAGGACAGCGGCTGCGCCCAGGGGCAGGGCTGGGAGGGATGGAGGAGAAATGAGCTGCAGGGCACCGGTTCTCTGCACAGGGATGGCTCCAGGAGACCTTGGGCTGGCTGCAAACCTCATTAAGTCAATAACTGTCCTCTGACTGACTGCAGCAGGCTTTCAGCAGGCTCCTAATGAGAACAGGAATTTTCATTTACGTTTATAAATATATATATACCTACAGACATGTTTTGTATTATATTTTCTGACGCAGACCAGCTCGCCTGGCTGAGACAGAAGCATGCAAATTGAAATTTGATTTGCTTTCCAGGCCGGTATTTGAGAGATAAAATAGCAAAATCTTTCTTAGGTAATTGGACAGCAGCAGAAACTGCGGGCACAAAGGGAATTTCCCTGGAGAGCGTATTTCTCTCCAGAAATGTCAGATTTGGTGGGCCAGGCAGAGCTGTCGAGCTGAAGCTGAGCAGGAGCCCGACGCACATCCCAGGGCACCGAGATGCGGTTTCTCAGCCAATAAAATGAAAGTGCTGAGCTCGGGGACGGCGCTGAACTCTGCGAACGGGGCAGCGCCGGCGCGGTAATTAACGAAGCCCGTGTAAATTGCTGATGAGCCTGCCCGCAGCCGGCCTGGACCGCTCAGAGCCACCCCCACGGCGCTGCCCTGCCTCCTCCGTGTGCCCACAGCCCCAGAGAAGCGTCCTTTCCCGGGAATCCCTGCTGGGACCCCTCTGTCCCGGAGCCCAGGGAAAGGAGCCCAAGGGAGCGGGAAGCGCAGGCACGGAACGCCCCAAACACGCATCTTATGGTTGGATTCTCGCAGACCTTGAAGTGAGCGCTGTGTGCGCTGCGTTAGGGAGTTCTGCTGCGTTAATACAGCCTCTTTCAGCGGTGTGATAAATACAGATTTTAGGCGATAGCGAGCGCGTTTTGTAGCTGGTTCGAGAAACGGGAAAGACAATTAAGGAATTCTTTGCATTGTCTTATCTGGATAAGGACAACAGCGCAGACACTAAAAACCTTAAAAGGAAGAATTTACTGCCCCTGTTATTAAGGGATTTGCGACTTCGCGGAGCCGCAAGAAGATTCATTTGCAGGATAGAATGGTGGGGGAGAAAAGCTGAAATTAAGCAGGAACGCCTAAAGTCGAAAGGAGTGCTTAAATCACGTATGAGATTTATGAATATATAACAGCTTTTTGTTTTTAAAGGAAAGATCTTTCATTAGCAAGCTCTGCCGTGGGATGGGAACGCCAGGCAGCCGGACGTCTGTAACTTTTGCTGCTTATTCTCTCTTACTGCCTTATTTCTTGCTAGCGTTAAACTCCTGGAATTTTACCATGAAGCGAACCGCGTTTTCCAGAGCGTGGACGCTCCCTCTGGAGCGCAGGGAGCGAGTCCAGCACCTGCCAGGGGTGGGGAGCAGCGGCCGGGCTGTGCCCTCGGTGCCCTCTGTGCCCTCAGGATCATTCAGGCTGGAAAAAATCGCTCAGACCATGACTGAGGAGACCCCTGGAGCCCCCCTGGGTCTGCCAGGACCCGGCACCGTGGGGACACAGAGGGGACGCAGCAGGGCGCTTTCCCGGCTCTGCAGAGCCCCTGGAGCCGCCGGGAGCGACTCGTGCCGAGCCCGGTCACATCTGGGGGAGATGATTCGTTTTATTCACGTCTCCGGTGCGTTGGGAATATCAATGCAGGGGTTTAATTAGGGATCTCCGTGCAGGAGCCAGCAGGAGCAGCGATGGACACGTGGAAGTTGAGGGCACGGTCTGGCGCCTCCGGAAGGGCGTGAGCAGCACAGCCCAGAAAGTTCTCCTGGCTGTCCTCACCCCTGGGCAGCGCCTGTCTGGTGTCACCCAGGCTCCCCCAGGGTCACAGCACAGGGTCACACCGGGGCTGAGCTGCTCCTGGGGGGGGATTTTGGGATCCCCCTCCTGTGTCTCTCCAAACCCCAGGGTTTTCCTAGGAAATGGAGATCTCACACATCCCCAGGGTCACACTGGGGCTGAGCTGTTCCTGGGGGGATTTTGGGATCCCCTCCCGTGTCTGTGCACACCCCAGGGGTTTCCCATGGGATGGGGGATCCCAAGCTCCCCCAGGGTCACAGCACAGGGTCACACCGGGGCTGAGCTGCTCCTGGGGGGGATTTGGGATCCCCCTCCCGTGTCTGTGCACACCCCGGGGCTTTCCCAGGAAAAGGGGCTCCCGAATCCCTCCCGAGGCCCCTGCACCCCTCGGGCGGTGTCGCCCCAGCGCAGCTACAGACTGCGGCACGCCCCGAAACGAGGCAGCAGCTCTATTTCAGCTCTCCCCGAGCAGCAAACGGAACTTCCCCTGACCCCACATTCGGTTCCCGAGCGCCGCAGAGCTCGCAGCTCCCTCCGTACCTGAACCAGCACAGATGGTCCGCTCTCAGTGCCAGCAAAACCAAACGCAAGGGTTTCACAGGGGAAAATTCTCGCTCAAGGATTGAGGAGCCCGCACTTAACGAGTTACTACCCGGAGAATTACTGACACTTTTTTTTTTTTTTTTTTTTTTTTTTTTTTTTTTTTTTTTTTTTAAGGGATGTTGCTTCTAGATAATATTAATGTAAATTGTAAGCAAAGGGAAAACTCCACCAAATGATCCTCACTCCCAAGCAAAATCCAGATCACCACCTTTGGGACAGCTCCCGTTGTTTTGAGCGGATTGAAATAATCACAGTATGAAATCAGATATTTCAGCTTGGTCTTGGAGTCAAACCTCTGAGCCCACAGCCCCATTCCCCTCCCGAGGTCTGGAGCAGACCCAGATTTCCGCATTTTCTCTCAGACCGTTCTGCTGCCCACGGCCCCTCTCTTTCATGATGGAGAACATCTATTTTTATGATTTGTACTGCTGCACTCGGTATTTCTATGACATTTTCAACCCCTGCGTCTCAAAGTGCTTTTCCAGGGTGGCTACAAGGCACCTCACAATTTAAGATGGAAAAAAACTCCTGGCGGCAGCTCAGAGACAGATTCAGCTCTGCTCTGTTCAGATGAAGCCAGACTTTCCTTTTACCTGCTCTGAATTGCAAATACACCGAATTCCAGCTCCTTCTGGCTTAATAGTCCTTTGCTTTCACTTGCATTTCCCGTTTAAAATGAGTGTAACGCCGTTCCCACTTTGATAATGGTCCCTCCAATATTAAATAAATGGCAGCAAAGGCTCCCCGTTGTTTTGTGCCCGTTACATCTCCTGCAGGAACTGAGAGCCTCCTGACAGCACTCATCATACGGGGAGCACGCTCAGGAGGAGATTTCGTGGAAGGACGGAAATAACTGGGGGCTTTAAGCAGCTGAAACTCCGCGTTTGCACTCGGCGAGGAACATCTTTACGTGCAGGACGCACCCCGAGTCCTCTCTCTGCTTGATCACCGTCAGAACAGAGCAGCACCAGAGCTCCACCACAAACACCTCTGGATGGCTGGGCCTCCAGCAGCAGGGAAATTCTACCAAGCCACAGCTGAAACAGCTCCCAGAGCCCCTGGAGAGCCACTGTGGGCAGCCTCCACGCTGAGCATCCCACGCTTCCCCTCCTACACTGCTCTTCCTCTTTCCTGAGAGATTCCGCTTCTCTGCACCACTGACTGACAAAGTGAGGTGGGACAGAGCCCTGGCTCATCCCAGGTGTCCATGGGACAGAGCCCTGGCTCATCCCAGGTACCCATGGGACAGAGCTCCAGCACATCCCAGATCTCCAGCACATCCCAGGTGTCCACGGGACAGAGCCCTGGCTCATCCCAGGTGTCCACGGGACAGAGCCCTGGCACATCCCAGGTGTCCACGGGACAGAGCCCTGGCTCATCCCAGGTGTCCATGGGACAGAGCTCCAGCACATCCCAGATCTCCAGCACATCCCAGATCTCCATGGGACAGAGCTCCAGCACATCCCAGATCTCCAGCACATCCCAGGTACCCATGGGACAGAGCCCTGGCACATCCCAGGTGTCCATGGGACAGAGCCCTGGCACATCCCAGGTGTCCATGGGACAGAGCTCCAGCGCATCCCAGATCTCCAGCACATCCCAGATCTCCATGGGACAGAGCTCCAGCACATCCCAGATCTCCATGGGACAGAGCTCCAGCACATCCCAGGTGTCCATGGGACAGAGCCCTGGCACATCCCAGGTGTCCATGGGACAGAGCTCCAGCACATCCCAGGTGTCCATGGGACAGAGCTCCAGCACATCCCAGGTGTCCATGGGACAGAGCTCCAGCACATCCCAGGTCTCCAGCACATCCCAGGTCTCCATGGGACAGAGCCCTGGCACATCCCAGGTCTCCAGCTCAGGGCATTCCTGGGAATGTGCTGGGAAATCTCTCCCCCTTAGGGACCTCTGGTTGCCGCTGTGAGCAGGAAGCCGTGGCTGTGCACGTTGCCACAGCGGGGTGGGGTTGGCTGGGATTTCTGGCAGAGCTCTAATCCATGACCCCCACAAAATGCATCTCTCAGAACCCAAAAGCACCTCTGGGAACCCAAACTCAGCTCTCAGAACCCAAAATGCAGCTCTCAGAACCCAGACTCAGCTCTCAGAACCCAAAATGCCAATCTCAGAACCCAAACTCAGCTCTCAGAGCCCAGATTCAGATCTCAGAACCCAGAATGCCGATCTCAGAACCCAAAATGCCAATCTCAGAACCCAGACTCAGCTCTCAGAGCCCAAAATGCAGCTCTCAGAACCCAGAATGCCGATCTCAGAACCCAGAATGCCGATCTCAGAACCCAAAATGCAGCTCTCAGAACCCAGAATGCCGATCTCAGAACCCAGACTCAGCTCTCAGAACCCAGAATGCCGATCTCAGAACCCAAAACTCGTCTCTCAGAGCCCGCACTCAGCTCCCAGAATCCAGAGCCTTTCCCAGCACGGAGCAGTCACCGCCAGGTGCGGAACCCCGGCTCCCGACGGCGTTTGCAGGTGTCGGGAGGGAAGGAGCGCCCCGCTCCTCCCTCCTCCGGGGGGCGGGAAGAGCCGACCCCGAGCATTTGGCGCACGTCCCCGTTACTTACGGTTGAGAGGCAGGCTGGCATTGGTCGTCCCTAGCTTGTTGGCAGCGACACAAGTATAGTTGCCAAAGTGCTCCTCTGTCACATTGGTAACAGTGAGAAGGGATCTCGTGCTATAATTTTTAATAGTGATTCCTTGTTGACCATTGATCAGTCTAGAAAGCAAAAAGAAAATGTCTATAACTCACATACCACAACCGAGGGTTATTTTATTTTATTTTTATTTTTATTTTCTCTCGCAGCTCTCTGTTCTTCCCTGGTTTCACGGCCAGCCCTGGGAGCGCCGTGAGCTCTCTGCGAGCCGCCAGCGCCTGAGCCGAGCACAATTCCTGGATTTTGGCGGGGCTGGGGGTGCCGAGGGGAGCGGTGCTGCCTGCGTGTCCTGCCGCTGAGGGAAAAGCGCCCGCAGCCGCTCCTGCCCGGAGGAGCAGGGCAGAAACTCCCGGGTGCAGGGCTTGGATTTCAGACTGGGGATGGGAACTCCCTCCCTGGGGCAGAGAGCGGTGATGGAAAGTCCTCCTGGGAGGGTTCTGTCAGCCCCTGCCCTCCGAACTCTGCTCGCTGTGTGCTCTCACAGCTCTGGGTGGTGAGGATCGGGAGCCAGGAATTTGCCCCGAGGGGATTGTGACCCTGGCTTTTTCAGACTTGTGTGCTCTCACAGCTCTGGCTGGCGGCAGGTGAGGATCGGGAGCCAGGAATGCGACTCGAGGGGATTGTGACCCTGGCTTTTTCAGAGTTCTTGTGTGCTCTCACAGCTCTGGGTGGTGGCAGGTGAGGATCGGGAGCAAGGAATGTGCCTCGAGGGGATTGTGACCCTGGCTTTTTCAGACTTCTTGTGTGCTCTCACAGCTCTGGCTGGCGGCAGGTGAGGATCAGGAGCCAGGATTGTGGCCGTGGTTTCGTTTACGGGGCTCTACAGCCGCAAATGAGCCTTGCAATTAGGGACAAAATGCTCCAGCAGCGCCGCTGAGGCAGCAGCCTGGGCAGGATCAGGAGATGAAGCACAGGAAAAAGGCAAATCAGGACTCCTTTCAGCCAGCTTTGAGCTTCCCAGCCCAAATTCGTAGGGAAAATGCAGGTGTTTGGATACTGCTCCCGAAGCCACGTCCGGGGCACTGCCGGGCACCGGGACAAAGCAGAACCAGCTTTAATGATGCTGTGGTAGGCAAAGCACGTCTGCTCCAACAAGGAGGCGAGAAGGGGAACCGTGTTATTAAAAACTCGCCACAGTTATTACTCGTAATTCCCTCTATTTCCCACAAGGAGCGGAGCTCTGGATTAAGAATACAATTTTTGTCTGCTGTATTGAAGGAGATAATCGTACATCCTGGGAATTAATGCCAGCTGCCAGCGTTCTGTGTGAAAACCTCGGCAAGTGTGTCACTGACCGCGGGTTGTGGACTGAACCCTGCTCAGGGCTGGGTGGGCGCCTCCCTTCCCACCTGATCCCTGCCCACACCCGGATTTCTCCTCCTGGGCAGCCTGTCTTGATGGAAAGGACTCAATTCCAGGCTCGGGCACCTCCCCTGGGCATGGGAACAGAACAAGGGGATTGCAGTGCCCGCTTTGGGGTGAGCACTGCTCCTGGAAGATCCATCCATTGTCCAGGAAGAGAAAACTTCTGTGCCAGGGGGAATTTGTCCCTCCAGCCTTTGCACATGGATGTTCTCCTCTAAACCCCCCCGAGGGTTGTCCCTCTGCCTCTCCCTGCCTCCCCTCTGCCTGTCCCACCTGCCTCTCCCGCAGAAAATTCCAGAGGGGCTCTTCACTCCCAAACCCTGTTTCTGTGCTGCTCCCATGCACAGGGTGCCCAGGGAAGCTGTGGCTGTCCCCGGGTCAGTGGGAGCTGTCCCTGCCATGGCAGGGGTGGCACCGGCTGGGATTTACGGTCCCTCCCAACCCAGCCCAGTCTGGGACCCTGGGGTTTGCACCAGCTCCAGCTCTCGGCCCATAGCCAGACTTTGAGCTGCACCATCTCCATCTCAGCTGTAAAATTTTTTTACAACTCCTTTTTTTTTTTTTTTCCCAAGAATAAAAGGGCGTGCCGGGATTTTTGCTGTCGCCGTGCCCAGTCACGGGTGACACCTGCCCCAAAACAATGGAGAGTGTGTTCCTGCTGAACCTGCTCCACATCCCTTCCCTGTGTCCCTGCTGGGAAGGGGCTGGAGGTCCTGGAGCACGCGATTCCCAGAGCAGGAGCTGCCCGGGCTCCCGTGCTGCCCAGGGCACGGCTGGAGGGATCAGAGGCTTTTCCTCGGGAGTTCGCAGCTCCGTGCCCTGCCCGGGACTGAGCGCACACCGGTGGTTTCTTTTCTTTCCCATTGGTTTCATTTATTTTATCACCCGGTCGCTCCCGGGCTGCAGCGGCGGTTTTTGGGGTGCGTGCAGCCGCCCCGCAGGGCCCTTCCCGCTCCGCTCTGGCAAAGGGGAGAGCCGAGCGAGCTCCTCGGCATTCCAGGGATGTTCGCCAGCCCCGGGGCCCGCCTCTGCTCCCGTCTCAGCTCTACCTGCGCCCGCTGTAATTGGTGAAGCCACGGAAATGAGGTTCGTGATTTCCAACGTGAGCCTTGTTTGCTTTGAGAAGGAAAAGGGAATTCATATTTTAATATTTTATTTAGGTGACTTTTGGGCTTCTTCCCTGTGGCTGTTTAATGTCTGATTTCTGTAAGCCCAGAACACAGCCTGGGAGCAGAGCTGGGCTCGGAGCTGGCGCAGTGAAGCCCCTCTGCTCTTCACAGGGAATCCTCAGCAATCCCCAAAGCCACACACGTTTCCAACAGCCCGTCCCTGGCAGAGCCCCTGGATCCCTGGCAGTGTCCCTGGATCCCTGGCAGAGCCCCTGGATCCCTGGGAATGCCCCTGGATCCCTGGCAGAGCCCCTGGATCCCTGGGAATGCCCCTGGATCCCTGGCAGTGTCCCTGGATCCCTGAATCCTGGGAGTGTCCCTGGATCCCTGGCAGTGTCCCTGGATCCGTGGCAGTGTCCCTGGATCCCTGGCAGTGTCCCTGAATCCCTGGCAGTGTCCTTGGATCCCTGGCAGTGTCCCTGAATCCCTGGCAGTGTCCCTGGACCCTGGCAGTGTCCCTGGATCCCTGCCAGTGTCTCTGGATCCCTGGATCCCTGGCAGAGCCCCTGGATCCCTGGATCCCTGGAAGAGCCCTTGCATCCCTGGATCCCTGGCAGTGCCCCATGATCCCTGGCAGTGCCCCATGATCCCTGGCAGTGTCCCTGGATCCCTGGATCCCTGGATCCCTGGATCCCTGGATCCCTGGATCCCTGGCAGTGTCTCTGGATCCCTGGATCCCTGGCAGTGTTCCTGCATCCCTGGGAATGTCCCTGGATCCCTGGCAGTGTCCCTGGATCCCTGGCAGTGTTCCTGGATCCCTGGATCCCTGGCAGTGTCCCTGGATCCCTGGATCCCTGGATCCCTGGCAGAGGGTTGGAACGGGATGAACTCTGAGATCCCTTCCAAGCCAACCGTGTGACGTTTCCATGACAATTTCGATTTTTTCTGACCTCCTCCCCCAGTTCTCCCCGGCTCTCCGCGCCCCGTGCAGCGGCGCCTGTGGGATGTCACTGGGCAGAGCTGCGGGAGCTCGGCGGTCGGGCAGAATTCGCTCTCCCTGCCCCGAGGAGCAGTAGCTTCAACTCGGAGCAGCCTGCTGCTGCCTCCGCGCTCCGCCCCGGTGGGTGCTCGGGGATGAGGCCGTCCCTGGAGCCCGGGAATGCCGGCTGCGGAGGAACATCGATCTCGGTAACAGCGATGCCGCTTCCACCCCCAAAAGCCTCGTCTGAGACGCTGCAGGCACAGCTGCGATCTCAGGGCTGGTCTGTCCAACAACCCAGCCAGATTTCTACACAAGAGGAGTCCCAGCACAAGAGCATCCGAAAAAAAAAACCCCAGATAAAAAGAGGGATCCTCTCCATTGTGTCAGCAGAGACTGCAGCGGGGTGAGCACTGCCAGGGGGTGTAAATCCAGCCTGGAGTACGGCTGGAATCACCTGCAGGGTGACGGGAGCGCTCCTGAGAGCTCCTCTGAGAGCTGAGCTCCTCAGCTCTGCATCAGAGCACGGCCTCAGCTGGCCAGGGCTCATCCTGTGATAGCCAGGGCTCATCCTCTGCTAGCCAGGGCTCATCCTGTGATAGCCAGGGCTCATCCTCTGCTAGCCAGAGTTCATCCTGTGATAGCCAGGGCTTATCCTGTGATAGCCAGGGTTCATCCTGTGCTAGCCAGGGCTCATCCTGTGATAGCCAGGGCTCATCCTCTGCTAGCCAGGGCTCATCCTCTGCTAGCCAGGGCTCATCCTCTGCTAGCCAGGGCTCATCCTGTGATAGCCAGGGCTCATCCTGTGATAGCCAGGGTTCATCCTGTGATAGCCAGAGCTCATCCTGTGATAGCCAGGGCTCATCCTCTGCTAGCCAGGGCTCATCCTGTGATAGCCAGGGCTCATCCTCAGCTGGCCAGGGCTCATCCTCTGCTAGCCAGGGCTCATCCTCTGCTAGCCAGGGCTCATCCTCTGATAGCCAGGGCTCATCCTCTGCTAGCCAGTGTTCATCCCGTGATAGCCAGTGTTCATCCCGTGCTAGCCAAGGCTCATCCTGAGCTGGCCAGGGTTGATCCTGAGCTGGCCAAGGCTCATCCTGAGCTGGCCAGGGTTGATCCTGAGCTGGCCAAGGCTCATCCTGAGCTGGCTGCCCACCATCCAGAGGCAGAGGGGAGACACTGGATCCAAACCCAGCCCAAAAATCCACCTGTGGGTGTTTTCCTCTTTCCTGCAAGGGCCGGGGCTCAGAGATCCCCAGCACCTCTGTGTACCAACAGGAGCTCGCAGCACCCCCGAGCTGGGGGGACCCCCAAGGATCATCAGAGCCCAGCTCCTGAAAGGATGGAGCCTCAGACTGACCCCAACATTCCAGCAGCAGGACAGAGTTTTCCTGCCGAGGCGGAGCACTGAGCAAAGCGGGAGCGCAGCTTGGCTGTGCTGGAGTGCTCTGCCCAGCCTGCCCTGCTGCTGAACGCGCTGAGCAGAGAGCTGTGAGCAGAGAGAAGGGTGGTCAGCGTGCTGGGAGCTGCCCGGGGAGCCCGGAGCGCCAGGACCCGCTGTGGAACATTCCCGCAGGAAGGGTCCTTGTGCTGCCACTGCCCCGGGGTGGGCACAGCACAGCCCCCAGCAGCCAGGGGAACGGGGCACAGATGGATTTCACCAACGGGGAGAAACATTCCCGGCCCACACAGCAAAGGTCAGCCCGAGAGCAGCCTTGGGACCTGGTGGGATGCAGCGGCTCCGCAAAGAGGGAGGAGGACAGCAGCTCGTGCTGCAGGAGGGGAGCAGCTGAGACAGGAGCTGACAGATGGCTTTCTGTGAAAAAGGGTCATTAATATTCTCCTGCCGGCTCCCAGGTTTAATGGGATGCTCGAGCTGAAAAACCTGGCGCTTGGAAGCTGGGAAATTCCCAAAGCTTCCCAACTCTGGGACAATATCCACCTGCTTCTGCACCCAAGAGAAACGAGCTCCTGCACGAGCCCGGAGCTGCAAACCAAAACGTCTTGCTCGAAAGAAAACCACTTTATCCCCTGTCCAAGGGAATGAAGGCGACCCTGCAGGGATGCTGCTGCCGCCCCACAGCCCCCAGGGCCCGGAAGGGCAGGGGCTGCACACAAACACAGAGCAGCGTGTCAGGTTCTGGGGTTCGGTGCTGCCCTGACCCGTGAGCTGCAGGGCTCTGCTGACCCCAGGGCACACAGCCAGGGCACCATGCACGCCAGCCCCAAGCCTGGCTCTCGCTCTCGGAGGCGAGGAAGACGGATTGAACAAAAACCTTTCTCGAATTAAACAAAAACCTCTTCTCGCGGGTTTTCCCCGGCGCTTTTCTGGCTATCACCCTTCAGAGGCCGGAATTCCCGCAGCACCTTTGCAATGCCCAATCCCACGGCACGGGAGCCGCGGGGCAGCTCCAGGGGCTGGAGCACTGCTGGAGCGGTCACCCCGGGGCAGCCCCAGCCTGGCAGCAGCCCTGGCACACGAGGGGTGGGCGAGCAGCGGCTACTTACTTCCTCTCTCCTTTGAACCACTCAAAGACCGGGGCAGGCACTCCTGCACCTTCGCACCGGATCAGGCCGTTCCCTCCAAGCATCACACCGCTGGATTTAAGTTCCTGAATTGTGGGGGCAACTGAAAAATAAGAATCGTGAGACGGACATTGGCATGTGGACAGGCAGGTCACGCCACGCCGCTGCGGCTCCCTCTGCCCTCCGCCTGCCCGGGGCTCGGCCCCGCTGCGGGTCCCGCTCCGGGGGGCGGGCGTGGGAGCGCAGCCGGGACGGGAAGGGAGAGCAGGAGAGCGATCCTGTCCTGGAAACAACGCCGCCTGTGTGACCCGCCACAGCCCGCGGCCGGCGGCGTGGTTTAACAGCCGGCGGTGTTTCGGTCCTGGAGCGCCGGGAGCGGGCACGGGAACCCCCAGCCCTGGGCACCGAGGGGCTCCCGGGAGCCCCTGTCCCTGCAGCGGCGGCAAGCTGCCCCGCAAACTGCCCCACACACGCAGCTCGGGCGGCCCTTGACATCTCAGACCTCCGAAAGGATGAGCCAGCCTCAAATACCGGGGCAAAAGCGACTTTCCCGTGATCCCGCCGCACGCGGAGCTGCGCCGGTCTAAGCGCGTTTTGTCTTTTCAAACGGTGAACACTGTAAATAGTCACAGACTGCTCGAGCTTGGAACTACGGGCACAAGGGAAGATGAAAAGCAATTGTCAGGTTTTCCGGTTGCCAGCAAAAGGCTGAAAATAAAGCACAGCAAATTCCCCAGGAAAGAGATTATCAAAGGCGACAACTGCCTCCTCCTGGAACCCTTTACGTTCCCTGGTTCTTGAACAATAATTTATGTGCATCATCAAAACGCTGTAAAAACCAAAGCACTTAGCTTATAGATAAAAACCTGTTTGTTTTTCTCCCGAGCAGCTCTCCAGATGTTGCTTTGAGGTGTTTGTGGACACGGGGAGCTCTGCCCGCCCCGCTTCGCTCCCCTCACGGCGTGTGAAAAGTGCATGTTATACGGCTCTACGCAAGATATTTACTCCATGTGTTATGTTGTATTGATTGGTAATGTTGTATTAATATTTCGATAGTATGGTAAATGTAGTTTTGTAGTTAAAATGCAGTTTTTATGTACCAACCACAGGAAAATGTAAATCTTTCAGAGAAAAAGCATTTACTACTTCCTTATCAGAAGAGACCAACTCCTCCTGCCTCGCTCAGCCCTGAAGATGCCACAGAGATTAAAGGACAAAAGTGACACTGACCAGAGAGAATTCTTTGTTTGAATGGAATTTGTGCATCAAGTATGAAATGTACGAATATTCAACAGGCGATTGATTGCTTTTAAGAGATAATCCTTTGTTAACGGGGGTCCTTCTCTGGAGCTTTTTGCTCGGGGAGGCACCCAGACATCTGTAACTTTGTTTTTATTGTCTCGTATTGTCCTAACCCTAATGGTTCAAAAAAAATTTTTTTTTTACTCTAATTCTATTTTTATAACCATTTTATTTACTATTAAACTTTCAAAATTTTAAAAGCAAGTGATAGGCGTTTTTCACAGGGATTAAACCAGAGCCTTCTCCCTCTTCCATCGCTCGCATCCTCCCTCAAACCAGACTCACAGACTGCCAAACTCTGCCCCTCCAACTTCCTCACCCGCAGCTTACAGCAAACCAGCCCGTGAATTCATCAGGGTTCGCCGGTAACATCAAACTTTGAAGGGGATAATAAACGTGTAAGCGATTTGCATCGCCACCTCTCCATCATCTGCATAAGAAAAAGACACTGGTCGCTTTTGTTACTCCGTAAAAAACGCAAAAAACGAGCGGGACACCTGAAACATTCCCCCTCCTCCCCTCAGGCTGTGTGAAAGATGGGATCGCTGGAAGAGCCAGCAGGGGATGAGCAAAGGCCGGAGTCACGTCCCAAGTTCTTGTTTCTGAGAATCACCGCCTGGCTGCTTCCCCCTGGGCCAGCTCGCCCTCTCCTTGGTGTTTTGGGGCTTTGGGGGATGCTTTTGTTCTGGTTGCCTGGCTGTTTTTTACACAAAGGCAGAACATCCCTCACACGGTGTTTCAGGGAGAACCGGTGCATGAAAAGCTGCAGCTCCGTGCAGCTCCTCAGGCAGCTGGGAAGGGGATGACAGCTGCATCCCAGCTCCAAAGAACAATTCCAGGCCCTGCAGCCGGTCTGGAAACCACTGGAAAACTCCTGAGCAGGAAATTTTCTCAGATCCCCCTTTGAGGAGGGTTTCAACTTCTGTTTGTTCAGAGCAAGAACTGAAATCAATGTTCCCTGCTCCAGGAAATCCCTGGTTGGTACAGGCACGGAAACGCAAAGCGGAGATTGTTGGAGCCACCGTCTCCTGGATTTATCGCTGTCAGGTCAAATTATAAAATAAATTATACAATTATGGCTTTTAGTCCAAAGGCAAACTGCGGGATGCAGTTGTGTTCCGGGAGCACAGAGAGCCAAAAATCCATCGGCCCTGGAGGAAGGAGCATCTCCAGGTGAAATCCCAGAGCCCTAAGCTGCTGCTGGCTCTGGAACAGGAGCAGGCAAACAACTGGGAGGAGAAACCTAGCTAAAAAGGAGCCGAGGCTGAAGGGAGGTGTGGGACAAGCAGGATTCCAGCTGTGAAAAGTGCATGTTATACACGCTCCACACAAGATATTTACTCCGTGTGTTATGTTGTATGGATTGGTAATGTTGTATTAATATTCTGATAGTATGGTAAATGTAGTTTTGTAGTTAAAATGTAGTTTTTATGTACCAACCACAGGAAAATGTAAATCTTTCAGAGAAATGTAGTTTTTATGTACCAACCACAGGAAAACGTAAATCTTTCAGAGAAAAATAATTTACTAATTCCTTATCAGAAGAGACCAACTCCTCCTGCCTCGCTCAGCCCTGAAGATGCCACAGAGATTAAAGGACAAAAGTGACACTGACCAGAGAGAATTCTTTGTTTGAATGGAATTTGTGCATCAAGTATGAAATGTACGAATATTCAACAGGCGATTGATTGCTTTTAAGAGGTAATCCTTTGTTAACAGCGCAGCACAGCACAGCACATCACAGCCGGGAGAGGCTGCAGGAAGAGGTGAGAGGAATGAGATTTGTCCTCACAGACAAGCCCTGGGTCTGCTGGGAGATAAAACCAGCGCTGGGAGATGGGAGAAACAATGGGAAGGATTCCATTGATTGATGAATGGAAAAGAAGACACTTGCCTTTACAAACAAACTGCAGGGTTTTTTGTAAATGAAATTGAATACTGAAAGATGAAAGCAACAATGGGGAAAACCCATAAATTACATAGGAATTAAAAATTAGGGGGGGTTATACATTAAAAGGGGAACCTGAGGCATTTCGGGAAGTCTGTGCCTCTCAAGTACCTCAGGCAGTGGGGCAAGAGAGAGGGAAATGCGGCCGGGAAATTGGGATAAAAAGGAGGCTGCGTCCTCCGAAAATCTGAGAGACCCCAGGGGAAATGGCCCATGGCCTCTCCCTTTATTGGAATAAAGTAAAAGGACTGCTCTGTCTCCTTTTTAGACAGGATTAATTTTCCTAGCAGAGGGAAGGGGTGACAGCCCCCCACGGCTCCCGGGGCAGGATTATCCCGATAAACCAACGGCTGGGTGAGACACCGCCATCAAACCTGGCAGGGATGCTAACAAGGAGACCGGGCGTAAAGCTAATAATTTAGGACGTATTTGTCATTTCTAGGCCTCCTAAATAGCGGTTAAACTAAATGATAGAGGGGAAATGCGATTATCTGTCAGCAGCGCTGGCTCCCGTGACTCAGATCCGGAGGTTTTTCCTCCCCACGGCGGCTCCTTGTTCAATCTCCTCCCGTGGTTCATCCCTGCAGAGCAGGGCACTTCAAAGAAACGCCCAATTTCTGGCTTGGAAATGAGTTACGGGAACTGATTTAATAGCCATTTCCCCAGCGCCCGTGAGAGCCTTGCCGGGAAAGGTTTCGGGGTGGGCGCTCGGAGCCGCGGTGTCCCGCCCGTCTGTCCCGGTGCGACGCGGCAGGGACAGCTGCCCTGAGCCCAAACACGCCTTTTTGTCCCCAAAATACGTCCCTGGGCAGCCCGGACCCCCACCCTGCCCTGTCCCCAGCAGTGGGAAGATGGGGATTCAGGGAAGGCGCTTCCCGGCTTTCCCTCCCCAGGGAATTCACCTGGGGGTGCTTTTGCCAGGGCTTGGATAAAAACCCCTCCCAGCGACGGAGCTTTTGGCTGGGGTTTGTGTGATTTAAGGTTTTTCAGACGGCTTTTGGAAGATTTTTAGGCACAGAAGTGTGGCGGGGAGGAGAGCTGGGCCCAGGTTTGATCCTTGGCTCGGGGCCATCCCACGGGACACCGGGGCTTGGAGCGCCCTGGGCTACGGACGGGGTCCCTCCTCTTGGAACCCCGAGAATTCCAGAGTTTCTGTGCTCACGGGCTCTGACCCCCCGGCAAACACTGCGCTGACCTGAGCCCGTGGAACAGCTCCCAAAACTGAGAGACAGAATTATGGTTTTAAGTGTGTAGTTTAAATAAAAGTATGTAATGTAATGTAATGTAAAGTGCAATGTAATGTAAAGTGCAATGTAATATCACATAGTAAACACACTTAAAGTTTAAACTCTTAAAATGTAGTGTATACATATAAAACAAAAGTTTCACAGCAAAAGCTGGTCCTTCTTTTTCACCTTCTTCTCCGTAAATCTAAATATTTTGTAATTACATAAAAAGTCCACGTTACGAAACACAAGTGATTAGTTATTAATTTGCGTCATTGCTTAATTAAACAATTTATCCTTTAAAAAACCCTATTAAAAATGCGTCTCCATTTTTAATTTGTTAGCTCAAAGTGCAATAAAGCTCACAACTTATGAAACTGTGATACAAATAAAAATTAACAAGCATCATCTAAATCCAAGCAAAAAATACCATCTCATTTAATCCCAACTCTAACAAAAACAGAACAAAACAAACCAACAAAAAAGAAAAAAAAAACAAAAAAAACAAAAAAAACCCCAAAACAAACAAACAAACCAAACAAACAAAAAACACAAAAAAACCCAAAAACCAAAACAACAACAACAACAAAAACAAAAAACCCAACCAAACAAACAAAAAAAAAACCACAGAAACAAACAAAACCACTACACCTCCCATGGCTGGGGTGGGATGAGATGGGATTTAGGGTCTCCCCCACCCCAAACGGGTCCCTGGTTCTGACTCTGCACCTCTGAGCTCCCCTTTGCCTGGAAACCCAAACTTTACCGCTGAAGTTGTGTTCAAAAACACCCCAAAGATCTGCTGAGCCCCGTCCCCACCCCAAATATTTCCGCTTTGCTTCCAGGTGTCTGAAGGAGGAGTTAACCCCACGGCATTCCCAGCACAGGGATGCGCCCACCCCAGCTCCCTGAATGAGCTTCGGGACTTGTATGCACGTTAGTTATGTTGCCCTAATTACTCATTATAATCCTAACGTGCATTTTATATTTAATTACAATGCTTATACAGATTTGGTATGGACAGTAAATTATTATAACTAGCGTGTGCATAATGATTACGGGCTGAATTTATTAACTTTTACGCAAGCATTCAGCGCTGGAAACTTTCAATTTCACCTTTGTGAGCCCCCATATTGTCTGATTAAACCAATATTTCTGTGGCATTAATTGTAAATGTCAAGAAAAAAAAAAAAAAAAAAGAGCTTTTATTTTCACTGTTTTCATCAGCTTTTAATTTGGCATCCTAATGTCATCTTTTGTTAGTGAAATTGCTTTCCGGGGTGTTAAGATAAAAAAGTTCCAGGTAAGAGAAAAGCTTTTCTGAGATGTGTTTTGTGCCCAGGAAAACAGATATCAGCGATATTATATATCGAATAATACATATTCAAATATATTCTTCTCCCTGTGCGCGCCCTCCGAGTGTTTTACCAACACAGCAGCGAGTCAGCCAGCGTTCCTCGTGCTTTATACAATTAAGATGTGCTTTCCAAACTCTGGATGAATCAGTTGTCCTAATTCACCCAGAGCAGCAGCCCGACCTCTCCCCAGGTGAAGGGAGTGGTTTAATTACGGCTCCTGCATCAGAACCTCCTCTGCCCTGCGGGAACCACCGCTGGGCTCAGCAGGCACCGGCCGGAGACATTCCAGCTTTTCTTGGTGACTCCCCAGGACCGGGGGCTGGCGGCGACCCCGACACGCGCATTCCCACGAATTTCCGCGAATTCCCATGAACTTCACACGCAAACAGGGGAGCTGCGGGTGAGAATCCAGCTGCCCCACGGGAGCGCTGCAGGGACAATCCCCTCCGCCCTGCCCCGTGCGCTTCCCACCGTCAGGAACCCCGGGCCCCGAGGGGGACAGGCGGGACAGGAGCTCCTCAGAGCCACCAGGCCCTTCCCCGGCCAGCGGCACCGCCTCCAGGGGGTGAGCGGACCCCGCTGGAGGCACAGGAGCCCCGGGCTGCCCTGCGCACCGCGACCGCCAGTCCAAG
This sequence comes from Hirundo rustica, assembly GCF_015227805.2. NCBI lineage: Eukaryota > Metazoa > Chordata > Aves > Passeriformes > Hirundinidae > Hirundo > Hirundo rustica. The sequence goes on along the minus strand of NC_053458.1, from coordinate 620,495 downwards.
AGGGACAAAGGAGGCTCAGCATCCCGGAGTGGCGCTGGGGAGCGGGGAGGAGGGACAGGGACGCTGCCACACACCCGTGCCAGCCCAGCAGGGAGAGCTGGCCCCGAGCCTGGCTGCCAACAGGCACCAGCGTGTCACCCTGGTTTTTCTGAGTTTTTAAAAGCCTTTTGATTTTCACAAATGGAGTCAGATCTTTTTAGTTACTGTAGAATATTAAGAGCAGTTTTCTACCTTTTTCCCACAGATGTAACATAAACAAATCTTTTGTTTTTCATTCCCTGTCCTTTGTTTGCATATTTCTAACCTGAAAACAATTGTAACTGACAGTTGGTTTAGCCACTTGGCTGAGGGGTGAAAAACCCCAGAAGCCAATCTTCTGCTAGACCCACAAATGTATAAAAAGTAAGAAATAAAACAAAGAGTCTCTCCACCTGGATTCAGCTTTTGAGCTGGACGGAGAAACCTCTGCTCTGTGAAACCTCTCGTCTGCGTGTGGCTGCTTTGTGTGTCTCGGTGACAGCCTGTAAACCCTCTCTCAGTGCAGGAAGTTTTTCCCATGGACTGAGATCAAAGCCAGTGTCTCTCTGAGCTCTGGGCTGGGGTCCCAGACCCCACTGCCCAGGTCTCTGACCCTCCAGGGCAGCCAAAGAAATGCCCTGGACTCCAACACTGCAGGACAGGAGGGAAGAGCAATCAGCTCCAGCCCGGCTCTGTCCCGGGCCAGGCTTGCAGTCAGCAGCCAGAAGAGCAGCAAAGCACATTTAGGGATGCTGGGGTGGAGCTGGGACACCCTGCTTGAGGGAGAGCCCAAGGTGCTCTTCCTTCTTCTTCATTTTAAAGGTTGGCAGCGCTGGCACACAGACAGCAGCACCCAGCCGAGCCCCCAGGTCCTTCCAAGTGGGATTTCTGTGCCTCTGAGCACCAGAACCAGCCCCTTCACTCCTTTCTGTGGATAAACGTGTCCTGTTCAAACTGAAATCCGTTATTCAACACACCGGGGGAAAATCAGAAATCATGCTCCGGTTAGCTCCCAGCGGCAGTGGAACCCCCAGACCCACACCCAACCACAAAAACGGGATGGGGCTGGCTCCGGCAGCTAGGAGAAGGACTCGGGAGGCAGCAGCAGAACTTTCCTGAGCTCGGGTGAGATCTGACCCACGGCACCCCCCGGCAGCAGCCAGGTGAGCCCCCCAAACGAGGCCGGGACTCATTACTGCCAGATAATAAATGGAAGCATAAGTCAGAGTTAGCGCTGAACAGATTGTTTGGGGTTGCAAAGACAGCAGCTGTCACAGCTTGACAGCTTTCTTGTTAGTGAATCAGCTTTCCTGACAGTCTTTTTGATTGAAAACCCCTGTTCCCTGGCACAGTGCTGGGGCTGAGCTACATACGGAGCTCATGAAGAAGGAGAGGGGGCCGTGAAAGGTCTCAAAGCTCTTGCTCTGTGTTAAAGAGCAGTGCTGGGGACAGCAGCGCTGGCTGTGCCGGTGACACCTGGGGACAGCAACGCTGGCTGTGCGTGTCACACCCTGGGGACAGCAAGGCTGGCTGTGCCGGTGACACCTGGGGACAGCAACGCTGGCTGTGCCTGTGACACCTGGGGACAGCAGCGCTGGCTGTGTGTGTCACACCCTGGGGACAGCAACGCTGGCTGTGCGTGTCACACCCTGGGGACAGCAAGGCTGGCTGTGTGTGTCACACCCTGGGGACAGCAAGGCTGGCTGTGCCAGTGACACCTGGGGACAGCAGCGCTGGCTGTGCCGGTGACACCTGGGGACAGCAGCGCTGGCTGTGCGTGTCACACCCTGGGGACAGCAAGGCTGGCTGTGTGTGTCACACCCTGGGGACAGCAACGCTGGCTGTGCCTGTCACACCCTGGGGACAGCGACGCTGGCTGTGCCTGTCACACCCTGGGGACAGCGACACTGGCTGTGCCGGTGACACCTGGGGACAGCAGCGCTGGCTGTGCCTGTGACACCTGGGGACAGCAGCGCTGGCTGTGCCGGTGACACCTGGGGACAGCAACGCTGGCTGTGCCGGTGACACCTGGGGACAGCAGCGCTGGCTGTGCCTGTGACACCTGGGGACAGCAGCGCTGGCTGTGCCGGTGACACCTGGGGACAGCAACGCTGGCTGTGCCTGTGACACCTGGGGACAGCAACACTGGCTGTGCGTGTCACACCCTGGGGACAGCAATGCTGGCTGTGCCTGTGACACCTGGGGACAGCAACGCTGGCTGTGCCTGTGACACCTGGGGACAGCAACGCTGGCTGTGCCTGTGACACCTGCACCACCCCTGTCACACCTGCACCACCCCTGTCACACCTGGGGACAACAGCACTGGCTGTGCCTGTCACACCTGCACCACCCCTGTGACACCTGCAGCACTCCTGTCACACCTGCACCACTCCTGTCACACCTGGGGACAGCAGCACTGGCTGTGCCTGTGATACCTGCACCTGCACCACCCCTGTGACACCTGCACCACCCCTGTGACATCTGCGCCACTCCTGTCACACCTGCACCACTCCTGTTCACACCTGTGCCACCTCTGTGACATCTGCACCACTCCTGTCACACCCTGGGGACAGCAGCACTGGCTGTGCCTGTGACATCTGCACCACCGCTGTCACACCTGTGCCAACCCTGTGACACCTGCACCACCTCTGTCACACCAGTGCCACCCTTGTCACATCTGCACCACCCCTGTCACATCTGCACCACCCTTGTCACACCAGTGCCACCCTTGTCACACCTGCACCACCTCTGGCCCCCTCACTCCCCACCAGCTCCTCCTGGCCGAGGGAAGCAGAGCGTCTCTTTGGGAAGATGGAGAACATCCTCCTTGTCTCTTGGGCGTGGGCAGGGGCACGGCTGTGCCCGGGGACTGTCCCCAGTGTCACCAATGCCACCCACACGTCCCAGACCAGGGCACCACACCCAGCAGGGCACGTCCTGAGACCTGCTGCCCAACAGAAGGAACCAAACGTGAGCCAGGAGTCCCACGAGTGCCCAGCGCCACTGGCAGGGCAGAAATCCCCTCGGGAATGCCACCCCAGAGCTGGGGGAGCAGCAAAAACCCCTGGCTCCTGAAACCAATGCTGACCTTAACCCCAAATCATAAACCCAGTCAGGGATGTAAAGATGGAGCTGCAAATCAGCAGCTATTAAAACCAGAAAGAATCGCAGTTATTGATTTCTGCTCCAAGAGAAGCCCCCTCCTCCTCTCTCTTTTATTAGAGAAAAGTGGAAATTAAAATTAAATTGCTCTCAGCCGTTTTACACTTGGTGCCAAAGCAGAGGAGGACTGAGACCTCCAGAAAATATGTGGGCTTTGCCTTCGTATTTAATAATGGAACCGAGGCAATTTTCCTTCCTGGATCCAAAAGCTTGCCAAGGAAATGCGGATCCCAGGTCGGGAATGGTTCACACACGACATTTCCTGGGAAAACAGCCACGGTGACACGTCCAGGGATTGGCAGCCCCACCAAGCCCTGAGGTCCTGGAGTGTTTTTCCCCGGGAGATTTAAGGTTACAGATATAATTAGGCCGGCGTGGCTGATACAGGATGTCTGATTTCAAAGTAAAATCCGAGTGTTATCCATAATGTTATGCAAAGCACCATAGCAACAGCGAGGAGCCTTCGAAGAAATGCTAATGAGGGGAGAAATGCTAATGAGGGGAGAAATGCTAATGAGGGGAGCTGTTCCGCACAGCCCGGCCTGGCCAAGCGAAAACAAACACCCCCGCTTAAAATTCCTGACAAGAACTCACACGTTCCCGCTTCGGAAAAACCCCAGTGCCAGAAATTCCTTATCAAAGCACCCCGGATCTGCCTTTGGAACAGACCCCCCAGACCCCTCAGGGCTGCTGGAAACTCATGGAAGGGCTGGGATGTCCATCCGGGGGCTGGGATGTCCATCCAGTGGGGCTGGGATGTCCATCCAGGAGGTTGGGATGTCCATCCGGGGGCTGGGATGTCCATCCGGGGGCTGGGATGTCCATCCGGGGGCTGGGATGTCCATCCGGGGGCTGGGATATCCATCCAGGGGGCTGGGATGTCCATCCAGGGGATTGGGATGTCCATCCAGTGGGGCTGGGATGTCCATCCAGGGGGCTGGGATGTCCATCCGGGGGCTGGGATGTCCATCCAGGGGCTGGGATGTCCATCCAGGGGGCTGGGATATCCATCCAGGGGGCTGGGATGTCCATCCAGGGGTCTGGGATGTCCATCCAGGGGGTTGGGATGTCCATCCGGGGGCTGGGATGTCCATCCAGGGGATTGGGATGTCCATCCAGGGGGCTGGGATGTCCATCCAGGGGATTGGGATGTCCATCCAGGGGTCTGGGATGTCCATCCAGGGGGCTGGGATGTCCATCCAGGGGGCTGGGATGTCCATCCAGGGGGCTGGGATGTCCATCCAGGGGGTTGGGATGTCCATCCAGGGGATTGGGATGTCCATCCGGGGGATTGGGATGTCCATCCGGGGGGTTGGGATGGGATGTTCATCCAGGGGAGCTGGGATGTCCATCCAGGGGGGGCTGGGATGTCCATCCAGGGGTCTGGGATGTCCATCCAGGGGCTGGGATGTTCATCCAGGGGATGTGGAACCTGCCCCAGCACACAGAGCCAGGGCGCAGAGCACAGGGAAACTTGGCAAAGGTGGGAATGAAGCCCCCGAGCCCCACACCGAGAGGATTTGCTGAAGAGCACAGAAGAGGAGCATGAAAAGGAAAGGGTTAAATCACAGAACCTGCTGAGCTGGAGGAGATCCATCCATGGGGACCGCGAGCCCTGCACAGTCCCCCTTTTCTAAGAGCATTTCCAAACTCTCGGGCCCCATCAGCCGTGGGACAGAACCACCCCAAACACAAGATTTTACCAATTCAGTGACCCCAGTCCTCTGCTTTGTGCTCCAGATGAAGACAAGGAAAGAATAATTCAGCGAATTCTTGGATAAACCAAACTGGTACGGACAAACTCAGCCTAATGAGCTTCAAAAAATCTCATTAAAAGGCTGAATGGAGGCAGTGCAGGGCTGCAGAGTCCTGAGCAGCTACCAGAGCCTGGGAGAAGCTTTGCCAGCAAGGAGAGCACGGGAGGAGCCAGGGAACGCCGGCTCATCTCCAGTGCCCACGGAAATGCTGCTCAGGGGAGCAGGGGTGTGAGAGCGCCTGGAGGAGGAGGAGGTGAGCCTGGCCAGCAGGTTCTGTAGGAAGGGACCGTGGCAGCTCAGCAGCTCCAGCTGGGTTTAGCCCAGCTCCCAGCACAGCTCAGCTGAGCTGGGCTCAAATCTGCCTTCAGCTGGGCACACGGTGTCTGCAAAACCCTGCTGCTGCTCTGCTCGCCTGGACACCGTGGCCTGCCGCTGGGCAGGGCTGCGACACCACAACCTGAGACGGGAACCCTGAAACCATCCCAAAAATGGAAAAAATAGCCTGGAAACTGGGCAAAACCACCCAGGAACGAGTTCAGAAATGTCTTTTCCCTCCCCAAAGCCACCGGAGCTTGATTCAGCCAAGTCTGAAAGCCCCAGGTGTAGCAGAGCTGTCCAAGGTACAGTTACAGGCAAACCAACCCTTAACGGGTGTTATCCTAAGGAAAGGGAATTCCACCGTGCCGCTCCACTTTAATTCCACACTTTCCATTTATTTAGACAGCTGACACCTTGAAATAAATGCAAATAAATGCCAGTTTCCCGAGGCACACCTCCCATTCCTGATCCTCTCGCTGTGGCCTCAGCTCCACTGGAAATTCTGGGATTTAGCAGCTGCCTTTAATATTTTCCGAGCATGACAGAAACAGAGCAGGAGGGAATGAGCGGAGCGACAGCAGCACATGGAGAGTTTCAGGCCAGCTTTCGGATGACACATTAAATCCAGACACTGGTTCATTCAAAGCGGGGTTCAACATTATAATCTATAAATCAGTATTTGCTTTACAAAACGTAATGGAAAATGCTAATAGGATTTACTTGTGAAATGAAATTGGATTACACCTTATCTATTTTAACTTGATTTGGTGGAGCATTCCTTCAGCACCAACCAGCTGCTTCAGTGGTTCCTTTTCTGCCCCCCTCCTCCTCCTTTTGGAATTCAGGCGGATCCTCGGGCCACCGTTTCTCGAAGGGAAATTAGGGAGGACAGACATCAGTTAGGCAGAAAATGTAGATTATGGCGCATCGAGCGGTGTAGCGAAGCCGTTGGAGCCCTGACACGTGTGCGGAGCTCCGTGGTTGTGCAGGGCTGGAAGCTGCCCAGCCCGGAAAGGAGAATTTCACACAGAGATTTAAACCTGATCATTTTCCTTGTCTCTGCCCGCGTGGCTGAGCAGCCGCTCCGTGCCGTGAACATCCGCGTGCCAGCACCGCCCTGCGCCGGGAGCGGAGCCAGGGAACGGCACCAGGAGGGGAGACATGGAATGGCACCGGGAATGGAGCCATGGAATGGCACCAGGAGTGGAGATATGGAATGGCACCAGGAGTGGAGTTATGGAATGGCACCGGGAATGGAGTTATGGAATGGCACCAGGAGGGGAATTATGGAGTGGCACCAGGAATGGAGCCATGGAATGGCACCAGGAATAAACCATGGAATGGCACCAGGAGTGGAGATATGGAATGGCACCAGGAGTGGAGTTATGGAATGGCACCGGGAATGGAGTTATGGAATGGCACCAGGAGGGGAATTATGGAGTGGCACCAGGAGTGGAGCCATGGAATGGCACCAGGAATAAACCATGGAATGGCACCAGGAGTGGAGATATGGAATGGCACCAGGAGTGGAGTTATGGAATGGCACCAGGAGGGGAGACATGGAGCGGCACCGGGAATGGAGATATGGATTGGCACCAGGAATAAACCATGGAATGGCACGAGGAGTGGAGTTATGGAATGGCACCAGGAGTGAAATTATGGAATGGCACCAGGAGTGGAGTTATGGAGTGGCACCGGGAACGGAGTTATGGAATGGCACCAGGAGGGGAGTTATGGATTGGCACCAGGAGTGGAGTTATGGAGTGGCACCAGGAGTGAAATTATGGAATGGCACCAGGAGTGGAGTCATGGAATGGCACCAGGAATAAACCATGGAATGGCAGCAGGAGTGGAGCCATGGATTGGCACCAGGAATAAACCATGGAATGGCACCAGGAATAAACCATGGAGTGGAACCAGGAATTTAACCATGGAGTGTCACCAGGAACAGAACCATGGAATGTCACTAGGAGTGTGTGGGGGCAGCAGCAAAGAACTCACAGAACTGTTTAGGTTGGAAAAGCCCTCCAAGATATCAAGTCCAACCTTCCCCCAGCACGGCCAAGGCCACCACTGGCCCGCATCCACAGGCACCAAATAAAAGGATGGAATTCCTGGGGAGAAAGCCTTGCTCTTCCCGGTTTGTTATGGAAACAACACATCTCTTTGAAGAACCAGGACAGAACCTTTGACAAAGGAATCTGCCCAGCCAGAGGAGCCGAGGGCTGCCTCTCGATTTCTATCACTAAGAACATTCCAGATTTACACTCAGAAATGAACTCACTGCGAGTTCCTCACGCACAGCGCCTGCAGGAGGATGGTGCCAGCGCTCCGGCTCGGTGCTCAGCTGCTGGGACGCGTCCCCAGCCCAGCGGGGCTGTGGGAGCTGACGGGGACAAACCGGCCACGTGCACACGCTGGCACAGCTGCAGCCACAGCCCAGCTCCGCTGCTGCCACGAGATTCCCACCCCCTCCTTCTGTTTAAATAACTTGGGAGAAGTTATTAAAAAAAAAAAAAAAAAAAAAAAAGAAATCGCTCTGCGTATTCCCAGTGCAGACGTAGAAGTTTGCCTGAGTCTGACACGACATCAGTGCATCCACGCTCTGGCCAAGGACACTGCCAGCACTGGGACCAAGAGCGGCTCTGGGACGTTGGTTTTGACCCTTTATTTGTCAGTAATCACCCGGCTGGGTGGCTGAGCAGCCCAGGGCACGTTTCTGCTGCTCTCAGGCTGGTGTGTGACACCCAGGGCTGCAGCCAGGCCTGAGCACCCCGCCTCGGGGCAGCTCCTGGGGAGGAACGGACCTGCAGAGCATCACCACAGCTGTGGCTTTGGCCACCCAAGCTCCCACCCAGGCTGGGGCTTGTGCACCTCTAGGTCTTGTCTTGGGAGGCAAGAGAGAGTCCCTGTGTTCACCACGTGCACTGGGGTTGTTAAACGAGGCAAAGATCACAAACACCTCTGAGCAGGATGAGCCTCTCCCTTGCTCCGGCAGCTGCTCTGCCCCCTGCTAAAACCCCGATGCGGAATAACGCAGGCGATGTTTGCTCTGCTAAACCCAGGCTGAGCTCCCTGCTGGGACTGTGTGACATCAAAGGCCGCCTGGGGATCGGCTCCTGCGGAGATGTCACCCCAAAACACCCAGGGCAGGCCTGGCCGGGGTCTGCACAAGGGTTCTTTACAGGGAGAACCTACTGACCCAACAGAAAGGGAGCTCCTTCCCCAGACACCAGCCAGTGTTCTCCCTCCCACACAGCCCTGTGCTCGCAGCTCTGCCGGCTCCCAGGAGCCCAGCAAAGCCCAGGGGGTGCAGGCACAGCAGGGAGGGCAAAGCAGCAGCGAGAGCAGCCCCAGAGCCTGCTCTGTCCTTGTGACCGAGGGCCACCGCCTGTCACACCGAGCCTGGCATTGCAGCCAGCCCCAGGGCACTGCCCTGGCACCCAGAGACATCCAGCTCCTGCAGAGCTGTCACTGCACTGTCCCCACGTGCCCAAGGAATGCTGGAGCACCATCCAGCTCCTCCAGAGGTGTCACTGCACTGTCCCCACGTGCCCAAGTGACCCCAGAGCACCATCCAGCTCCTCCAGAGCTGTCACTGCACTGTCCCCATGTGCCCAAGTGACCCCAGAGCACCATCCAGCTCCTCCAGAGCTGTCACTGCACTGTCCCCATGTGCCCAAGGAATGCTGGAGCACCACCCAGCTCCTCCAGAGTTGTCACTGCACTGTCCCCACATCCCCAAGGAGCCCTGGTGCCATGTGAATGAGAAGATCTGGGCAGCGGTGACGGCCCCAGGTGACAGCAGTGACCCCACAGTGACAGGGGACGAGGAGCTTTGCTGCCCACAGCAGCTGGCCCGAGGTCCCTGGGGGAGACACAGCTCTGACATCTCATATTTGTGACCAGCAAAGCTGCCGCAGCGGCTCCAAAACCAGGAGCAAATTACACGCTGCGTAATTGAAGTTAACCAAGGAAAATTGCTAGAATGAACAACAGAAGTTGTTGACATTGTCTTGCCTGTGTTTTCACACGTGTCGGAGGGAAACATTTCACATCAGGCTGAGTGCTAAATCAGATTCGGCCCCGAGCTGAGAGCCCCTCCCTGGTGCGGAATTCCAGCGGGTCAGCCCTGCTGGTGTCACCCGGGGCCCCGCAGGCCCCTCTGCCTGCCGTGGGACTGCTCCACACCCTGCTGCCTCCCTGCAGCGGCTCCCACTCCCACGGAGACCGCTCCCCAGCCAGTGACACCAGCAGCTTCTCCCCTCGTGTCACCCATAGCACCACGACAGGACAAACCAGGGAGGGCTCAGCCCAGCACCCGCAGCGGCCAGAGCCCGCCCGGAGCATCACCCACGAACCAGAGCCCGCACCTGGAGCTCGCCGTGGCCCCCGTGGCGACGCCCGGGTGGCCAGAGCGCAGCTCCCGCAGGCCCTGGGACAAGCACAGCAGCTGCGCTTCGCTGCTCCAGACTCTCCTTCTCAAACAAACGGCTGCACTTACAGTTCACTGTGACTTTTACTTTCTTCACGTCTGGGACGGAGACATCGTTTTCTGCGCTGCACTCGTACTCCCCAGCCTGGTCTCGGGTAATTCCGTAGATGTCCAGGTACTGCCCGCTCTCGAAGGGCTTGGCTGGAACGAGACCACGGCAGAGAGAAGTTACTGCAGGCTCGGCACTGCGGTAAACGCGGATTGCAAAGCGGGCTTTTCGCAAACGTTACGGTGAAATCTGTGTGAAGGGTTTACTGGATTAATCCAGTTTCTTTTATCACTAACAGGGTTTAGAAGTGGTGATGTGATGAACGTGTATATTTTTGGGGGGGTTGTAGCATAGTGTTAAAAGTAAAGACTGATTTTGTAACATCTAAACCGGAGGATGGAGGGAGTCCTCCCGCATTCCTGAGTTATCCAGATGAAGAGAGCAGTGAACCAAAGCTCCAAGAAGGAATTTATTTAAACCTGTGCTATCAGAGAATGAGAGACTGAATGGAACCACTGGCAGATTGATCTGCAAGATAAAATAGTGAGGGGGGAGTTGAAACTGAACGAAGAAATTCAAACTCAAGAGGAATGTTTGAACCATGCTTCGGGTCTATTGAATATGTAACACAGTGATCCTTTTAAACCTCTGCTCTGAATGCCAGGTCACCCGGCCATAACTGATATTTTGCTTTATTTCTGTCTCCTAATGGTCTTTTTATTAAACTCTTTATATTTTACCGAGAAAGTGAACCTTGTTTTTCACAGCGCTGAACACCTGAAATTCCACATCTGCCCAGCAGCCAGGGATTTTAACACACAGCCAAGGGAACCCCAGCTCCAAGGTGAGCTGGAACCCCTCCGGCTCCTGGAGCTGACCAAAGGTCCTCTCCTGACCAGTCTCACAGCAAAGCTCGACAAGCCCGAGATACACAGAGCAGTTTGTACCCGGTGGGTGTCACAGGACAGAGCAGCTGTGGCTGAGCTGGGTCCCTGCGGCGTCCCAGGCCAGGCTGGACACCGGGAGCAGCCTGGGCCGGGGGAGGTGTCCCTGCCGTGGCAGGGGGGGCACTGGGTGAGCTTTAAATCCCTTCCAGCCCCAAGCAGCCCAGCACTCCCCGACTCGTGCCCTCAAAGCTGCAGCAGCCCCGAGCGTTGATGGTTTCCTGCCCCGCGGGGTGGAGCAGGGCCAGGGCTCAGGGACAGCTGTGGGGACCAGAGCCGCTCCTGGAGCAGCTGGTCCCAGCTCCAGGATCCAGTAATTAACATCTGTCCTTGGCCACAGAACCCACAGGAGGGGGGTCCTGGTGTCACACAGGATTGGGACCCTGGTGCCACACAGCACTGGGACCCTGGTGCCACACAGCACTGGGATCCTGGTGTCACACTGCAGTGGATTCTGGTGTCACACTGCAGTGGGATCCGGGTGTCACATTGCAGTGGGATCTCGGTGTCACACTGCAGTGGATCCTGGTGTCACACAGGAATGGGATCTCGGTGTCACACAGGGTTGGGATCTCAGTGTCACACTGCAGTGGATCCTGGTGTTACACAGCAGTGGGATCCTGGTGTCACACAGGATTGGGATCCTGGTGTCACACAGCAGTGGGATCCGGGTGTCACACAGGATTGGGATCCTGGTGTCACACAGCAGTGGGATCCTGGTGTCACACTGCAGTGGGATCCTGGTGTCACACTGCAGTGGATCTCAGTGTCACACTGCAGTGCGATCTCAGTGTCACACAGCAGTGGGATCTCAGTGTTACACAGGACTGGGATCTCAGTGTCACACAGCAGTGGGGTCTCGGTGTCACACAGGAGTGAGGACAGTCCGTGGGTGATTCCCAGGGCGGGCACAGATTTCCCTGCTTGGAGGTGACTGAGATCCAAACCGGAACACTGGTGTTTGTGTCTGCTCTGTGCCCTGGGACATTCAGGAATTGCTCCCACCAGCAGCACTGACCCAGCTCCGCGCTGCCCTGTGTTTGTCCCCACCTGACACAAGGCACGGGCGTTCCTCACCCCCGAAATCCTGGCCCCTGGGAGCCTTTCTCTGGCTGTTCCCTCCTGTGTGAACAGGAACGGGGCTGAGCAGCTCCTCTCTGATCAGAGACCCCACAGAACACAACTGCTCTGCCGTGGGGGGAACACCTCCCCAGAAACATCTGCTCCCTGTCTGGGGCTTAGCGAGGACAGAGAAACAAGCCAGAAACTTCTTCCTAAAACTTCAGCTTTAAAACCATCCGTAAGCAGGAGATGGAGGATGTTAAGAGTTCTCTCTTTGTACACACGCAAAGCCCTGGAAATCTGATAATAATTCCTGTCAGTTCAGGATTTGCAGCCTGGAAATCCAGGTTTGAAGCACTCGTACTCCACCGAAGCCCTTCTCATTCCTGTCCTGGCTCCGGGGCAGGAGGAGCCCAATCTCCGCCAGCAGCTGCCTCAGACCCAGCTGGGTTTGCTTCTTGGGATTTAGGGAGACTTTTCTAAATCCCTTTTGCTTCTCCCTCAAAGAGCAGGAGTGTTCTGCAGTGGTGGACGGAATGAACACCGAGTGTCCCGGTGCCAAGGATCTGCCTCCCATCCCACATGGAAAATCTGCCTTTATTCCCAGTCTGGAGCCCTGCTCCTCCAGACGCAGGCCTGTCCCTACACCCTGCTCATCCCCCTGCTTTGGGAAAATTGCTGAGCAGGAATGATGGAGATAAAACTGTGAGAGCTGGGAAGAACGGGAAAATATGAAACTGCAAGCAAACAGGGATCCCCAGAATCCTGGAATGGATTGGGTTGGAAGGGATCTAAGATCCCATCTCATTCCACTGTGCCATGGGCAGGGACAGCTCCCACTGTCCCAGGCTGCTCCAAGTCCAATGTCCAACCTGGCCTTGGGCACTGCCAGGGATCCCTGGATCCAGAGATCCAGACACAGCTGCTCTGGGAATTCCTGTGCCAGGGCCTCAGAGCACAGAATTCCATCCCAGTGTCTGATCCAAAGTCACCCTCCTTCACCTTAAATCCACTGCCCTGTGTGCCGTCACTGCCTCCCCGTCCCATCCCATCCCATCCCATCCCATCCCATCCCATCCCACCCCATCCCATCCCGTTCCTTCTGCAGCTGGGGGAAACTCCCCTCAGGAAACCTTTGTAAAAAACAACGTGGAAAAGAATTTTGCTGCACAGCACCCGGATTTTAGCAAGGAGGAACGTTTTATCAGGAGATCCCCGAGATTTGCTGCTGCTGCCAGCAGAGCTTTTCCCAAGCATCGGTGGGACACGGCTGGAGTGGGGTTCCCGGCAGGGCTTCATCCTTTAGCATTCTGCCTTCGTTCCTAAACTATCGATGCTGCACTTTGCCGGGAAATGTCAGAACAAAATAAGTAATACCTGCAATTTATTCGGGTGACATTTCAACAATACAGATTTGGAGATTACAACCCGCGGCCCGACGCTGTTACGCTGAGTGGGGAGATTTGGCGGATTTACATAATGGGGCCGTGTGATGAATATTTATATAACGCCTGCATTTACATAATCACTGCAAGTTAAACGTGCGCAATAAAGATTCCAGGCCAATAATTTACGGACTAAGTTTAAAAATCACCTTGAAATGCGTTTTATTTTTATTCCGGCGAAAGGTTCAATTTATCTCTTGTTCAGAAAAATTGAATCCGACCTCATGCGAGTCGAGGCTGTGTTGATGTAAATCGTGATCACATCCCGGAATTAGTCTACATTGAGTCATTTGTATTCAGAGATTTCAGTTCCTTATCTTTTAGCAGCAGCTTTGACAAACAATTTGAGAATATTCTAAATATGCTTCGTTAATATAATTTAGTGCTGGATGGGAGACGCTGCCTGCCTGGGAGCCTCATTAGTGCCGCTGGGAATTACGGCGAGGACGGGCAGAAATTAGCAAGTGCAGATGAAGCCGATGCGTGGAGGGAGGCGAGGAGCTGCAGACGGAATATCAACCACGGCACAAAGCCAGGGTTCTCTCTCTCCTGCATTTCCTGGTTTTAGGAAGCCCGGGCTGTGTCTGTGAGCAGGGCTGCGGTGCCCTTTGTGCCTGTCGGCGCCTGAGCACGGAGCTGCCGGCCTGGCACGGGAACATCCTGCTGCCTTTGGGGCGCTCCCTGCCACAACAGCCTTGCTGCCAGCACATCTGACAGGATTCCTGAGCTAGGAGTCATTGGAGCCTGTGTTCCCCCCCTCCAGAGCCAGCTGTGTCTGTGAATCCCCAGGGGACACCCAGGGCACGTCCCAAGGCGCAGAATCCCAGGATCACTGGGGATGGAAGTGTCCAGGGCCGGCTTGGATGGGGCTTGGAGCAAGGAACACAACCAGGGGGTCACTGAGAGCCCTCCTGATTCCCTGCATTAATTTCCACAGTTTAATTTGGGCTGGAAAGCCCCTCCGAGCCCTCGGAGCCCAGCTGTCCCCCAGAACTGCCAAGGCCACCACTGACCACGTCCCCAAGTGCCACCTCTTCACTTTCCTGAGCTGCAGATGAGGATGCTCTGCCTCCCCCTCAGCCCCTGCTGCAGCCTGAGTGCAATCACTCTCCTCTCCTCCAGGAACACCACCCCAGCTCCTTTCTGCAGCCACTCAAATGCTTTAAGCCATTAATCCAAAGTACCACCAGGGTTTCCAATAAAATTTTATTTGACATTTAGTTAAAATCCATTTTCTGCTACAACTGAATTTTTCCTCCAGTCCCTTGATGGACACTTCAAGCCCAATTCATTGTCATTGTTTTAAAGGTCAAAAGTGAGGGTTTTTTCCCAGATCTCGCTTTGTAAAGCCAACTGTTCCTCAGGATGATGAGAGGCAGCGGCAGCCCACGGAACCCTTCTTGCCTGTAATTACACGGATTTTGTACGGCTTGGGGGAGCAAAGAAATCCCTCACTGCAAAGCCGGTTCTGGCTGCAGAGTCCCGGCGAGAGAACCAGTGCAGAACAGGCTCCAGCCCTGCCTGGGACAGAGCTGGGACAGGGCGGGGAGCAGCTCCTCTCAGGAGCACCAGATCCTCATTCCCAGAGCAGCGATCTCCCCACAGCCCCTGCTTCTTTTTGTACTACTACATTTGTATTTTTAATATTCCTAGTAAAGAACTGTTATTCCTATTCCCATGTCTTTGCCCAAAAGCCCCTTTATTTAAAAATTATAATAATTATAATTATAATAATTCAGAGGAAGGGGGTTTACATTCTCCATCCTAAGAGAGGCTCCTCCCTTCCCTAGCAGACACCTGCCTTTCCAAAACCAAGACAAATGTCCTTGGAAACTGTATAAATATGAGCTTTGTAAGTAAAGAATGGGGTTTCCTACATGAAAAAAACCCGAGTCCTGTTACTCCGGTTTTTCTGAGTTTTTATAGCCTTTTGATTTTCATAAATGGAGTCAGATCTTTTTAGTTATTGTACAATATTAAGAGCAGTTTTCTACCTTTTCCCACAGATGTAACATAAACAAATCCTTTGTTTTTCATTCCCTGTCCTTTGTTTGCACATTTCTAACCTGAAAACAATTGTAACTGACAGTTGGTTTAGCCACTTGGCTGAGGGGTGAAAAACCCCAGAAGCCAATCTTCTGCTAGACCCACAGATGTATAAAAAGTAAGAAATAAAACAAAGAGGCTCTCTCTCCGCTGGATTTCAGCTTTTGGGCTGGATGGAGAAACCTCTGCTCTGTGAAACCTCTTGTCTGCGTGTGGCTGCTTTGTGTGTCTCGGTGACAGAGTCCCATCTATTTATTGCTCTGCCACGGCCCCAGCCCGGGTTTCCCCGCGCCCCCCGTGCCCCGGCACTCACCGGAGGGGGAGATGTGTCTCCAGGAGATGGAGGGCTCCGGTTTCCCCGTGGCCAGGCACACCAGGGTGACGTTGCTGCCCTCGTTCACGGTGATGTCGCTGGAGATCCGGAATATCTTGGGAGACACTGCAAAGAGACAGGGACAGAGGCGTCAGGGGAGCAGCTGCCTGGGTCACCATCAGGGGTAGAGCACAGGCAGGGCTGGGAGGGAAGCTGCACAGCCCCGTTTGGGGGAGCGCAGCCCCCTCCATCACATTGCAGGAGCTCGGCCCTGGATTCCAAACACCACAGCCAAAAAGCAGCAGTTTCCCCTGTTTGTGCAAAGCGGGAGCTGCAGGAGAGCTCCCGGGAAGATGGATGCTCCTGCTTAAGGGAAGGCTGAGCTTGCTCCTGGCAGTCTGCAAAGAAGACAAAATTCGGTTTTTCTGGTACTTGTAAGAATTAATGATGCTGTTCCAGCCACTCCATGTGCACCTGGAGAGTCTGAGATGCTCACGGAAAGGTTAAAACACATTTATTTTGTTGTTTCCTCTTGCTTTGGGGCTCGTCCATTCTCCTGACACAAGAGCTGTCCAGATGGAGCTTTTCTCTCCCAAATGTCTCCCTGGTTTTGCTGTCCCAGCCCAAATCCGTCCCGAACCTGTGCCTGTACATCCGCTCGGGGGCTGGAGCAGGGGCTGTACTCCCTCAGCACAGCTGGGGCTGGGTGCTTTGGGGTCTCCCCTTGCTGATGTTCTCCAGCCCTTTCCCTGACCCTTTCCCTGATTTGGGGTCAGACAGACTTTAACAAGCTGGGAATTCTCATTCCCAGTGCTTGTGCCTCTGCCTTTGTGAGCAAAGCCATTAAAACTCTGTGGGGAGAATTTCTAATTAGCAGAGGAGCTCTGTCCATGGGAGAGGGGTGGGGAAGGCTGATCCCAGTTTCTCTTCTCCAAAATCCCAAACACCTTAAGAGTTTTGGGCTGCCTCCCCGCCTCACAAAGCTGATTCAATGTTTTTCCCAATTTCCTAACGAGGCAGTGAGCACAGCGGGGGGAGAGCAGATGCTGCTCTCGGCAGCTCCACTGTCCCTTTCCTCTGGAATTAACCGTGTCCAACCCACCTGTGCCAGTGCTCCTGCAGCTCTGACCGAGAGCTGGAGTCAACAAAACATTCCAGCACATTCCTGAGCCTCCTGCCCCTGGGAGCCCCAGGATGCTGTGGAATTCCTCCCATTTTACAAATTTCCTGATGCGGCTGCCGCAGGGACTGACACAGGCAGGAGGCTCCAGCTCTTGGCACACAGGAGGAATTTACTCCTCCAAAGATATTTTTTACTCCTTCCTGTGAGTGCCAGCGCTGAACATTTTCACCCAAAGGACGAATCAACTCCATCAATTCTCCTGCAGCTGTTTGGAGCCTTGGGATGGGAGAGCCCAACCCCAGTTGCATCCAACAGCTGCCTGGCACTGCTGGATCGTGGAACTGTGCGATCCCAGACTGGGCTGGGGCTTGGGGGGACCTCAAATCCCCTCCAGTGCCCCCCTGCCATGGCAGGGACAGCTCCCACTGCCCCAGGCTGCTCCAGCCCGGCCTTGGGCACTGCCAGGGATCCAGGGACAGCCACAGCTGCTCTGGGCACCCTGTGCCAGGGCCTCAACACCCTCAGGAACAATTCCTGATTCCCAATCTCCCACCCATCCCTGCCCTCTGGCACTGGGGTCCATTCCCTGTCCCTCCATCCTTGTCCCCAGCCCCTCTGCAGCTCTCCCAGCTGGGCTCCAGCCCAGCACAGGCTGTCAGACAGGCACAAACCCTCTCCAGCTGCTGCTGAAGCCGCCAAGATCTGATCCACAAGAAACCTGCAGGCTTTTGTTACATTTTGGGGCTTCCCGTCAGGAGCTTCCCAGTCTTTCTGAGGGGAGATTGGAGCCGTGACATGGTAGAAGGTGGAGAATTTTCCAGACTTACAGAGCGCAGATTAAGTGATTTCCTGTTAAGTATGAGCTTTGTTCCGTTCCTAATTGACTGGGCTCTTCTTTAATCTGGGCTTTACAGCGAGGAAATTAAATCAAACCTCGTTGAAGATGTCTGGAAGTCTCGTTACAATGACACTGAGCAGGTCACAGCATCCATGCATTTCCAGAATAGAATTAGAAAATAAATGAATCTGAGAGGTCCATTAATTAAAACAACCCCCAAATAAGCGCAGAGCTGCAGCCCTGCTGCACAATGTAATCCTGTCAAATGACAGAGGTGGCACAATCTGATCTGGGGCTCGTGGCAAATGGTGGATGTTATTATTGCCAGCGATTTCCTAGGAAGATCATCCTTCCCAGGATAGAAATTGGCTTCCATTGCATTTCTGGAGCCTCACAGCCTGAGACAAATCAGGATTTCTGCTGTATCAGTACGCTGCTAATTTTTCTGCTATTTACTGGCTGATAGGGATCATTACATTCGAATCACTTAAAAAATCTGTGGAATTTAGTAATTACGGCTCAAATATACGTGCAGCATCAGAATGGAATGTTAATATTTATTAAGAATTAAAAATGTGTTTGTTTTGTGTCTGTATTTCTTCCCACACTTCTAAAGACTCTGGTCTAGGAGCAGATCTGGCATTTAAAATCTGCTCTGCTGAGCTTGGAGTGCACACTTAAACCCGTCACAGAGCTACTCCCCACTTCAGCAGCTCTTGCCTCCCACCCAGATCACGTGGAGCTGTGAAGGTCAGGGGGAAAAAATTAAATAAAGCAGCAAATAAGCATTTATTCAGTAAATGGATTAACGCAGGGCCGAAGAAATGAGATCATAAACAAGGATGAAAGAGGAATTAAACTCCCGAGTAAATTTGGTGCAGGGGGTCCGAGATGGAAAGTGCTTTGCAGTAATCTGGCTTTTTCTTTTCTAACGTTTAAATTAAAACGTTAATTTAATGTTAGCATTTTAAAGAGATCCCTTCCCTTTTTGCACAATGTTTTTAATTCAAACCTTCCCCTTTTTGGCCAGGGCGTGTGACCAGAGGCCTGGGGAGCTGAGAGAACGTTCAGCCGTGAGAAAAGGAGGCTCGGGAGAGCCCCGGGATCCTCTCATTCGGGATTTGCCCGCGAGGCAGGTGGAGAACCCTTGCTGAACACGGCCCGGTGCGCTGGGAGAGGGTTTGGAGCTGGTGGTCAGGGAGGTCCTGGCTGGGCCGACACCTCCCACAATTCCACCATTCCGCAATTCCACCGTTCCGCGATTCCACCATTCCACAACTCCACCATTCCGCAATTCCACCATTCCGCAATTCCACCATTCCACAATTCCACCATTCCGCGATTCCACCATTCCACAATTCCACCATTCCGCAATTCCACCATTCCGCGATTCTGCAATTCCATGATTCTGCAATTCTGCAATTCTGCATTTCTGAAATTCCACAATTCCACAGCTCTACAGTTCCACAGTTCTAGAATTCCATAATTCCGCAATTCCGCAATTCGACAATTCTGCGATTCTGCAATTCTGAAATTCCACAATTCCACAATTCTACACTTTCACAATTCTGAAATTCCACAATTCTAGAATTCCCTAATCCCACAAATCCACAGTTCCACAGTTCTGCAATTCTGCAATTCCAGAATTATGAAATTCCACAATTCCGAAATTCCACAATTCCCCGATTCTGCGATCCTGCAATCCCACAATTACATGATCCTGAAATTCTACAATTCTGCAGTTCTACAATTCCAAAATTCTGCAATTCTGCAATTCTGAAATTTTGCAGTTCTGCAATTCCACAATTCCACAATTCCGAAATCCCACAGTTCCACCATTCTGCAATTCCCTGATTTCACAACTCCCCAATTTCACAACTCCCCAATTCCACAACTCCCCAATTCCACAACTCCCCAATTCCACAACTCCGCCGTTCCTCCGGCGCACCCCTGGCAGCAGCAGGCTGTGCCCACGGCCGTGGGGGTCCCTCCCCTCCCTGCCGGCCCCGAGGGCAGCAGTGGCACCCTGGGGACCTCTGGGGACACTCTGGGGATGCTCTGGGGACCTCTGGAGACCTCTGGGACCCTCTGGAGACCTCTGGGACCCTCTGGGGACCTCTGGGGACCCTCTGGGACCCTCTGGGACCCTCTGAGGGCCACTCTGGGACCCCTGAGGACCTCTGGGGACACTCTGGGGACCTCTGAGGACACTCTGGGACCCTCTGGGGACCTCTGGGGACACTCTGGGACCCTCTGGGGACCTCTGGGACCTTCTGGGGACCTCTGGGGACACTCTGGGGACACTCTGGAGACCTCTGGGACCCTCTAAGGACCTCTGGGGGCACTCTGGGACACTCTGGGACCCTCTGGGACCCTCTGGGACGCTCTGGGACTCTCTGGAGACACTCTGGGGACACTCTGGGACACTCTGGGACACTCTGGGGATGCTCTCGGACCCTCTGGGGACACTCTGGGGACCCTGCCAGGGATCCTGCCAGGCTGAGCTGCCGATGGCTGCTGAGAGCAGCAGTGAGCCCCGTGCTCCTCGGGGGACAGCAGAAAGCACCCCCAGCTCTCCCTGCATCGATCCCCTCAAGCTGGGGAACAGCTGGGAGTCACTGCCAGCACACAGGAAATTGATTCCTGCTCCTCTCCTCATGGCTTGGCCGTAACGATTAGTATTTTATGACAAATCCATGGAAGAATTAAAACGTGCTGATGAGGGTGGTCAAAGGCAGGGCTGAGCTCGGTTCCCACTCACCGAGAATCCGCAGCTTGCAGTCCCCACGTCCCCCCGCAGCTGGGAGCCTTCCCTGCACGACCCAACCCGCCCTGCCTCACCTGGGAATTCCAGTCTGGCAAGAGAACCCCAAATTCCCGTTCCTTCCTCCTCCTGTTCCCCCCACTCCAATCAGAAGGACAAAGCAGCTTGTGCCTGGAGAGCCACACACGGCCAGAACAGTCAAATCCTGGGATTATGGAATCATTAGGGTTGGAAAAGAGCTCTGAGAACATCGCTTCTGACCACCACTTTGAGCGGAAAAAAAACCAGGGAAAACACAACTGTTAATCAAAGGAAGGATTGAAGGAAGAAAACAAAACCAGCACGGGATGCAATGGAACGGTTAAATATAGCTAAAATGGTTCAGAATGCCAGGATTGCAGAGAATCCCCTGGACTCTGCAAGGCTCACTCTGCCAGGTGAAAGTCCCGTGCTGCAAAATCCAGAATTGCCATAAAGGATCTGCTTGGAATGTCCCCAGAAACAGGGAACCACTGCAGGGGTGAAAACACCCCGAATGCCAACAAGAGTGACTCACGTGGTGAAATTCCAGAATCCCAGAATGGGTTGGGTGTGAGGGACCCCAAATTCCACCCAGTGCCACCCCTGCCATGGTGGGTGCTCCAGCCCGGCCTGGGGCACTGCCAGGGATCCAGGGGCAGCCACAGCTGCTCTGGGCACCCTGTGCCAGGGAATGCCACCCTCCCAGGGGACAATTCCCAATTCCCAATCTCCCATCCAGCCCTGCCCTCTGGCACTGGGATCCATTCCCTGTGTCCTGTCCCTCCATCCCTGGTAAAATAAATCCTCCAGCTCCCCGCCAAACCCAGGCACTGTTTTCATCCTCAGCCCTGGAAGCAGCAGCGATCCCCTAAACACTGACTGCCACGCCCCAAATCCCCGATTTTAAACTAAAACCAACCCTAAGCACGTCCAAAAATGATTTCCAACAAGCTCCTTCGTGTATCTGCACATCTTGCGTCCCAGGTATCGATCATAAAAAAGATAATTGCGCTTTTTAAGCTAGTAAAATTATTTATCAATATCTACTGAAAATTGCTCTGTTTTTTTATGCTTTTTATTTTGTTTTTCATTTCACGCCCAGATGAGCTCACTATTTACGGAGCTGGGAAGTGCCCCTGTCACCCTGGGTTTTCTGAGTTTTTTAAAGCCTTTTGATTGTTCATAAAATGGAGTCAGACTTTTTAGCTTCTGTACAATATTAGGAGCAGGTTTTGCCTTTTCTCACACGTGTAACATAAACAAATCCTTTGTTTTTCATTCCCTGTCCTTTGTTTGCACATTTCTAACCTGAAAACAATTGTAACTGACAGTTGGTCTGGCCATTGGGCTGGGAGGTGAAAACTCCAGAAGCCAATCCACAGCCAGACCCACAAATGTATAAAAAGTAAGAAATAACCAGGCAGAGGGGCTCTGGGCTTGGCTCAGCCTTGGGCTCTCTCGGAGGAACGTCTCTGCCCTGCAAATCTCTCGTCTCTGTGTGGTTGCTTGGCGTGTCCCAGTCACATGCCCCCGCCACAAACACCATTTCCAGAGTGTCTTGAACACAGGTTTCAAATCAGGAGAGCTTCTCCAGCAGGATCCCCAGCCTGTGCTGGCACCAGCCTCCCCTCCGACAATCAGTCACCAGCGGGGAAAGCTCCCAACACTTCTGCTGTTGCATTTCCATGATTAGTTCCTCCAGGCACTTTGATTGAAGAGCGTCGCCTAAAGGTCTCCACCTCCTCCTAATTGAACACAATTTGTCTCAAACGCAGCGGCTTTGGCAAAGTGGGGCTGAGGAAATAAAGGATGGGTGGGCTGGGAAGAGAAATGGTTTGATCTCGAGCCTCCATTTATCTCCAGCTCTTGTCAGTGGCGAGGCGTGACAAAAGGTCTCTCACGAGCGGCACTTTGCCAAGTGTGGATGAATCTTTTCCCCCTCTGACATCCGTGGCAGTGTGACCATAATCTCTGTAAATTAACGGAATATTGTCGGCGCTCAGAATTGTGTTTTCACCTCCTTTCTGTGGTCGGTTTATTTGAGAGCAATTTGAAGACATTGTCAGAGCATGAGGGGAGAAGGAATGATCCTGTCTGGGAATTCTGCGCCCTCGGGATGAGATCTGTGCCTGTGGGCTGTGCCTTTCTACCCTTCCAGCTGTCCCGGGGGGGACATTCCCGTGCCACAGAGCCCCGGGAGCAGGAGGTGCTGCTCAGCTCTTCCCACCCCCTGGAAAATCTTCCAGACGCTCCACAAGCTCCTTTCAGCGAGCAGCGCTCTGCAATCAAAGCTCTGCCAGCTGTCTAATCATGGAAATGGAGCCAAAAAGTTATAAAGGGCAAAAATAATTATAAATAAAAAAGCCACCTCCTGGCGGCTGGAGCCAAAGCCGTCCCAGCTGGGCACTGATTGCTGGCGGAGCAGGGCCCATGGTTGGAGCTCGTTAACACCCAGGGGTGGGACAGGGCTCTGGAAAAGCAGGGGTGGCTTCCATTCATCCCCGGGAAAGAGATGAGTTATTCCATTATTTCCTGGGCACTGGCACAGCCTGCCCAGAGAAGCTGTGGCTGCCCCTGGAAGTGCCCAAGGCCAGGCTGGACGGGGCTGAAGGAGTGATCATAAATATGAAACCAGAAGGATGATCATAAATATGAAACCAGTCCAAGGTTAAAATAGTACGAGATTTTATCTGGTTCAAACCAGTGCTGCCCTGGATTTTATAACCAGCAGAGTGATCACTGAGGCAAGAGAAGAAGGGAAGAGTTTGCCCGGGATAACAAAAGGACATCCTGGTGTGAGAGGACGAACATTTGTCAGTTAAAACAGTGAATGAACCATCTGAACACCTCTAGAACCTCCCTGTCCCAGCAGGTTCCTGGAGATCTCTGTGAGCAGGGAGTTGCAGAGGCCGATGAAATACCGGGAAAACGCCATAAAAATCCCGGCGCAGGGATCCCTGCCGTGGGTGAGGCTCCACCCGAGCCGTCCCCAGCTGCTCCCTGCTCCTGCAGAAGGTGTCAACGAGCTGCTGTTATCACCTAAGGACACACACATTATCCCCTAAAACCCCGCTGTTCCCCTTTCCGGAGCAGAGCCTCCATCCTACAAGGTTCCATTTCCCTCCGGCAGCAGCAGCACCGCTGTTTGCTCAGCCAGAAAAGCAATAAAGTGTAATAATTCAAAATAAACTCACGTTTCCCTTTCTTTGTCCTCGCGGACAGAGGAAGAGCTGCACCCAAGGTGTGCAGGCCGCTGGCTGCTGAAGGGGCTGTGCAAGTTTAGAGCCGGAAAATCATGGAGTTATGGAATTTCCTGAGCTGGAGGCGTCCTCAAGGATCGTCAGCCCCAGCCCTGGCCCTGCACAGAGCCCCCAGTGATCCCACCCCGTGCTCCTGGAGCTCTGGCAGCCCTGGGGAGCCTGGGCAGTGCCAGCACCCTCGGGGGGAAGAACCTTTCCCAAAATCCAACCCAAACCTGCCCTGGCCCAGCTCCAGCCATCCCTGTGTCCCAGGGGTTGGATGGTCCCTGTGTCCCAGGGGTTGGATCGTCCCTGTGTCCCAGGGGTTGGATCTCCCCTGTGTCCCAGGGGTTGGATGGTCCCTGTGTCCCAGGGGTTGGATCTCCCCTGTGCTGCCCCTCGGGAGGAACTGGCACCCTCAGGCAGGGCTGTACATCTCTTAAACACCAATTCCAACGGGATTTTCACTGAAGGGTTTCTGCCACACGGGAGGTGCCTTGAAAAGAATTGCAGACTAGGGAATTAGAGGCAAAACCTCATCACTGCTCCTAACGGGCAAAATGAGAATATTAGAGGGTTGTGACAGGTAAACAGTGATATACCTGTTGCTGCTCGTGCTGTCACAGGAACTAAATAAAAGAGCTGTAATGGTTGGAGATGATTTCCTGTAACTCTGCTTTTTTCCTTTTGGAGGATTCTCCAGGTTCAGTCTCTCTCCAGCGAGCCTGACTGACAGATTTACATCGAATTCCCAAGATAGTTATTAAAATAATTTCCCTTGACAGTTCTCTGGCTGCATCACTCCCCCTTCTCTGTATCCCAGCCATATGGCTCTGCTAACTTCCCGTTTTCAGCGTTTTGCTCTGATGTGAAAAACAATTCCTGGTCCTTCCCTCCCGGAGAGCACAGAGCCATGGAATATTGGGATCCATGGAATACCAGGGAGGTGTATTCCCCGGTACCTGAGCCGCTGCAGGCTGTTCCCCCCTGCACCCCGAGTTCCTGACACTCATTCCCTCGGCAATGTCGGGAACAAGCTCTGCGCTCCCGGGGAGGATGAACAATTCACGGGAAACCCCTACAGATATGAATGCTTAGCTGAAGGTTCGCTAGAAATGAAAGCAAGTTCTGATATAGGAGAATAAAAATTGTTTAAGTTAGGGATTGCTGAGTTAGTTGTTGCTAGAGAAAGGCTGAGTTGGAAGGAAATTTTATGGATTAGAACAAAGGAGAAGTCGTCTACAAACAAAAACCACGTTTTTACCGAGTAAAGAGAAGAACCATAGGCAAACAAAAACATGTTTTTACCAAGTAGATAAAAGGTCTAAGGATTTCCCACTGCAAGAAAACAGAAAAACAGCTTCAAGCTTAAAATGTAACAGACTAACTTATGTGATTGGATAGTACCGCCCATAGTACGGTAACGACAGCAGCCGCGATGGGCTGTGGGTAAATGTAAAGGAATTGCGCTCGATGCTGATCTGTTGTTACGTATGAAGAAGCGCAGTAAAGAAAAACATTGAATGCATTGTAACCAGAACTAGGGCGTCTTCAGGCTCTGGTGTGAGCTGCGGCGGGCAGCTTTAGGCGTGGCTCTGCGACCCACTGCTCCAACATCCTCCGTGCAACAAGCAGATTTGGAGGAGCAGCCCATCATCCCAACCTCCCTCATCCACGCCTCCACACCGCACCCAGCCCGCAGCGGTTCCGGCCGGCCGGCTCCAGTTTCGGGAAAAGAAAGGCAGGAGCGGCTGTGTTCGCCTCACGGCAAGGTGGGGCCGTGACCGCAGAGCCCGACCCTTCCCTGGAGGGAAGTTGGGCTGGGCTTTGCTGGGCTCAGCATCGAACCCTGGTGCTGCTCATTCCGCTCCTATTGCCGCCTGGTGATGGCTTGTGAGGCTTCGGCCCTCTGGTTGCACTGAGCACAAATACATCCTATATACATATATAAATACTATAAATATATAAATATTTATAGTATATAAAAACTATAAATATATAAATAAGTAGATAAATATGATAAATATCTAGAAATCTATAAATCTAGAAATCTTGAAATATATAAAAATATATATAAATATATAAATATATATTTATATATAAAAATATAAAAATATCTACATATAGAATGATATATAATATATATTAATATACTAATATATTTATATATTAATTTATTTATAAAAATACATTAATATATTAATATGTAAATATATAAATAATCAGTATATTAATATGTCAATATAAAATATAGATAAGTATATAAATAGATAAATTATATAAATATATAAAAATATATTTATATATTAAAATATATAAATATATATTCATATAAAAATATAACTATAACTATATAACTATATAACTATATAACTATATAACTATATCTATATATCTAAATATCTAAATATCTAAATATATTTATATATAAATATATAAATATATAAACATATAAATATACAAATATATAAATATAAACTTGCTCAGCAAGTTTCCAGTGCCTCGACCCAGTCCAAGGGAGGAGAGGTTTGTTCCCTGGATAAAGTCAGTGGACAGGAATTTATTCAGTATTTGTTTTTGTTCTCACTACAAAGCCTAGAAATTAGTAACGATTGTCTAGCACTGAAACTCGGAATTGCTTTCCACGTGATTAATTCGTCCTCTCGAGCTGCGGCAGAGCTGCCCCCATCCCGGGGAAATGTGTTGGGAGTGGCGCGATTTAATCTTCCTGACATTCCAGTGGCACGGGAGCCGCTGCTATTAATGGGGATTAATGGCGTTATTAATATTCATATCCTACAGACACTTAACTCCGAATTAACACCGGACTGTTGCCTGCCCAGCAGCTTTGGGTGCCTGACCAGGGACAGCGCCCGCAGCGTCTTCCAGGAGAATTCCGCTCTCCCCGAGATTCCTCTGCGGGAAGATGGGCTGGGATTTCAGGTTCTTCCCCAAAAAAGATCCCAGCCCAGCCCTGTGATGCTGATGGGATGCTCCGTGCCTTTCCATCGAGGGCACTTTGCACGGGGCATTTTCCCACTGATAGCGGGATTTCATCGGGATTTTAGCGGGATTTTTGTGGGATTTTAGTGGGATTTTGTGGGATTTTAGCTGGAATTTTGTGGGATTTTAGTGGGATTTTTAGTGGGAATTTTGCGGAATTTTAGTGGGATTTTTGTGGGAATTTTGTGGGGTTTTAGTGGGATTTTAGTGGGAATTTTGTGGGATTTTAGTGGGATTTTAGTGGGATTTTAGCGGGATTTTTGTGGGATTTTAGTGGGATTATTGCGGGATTTTTGTGGGATTTTAGTGGGATTATTGCGGGAATTTTTGTGGGATTTTTGCGGCACTTTAGTGGGATTTTTGCGGGATTTCAGCGGGGCTAACCCTCCTTTGCTGGCACAGGGGTGCTGGGGGCAAACAGCAGCTCCCCCCAGGGCACTGCCCTGCACTGACTGAGGGCCAGGAGAACATTTTCCCGGGATTTCCGCCCGGGAAGGGCAGCGGTAGATCCGGACCCCGCTCCCCCGTCGGGTGCGGGCGCAGCCCCGGGGGCAGCAGTCAGCGGGGTGAGAGGCGCACATGGCACCCGGGCCCCGTCCCCGCAGGGCACCCCGGGCCCCAGGACCCCAAGGACAGGGGAAAATCGCACCTGGAGGAGGATGGCGAGCCGGCAGAGCAGACAGAGCGCTGCAAACCCTGGTTAATTAGGGACTCGGTGCCCCTAATGACCCCGCCTGGTGCTGCAGCACTGTCCCTGGGAGGGGACAGCCACCCCCGGGGCTTCTCTGTGCCAGGGCGCCGCGGCCTCGGCACACCGAGATGAACAAACAAACAAACAAACAAACAAACAAATAAAAATCTCAGTTAATCCACGGTAATTGGGAGTTGAAAGCCACTGAGCACTGGCCCAGCCAGTGATGGGGCCGGGATCCCCCGGGACACGGCGCAGCGGCACAACGCCAGGAGCTGCACTGGGGCGGGCTGGGCTCGGTGGATGTGCTTTTTGACCCTCTGGACAGCAATTCCATCGGGACATCCCTGTGATCCGTGAGGAGAGCGCCGCAGAAACGGCCCCGAGAGCCTTTGGTGCGCCCAGGCTGCCCCAAAGCGCGGCACCAAGAGCTGCTCCACCACAGCTGCCTGGAAATCACGGAGCCACGGGGTCCCACACTGTCACCGAGACACACACAGAGATTTTCGCAGAGGTTCTTCTGATCCAGCTCCCAGCTGAAAGAGCGAAGAGAAGAGACCCCTTTGTTTATTTTTTTACTTTTTATACATTTCTGGGTCTAGCAGAAGATTGGCTTTTTGGGGTTTCCACCCCTCAGCCTCAGTGGCCAGACCAATTGTCAGTTACAATTGTTTTCAGGTTAGAAATATGCAAACAAAGGACAGAGAACGAAAAACAAAGGATTTGTTTATGTTACATCTGTGGGAAAGGTAGAAAACTGCTCTTAATATTGTACAATAACTAAAAAGATCTAACTCCATTTAAAAAAATCAAAAAGCTCAGAAAAACTCAGAAAAACCAGGGTAACACCACACGGGTCTGGGCTGGGGGGAACTCAAAATTCACCCCGTGTCCTGGCAGGGACAGCTCCCACTGCCCCAGGCTGCTCCAGCTCCAGTGTCCATCCTGGCCTTGGGCACTGCCAGGGATCCAGGGGCAGCCACAGCTGTGACTGATGGCACCCTGTGCCAGGGAAGTGATGTCACAGTCACATCGTTCCCAAAAAATCCCCCCAGATAATAAATGCGGGCGCTCAAAACCCGTCCACGAGGAAGTGGAGGCCGGGCAGCACACAAATAATCACTTCCACCAGACCTCACGGGTCTCAGGGTGCGTGCTGAGCTCGTTTCCATAAATCAGTGGGAGCTTTGAACAAGGAATGGTTTCCTGTTCCTAAAGGGCTCTGGGAAT
This sequence comes from Hirundo rustica, assembly GCF_015227805.2. Lineage (NCBI taxonomy): Eukaryota > Metazoa > Chordata > Aves > Passeriformes > Hirundinidae > Hirundo > Hirundo rustica. The sequence goes on along the minus strand of NC_053458.1, from coordinate 592,037 downwards.
CCACGCTGAGAGGGGTCATGAGGGAAATCATTTGCCATAGCTCTCAAACCCCAAACCCGGGCCGAGGGAAGTTCCACTCACAGATACACATCCAGGGATTTGGGAGTATTTATGAGCAAAATATTTGGGCGTGCTAACCACATCCAATTCAGCGGGAGCACAGAACAAAGCCTCTGCTTTGAAGTGTTTGGAGCAGAGAGACTTCCCCTCCAAACCAAGCCTTTCACTGTGCAATGGAAGCTCGTGTTAATTATAATTCCTTTTGCCAGGACCTGTTTTACACAACAAAGCTAATCTGCCAGCTCTTAAGGAAATTTCCCTGTTTTCTCTCACAGATGATAGAAGGGGAAATAATATCATATTTTAAATGCAAAGTGGGGATGATTAAAATTTCAGTCTAAATAAAACAGGAACATTTCTGAATCCTAGAGACAACAAAACAAGTAATCCACAGGGGTCAACAGAAGAACTCACAATTCTCTACTCGAGCCTTTGGTATTACAAAGCTTTTTATAAGTAAGCAATTTTTAGCTGTTTGTTCTGCTCCCCGTAACGTCTTCAGCACCGCCGGCCTTGAGGCAGGTTTGGAATCAGAGGCTTAGGAACGCTCTGGTTTTATCCAGCTCCTGAAGTGCCTCTTTATCCATTCAAATCTGCACACTCACATTCCAGTTCACGTCTCTCTCATGAGATTTTTGTTTAATCCTTCCCTTATAAATGAACGTATTAACCTGAGGGAGAAATGTTCAAAACATCAGGTGAGGGGGAAAAAAAAAAATTTAAAAAAAATTTTAAAAGGATGACAAAACCTGCAGTAAAAGGAGAGATTCTGTGTGTGCATCTCCTCGAGCACAGCACTCAAAATTCACCTGTGGGGCTGGGCTGTGCTGCCTGCACAAATTCCAGGGCTTTTATCTGAATAGCTGGGATAAAAGACCTGTGATAAGTGGGTATGATAGGAGCTGGAGTCATATTATGGGATTGCATTTCCAATCAATGCTGTGTGGTTTGATTTTGCTGCCGTTTCCTCGTCTGGAGCTAAAGATCTTGCGCTGTTCATTATCCTCCTTCCCGCCCCACAAATTCTAACATGCAGGAAACGGAGCCCCCCTAATTTCACTCACGGGGTTTGCATTGTGTGGCTGCTGCAAGGAAACTCCCCGGAACATCTCCGTGGAAGATCTGCTCCCAGAAACCAACATGGAACCTTACAGGGTGGGGTTTGAAGGAAACAACATCAGCCACACCCAGCAGAAAGGGAGAGAAAATCAGGGAATCTGTACAGAGCCCCGAATCATTCCCTCAGCACTTCCAGGGCCACCACAACCACGTCCCCAAGTGCCAGGTGCACAGGGCTTGAAATCCCTGCAGGGACGGGGGCTGAGCCCTGTCCTGGGCAGCTGTGCCAGGGATGGACAGCACTTCCAGGGAAAAACATCTGATTCCCAACTCAGCCCTGTCCTGGGCTGCTGTGCCAGGGATGGACAGCACTTCCAGGGAAAAACATCTGATTCCCAACTCAGCCCTGTCCTGGGCAGCTGTGCCAGGAATGGACAGCACTTCCAGGGATGGACAGCTGTGCCAGAGATGGACAGCACTTCCAGGGATGGACAGCACTTCCAGGGAAACTCCTGATCTCCAACTCAGCCCCGCCCAGCCCAGCCTGGGTCCCTTCCCTCTCTCCTGTCCCTGCTCCCCGGGATCAGAGCCTGTCCCCTCCCGTGTCCCTGCACCCCTGCCAGGTAAGGGAACCACGGGATTTGCTGCCCCGGAATCTTTTGATGGAGAACTGAAAAGTTTTCTTCACACCTCTAGGAAAGCTGTACAATCAAAGAGCCACTCCTTCAAATGGAGATTTTCCAGGCAGGAAACATTCAATCCCAGTCCTTTAAAGCTGCCTTTCAAATTCCTCACACTTCAATCCTGCGGTAAGGATCTGCCACTTTAGTTCTCAGTTGTTTTTTCAGTCATCTCCAGAAATTTTCCCAAATTAGCTCCACAGTTTCTTTTTAAAGACAGGCATTTGGTTCTGCTCTTTCCAACTGGTGGATTTGGCTGCTCGCAAATATCAGAGATTGTCATCATCCTCCCTTTACCCTTTCTTAGGCTGTAAAATCGAAACTAAGCTGCGGGGGTTTGGAAATAAAGAAGGAATGCGCAGAGCCCGGGAGGAAATGCTCCCCGTGCGTGGAGCGTGAGGAGGAGCTGCGGTGCCAGAGCCATCCCCACCCCTGGTGCTTCTCCCACAGCCACCAACCCAACACAGCTCAGAGCACGAAACATTCCCCTTCTCCAAGCTCCCAGCTCATAAATCCAAGCCAAGACGCGCCACGGAATAAATCCCGATGGAGGAAGGGCATCCTCGCGCTCCCGAGGCGGGCTTTGGAGAGGAAACGCTCCGTTCTCATCTCCAGTCTCATCAGCCACCTCCGCAGCGCAAGGCTCTGGCCCCAGCCCCTCTGTCCCAGCGGGTAAATCCTGACACACCGGGCTGAGGGTCCTGTGCACCCCAGAACCTTTCAGGACTCTGCTCCCCGTTTTCCAGGGCAGCCTCCGAGGCCGAGGCAGCTCCTCCTCTGAGCCCGGACATCCATTTCCCCTGCAGAGGGCCACAAACGGAATGTCACCGCTCCAGCAGCGCGGCGCCCCAGCAGTGCATTCCGAAACAAAGCCAGGGGGAAGCGTCCACAGGAGACTGCCCTTGGATGAAGTCACTGCCCGCTAAAAAAGGGAAGAACAATTTAAAACAGCCCAGCAGGGTTTGGTCACACCCACCCCCGCCGGTCGTTCCAAGGTAGCATCACTCCAAAACAATTCCCACCATTCCCGAGGCAGCAGATTCCACCAAATCCCATAAAACCCTGGAGAGCCCCGGGGCACGGAGCAGGCCCGGGGCAGCTCATGGTGCTGCATTCCCATTCCTTCCAAAGTCTCCACAACCCCTGTCCTTGGAGCTCCCAGGACATTCCCAGCTGGGTGGCTTTGCTCCACTGAGGGAGGTAGATTATTATTTCCTTTAACCCAAGCATTTTTTGGGGGTGGGATGATTTATTTTTTAGCTTTATCCCGTATTTTTTCCTCCTCCTGCACCTGGCACTGCCATGAAACCCAAGAAGCTCCTGGAAGATCCTTTGGGCTCTGCTGAAGGCGCCTTTAGCAGGACTCTCACGGGTCACCAACCATCCCACCCCACTTTGAACAGAGCCAGAGAGGAAACCATCATTTTCTGTGGACTGTCGTCTGCCTGCAGGTTCCCAAAAATGGAAACCTCGGGCTCAGAACGGAAATCCGGCCGCAGCCGTGACTAGAGCAGCTCCGACACGGCAGAACCGCGAGTTTCAGACGGGAGCAGCCCCGCCGCACTCCCGATAAAACATCCCCCATCGCCACCCCGTAAATGAGATCGCCTCCCAACGCAAACATTTCCCGCGCCCGGCGGAGCGGGGAGAAACCACCCAGGCTTATTGAGGAGCGGGAGATCCCCGCAGCTCCTGGGAGGGACGAGCGTGGGAGGAATTCGGTGAAGGGCTGAGCCCACAGGCCCCGGGCAGAGCGCCGGGAGCGCTCACGGGCGACATGAGCGAGGCAGAGCCCGAGGATGCTCCGCTGGGACAGGGAGGAGAATCGCGGGGTCACACCGCGGGGCTCCCGGGGTTCCTCTCCCCTCCAGAGCCGCTCTCCCGAGCCTTTTTCTCCCCGTGCCGAGCAGGGACAGGATGACAACGGCGGCTGGCACCAGAGAGTTGATTTTATAAAGAAAACTGACACCCTGTTCGAGTGCTGGCAATTTAAAAGAGTAATGGGTTTGTCGGTTTTCGCTGGGAAGTGGTTGTTAGATGATTTTAAAGTCTTTTGCATATTTATTTTGTCCCGCTTTAAATAAATTTGGGGAAGATTTATCTCGTTAGCTTCAAATGCAAGTCCCTCTTGGCCTGGCTGAGGAAACAAATTAGACTTTGCAAACACTGCAAAGACTAAATCAATACATTAATATTTAGGGGACATTAAGGGGGTTTATTAAACAGAAAAAGGGCCTGGAGTATTACTTTGGGAACATTATACATGTTTAAATAAAAACCCGAGGTTGTGGTTCCTGACTGAATCCATAAAAGGCGTTTCCTGGGATAACTGAATTATTTACGGCTCCCGTGGTGTCGGGAGCAGATTCCCGCAGGGATGAGGCGGAGCTGGGAGGGCAGCACGGGAGCGGGGGCTGTCCCGGGTGTCCCAAACCCGCCCGGGCTGGGCTGGGCTGGGCTGGGCTGGGCTGGGCTGGGTGCAAACGAAGATAAGATGTCCAGTAGCTGATGGCAGCAGGGTTTGTGTCCCTGAGTCCCTGCCTGGGGACCGCGGGACGCAGGGCTGGGCTGCAGCGGGATGGGGAGGGCAGGGAGGACGAGGAGGGGCAGCAGACACTGGGGGGGCCGGGGCCGGGAGCTGGGAGCTGCCCCAGCAGTGACCTGTGCCACCCACAGAGCCCAGACAGCCCCAGCCCCCCGAGCCAGCCCTGCCAGAGCGCCCTGGGCTGTGCCAGCAGCAGCTCCACGCTGGGGGACACGGGGACACAGAGCCCCAGCCCCGTCCCTGGGGACAGCACGGCCACAGGCCTGGCCCAGTGTCACTGTCACCCTGTCCCAGTGAATCCCAGCATCCCAAACCCCAGCCTGTCCCAGTGTCACTGTCACCCTGGCCCAGTGTCACTGTCACCCTGCCCCAGTGATGCCATCACCCCAAACCCCAGCCTGGCCCCAGTGTCACTGTCACCCTGTCCCAGTGATGCCATCACCCCAAACCCCAGCCTGGCCCCAGTGTCACTGTCACCGTGTCCCAGTGTCACTGTCACCCTGTCCCAGTGATGCCATCATCCCAAGCCCTGGGCTCTCTCCCTGCTCAGCCCATCCACAGCAGGATGGGAACTGGGACAAGGGACAGGACACAGGGAATGGCTCCCAGTGCACGAGGGCAGGGATGGATGGGAGATTGGGAATCAGGAATTGTTCCCTGGCAGGGTGTGAGGCCCTGGCACAGGGTGCCATCAGTCACAGCTGCGGCTGCCCCTGGATCCCTGGCAGTGTCCCAGGCCAGGCTGGACACTGGGGCTGGAGCAGCCTGGGGCAGTGGGAGCTGTCCCTGCCAGTGGCACTGGTCCCTCCCAGCCCGGGCTCTGTGACACTGCTGCACAAGGGCTCTGCCCCAGCTGCTGCTGCCCTTGCTCCCTGGATGCACAGCAGGGATCCCGCAGAACAACGCACAGCCAACCTCTGCCAGTCCCTCACCTCACTGGGCCAAAGGGAACAATCTCCTCCACAGGTTCTTGGTGCCCCTCTCACCCTGCGGCTGGGGTCCCTGGGAGCCCCTGCTCTGGTCCCCGTGTCCCTGCTGCTGTTGGTGTCCCTGTGTGTCCCTGCTCTGGTCCCCATGTCCCTGTGTGTCCCTGTGTGTCCCTGCTCTGGTCCCCATGTCCCTGTGTGTCCCTGTGTGTCCCTGCTCTGGTCCCTGTGTCCCTGGGTGTCCCTGTCTGTCCCTGTGTGTCCCTGTGTGTCCCTGTGTGTCCCTGTGTGTCCCTGTGTGTCTCTGTGTGTCCCCGTGTCCCTGTGTGTCCCTGTGTCCCTGTGTCCCTGTGTGTCCCTGTGTGTCCCTGTGTGTCCCTGTGTCCCTGTGTGTCCCTGTGTGTCTCTGTGTGTCCCCATGTCCCTGTGTGTCCCTGTGTCCCTGTGTGTCCCCATGTGTCTCTGTGTGTCCCTGTGTGTCCCCGTGTCCCTGTGTCCCTGTGTGTCCCCATGTGTCTCTGTGTGTCCCTGTGTGTCCCCGTGTCCCTGTCTGTCCCTGTGTGTCCCTGTCTGTCCCTGTGTGTCCCTGTGTGTCTCTGTGTGTCCCTGTGTCCCTGTGTGTCCCTGTGTGTCCCCGTGTCCCTGTCTGTCCCTGTGTGTCCCTGTCTGTCCCTGTCTGTCCCTGTGTGTCCCTGTCTGTCCCTGTGTGTCCCTGTGTGTCCCTGTGTGTCCCCGTGTCCCTGTGTGTCCCCGTGTCCCTGTGTGTCCCTGTGTGTCTCTGTGTCCCTGTGTCCCTGGGTGTCCCTGTGTGTCCCTGTGTGTCCCTGTGTCCCTGTGTCCCTGTGTGTCCCTGTGTGTCCCTGTGTCCCTGTGTCCCTGTGTGTCCCTGTGTGTCCCTGTGTGTCTCTGTGTGTCCCTGTGTCCCTGTGTGTCCCTGTGTGTCTCTGTGTCCCTGTGTCCCTGTGTGTCCCTGTGTGTCCCTGTGTGTCCCTGTGTGTCCCTTTGTATCCCTGTGTGTCCCTGCTCCGGTCCCTGTGTCCCTGCTGTCCCAATCTCACCCTGGCCCTGTTGTGCCCCAGGAGGGTGCAGAAGAGTCACTGTCACCTCCCACCGAGGTGTCCGGACCCTGTGGCTGTCACCCAGCCCCTGTGACTGTCACTCAGCCCCTCTGACTGTCACTCAGCCCCTCTGACTGTCACCCAGACCCCCTGGCTGTCACCCAGACCCCCTGGCTGTCACCCAGCCCCTCTGGCTCTCACCCAGCCCCTGTGGCTGTCACCCAGCCCCTCTGGCTGTCACCCAGACCCCCTGGCTGTCACCCAGCCCTGGTCCCTTCTCAAGGACACTAGCAAAGGTGGCCGCAGACCTCCGCAAACTTAAAAGAAAACAGCTCGAGGGAGGCAATTTCAGCTCTGGTAGAGTAAATGTCAGATCAGAAATGGCAGAAAGTTCAACATTTTGTAGAGAAATTATGGGCAACAGAGTGTGGCAAAAGGAAATTCGGGCTTTTACTTTGCTGTGACAAACACCTGATTTTTAAATCATCTGCAGCTCGTGACTTTGCAGATCCAACATCTGGCACTCAGGTAGATTGAGTTGATTACAAACTGCTGCCACCGAAACTCTCAATTAATTATTTCATAATTCTCGCTTCTTTTTAATAAGGTCACTGAAATTAAGTTAACTGGATTACCCTCCTCTCTGCCGTGTGGTTTTTCCTTCACAGATGTAAACGTGGGCCACAGACACCAAGTCCCATTTTCTTTTTTATCAAATATCTCCATCGCTATTTCCCTGCTCCAAAAAGCAGTGACTGCAATGAGTGGCCCTGAGCACGGCTTGTCCTGGTGGTGTCCTTTTGGTGCTGTGCTGGGGATTTGGGAGCCCGAAACTCCACCTCCGGCTCTGCCAGAGATTCCTGGTGGGCAGTGGCCACAGCCTGGGTGTCCCCTGAGAGGGGCAGGGGCAGAGGGAGCTGACCCTGCTCCCTGTGCCTGTCTAACCGTGGGCATTGAGGGGTCCTTAACCCATAAAACGCATTTATTTCCTCCTGTGAAGGCGTTCAGGACACGTCGGCCCCAGGAGCAGAGGGTGTTCTACACGCCAGGCTCACTCCAGGGGAAAGGGAAAAGGCAGCTGGGTCTGCACGGCTTTTCCTGTGGAGCTGCACTGCAAATCCCTTCCCTCTCTGGGGCTGTTTGGGAGTGGAGGTGCGACCTGAGCCTTCCCTCATTCCCTCTGGGACAGAGCAAAGCCCCCTGGTGCTCCAGTTTGTGCTGCTGATGCAGAGCCCGTGGGGCTGGGGACTGGGAAGGGCTGAGACCCTGCCGCCCAAAGCTCCTTTTCTCCAGTGATGCCCTCGGCTCTGATCATTTGTTCCCAGTGCCAAGGGAAGCCCCACGCCCTCTGACAGAGGTTCTGCTTTGCCCTCCCTCCGTTCTGCACGGAGCAGGGGCTGTTCCTCACCTCCAGATACGAAACTGGGGAAGATTTCACAGGGAGAACCTAAAGGGGCTCCCAGGATAACTCCTTGTGTCACCCCCTGAGAATTCCTCGTGTCATCCCAGGATAACTCCTCGTGTCATCCCAGGATAACTCCTCGTGTCATCCCAGGATAACTCCTTGTGTCATCCCGGGATAACTCCTAGTGTCATACCAGGATAACTCCTTGTGTCACCCCCTGAGAATTCCTTGAGTCATCCCGGGATAACTCCTAGTGTCATCCCGGGATAACTCCTCATGTCATCCCGGGATAACTCCTTGTGTCATCCCAGGATAACTCCTCGTGTCATCCCGGGATAACTCCTTGTGTCATCCCGGGATAACTCCTCGTGTCATCCCGGGATAACTCCTTGTGTCATCCCAGGATAACTCCTCGTGTCATCCCGGGATAACTCCTTGTGTCATCCCAGGATAACTCCTCGTGTCATCCCGGGATAACTCCTCGTGTCATCCCAGGATAACTCCTCGTGTCATCCCAGGATAACTCCTTGTGTCATCCCAGGATAACTCCTTGTGTCATCCCGGGATAACTCCTTGTGTCATCCCAGGATAACACCTAGTGTCATCCCGGGATAACTCCTTGTGTCATCCCGGGATAACTCCTTGTGTCATCCCAGGATAACTCCTTGTATCACCCCCTGAGAATTCCTTGTATCATCCCGGGATAACTCCTTGTGCCATTCCTGACCCCCTGGAGCAGGAGAGGACGTTCCAGCCCTGACCCAGCCCCGGGCTGAGGGCTCCTGGTGGCACTGGGAGCACGGCTGGATGTCAGGGGGTCCCTGCACCTGGCAGCCCCCCACACCTGCGCCGTGCCCAGGCTGTCCCCACAGCCCTCAGTGCCACCTCCAGGAGTTCCTGGGCACCTCCAGTGACAGGGATCCAACCGTCCCTGAGCACTTCCAATCCCTGAGCTCCCTTTCCATGGGGAAATTCCTGCTGCTGTCCCCCCCCGAGCCCAGCCTGGGCCGTTCCCTCTGCTCCTGTCCCTGTTCCCTGCGCTGCCCCCGGAGCGAGCGCTGACGGGGGCTGAGGCCTCTCACAAAGGTGATAAAAACGCCTAAAAACGCCTCAAAGATATCTGAATAAAACAGACACACCGAGCTCAGAGCTCCAGCCCGGCGCCCCTGCAGGATTCCAGGGGGTAAGGACCGTGGTTTGGGAGGCGCCTCGCCCCGTTATTCCCGAGGGATTTCCACCTGCCACACGGATTAACAGGGATTGCCAGTTCAGTCCCGCCCTCTTATATTCATTGCTTTATTACTCATAAAAATGCAAAAGAAAATGTTAATGATGATTGCACCAAAGACTAATAAGTTAAAGCCTTAGGTTATACTTTGCATTTCTGAAGATATAAATGCAATTGCTTGATAATTATGCATACTTTTAACTATTGAGTTATTATTTCTCTATATGCTTGTAGTTAGCCTAATTAATTTTAAGCTCCTGTTGATATATTTTATACATGCAATTAATTTCAGACCCGTTTTTTGGTGGGTTTTTTTTTTAGCCCTCGCACGAGGACATTAATTATTAGGAAGACAATCAAACCCAAGGATTGTTCACCCTGGAACAACACAATAAATATTAAATCCACGTGAAAAGTGGCACCGGAGCTCTGCAGTGCCGAGGGAAGGGAAGGGAAGGGAAGGGAAGGGAAGGGAAGGGAAGGGAAGGGAAGGGAAGGGAAGGGAAGGGAAGGGAAGGGAAGGGAAGGGAAGGGAAGGGAAGGGAAGGGAAGGGAAGGGAAGGGAAGGGAAGGGAAGGGAAGGGAAGGGAAGGGAAGGGAAGGGAAGGGAAGGGAAGGGAAGGGAAGGGAAGGGAAGGGAAGGGAAGGGAAGGGAAGGGAAGGGAAGGGTTTTTTGCCGTTTCCCAGCCGTAACGCAGGTTCTCCCCGCCCTACCTTGCACAGTGAGGTGCACCTGCATGGTCCTGGGGGTGTGCTGGGTCTGCACGGAGCAGGTGTAGGGCCCGTCGTCCGTCACGTCCACGTCCTGGATCTGCAGGCTGTACTCCCTCCTGTTGGACGTGGCGATGGACACGCGCGGGTCCACGGACCACTTGTCACTGCCCGCGAAGATGATGCTGGAGCGGTTCAGCCAGGCCCCCTTGGAGACTCCATCCTCCAGGTAACACCTGGGGAAAGGGGAAAGGGAAACCGTCAGCACGGAGAAGACACTCGCCGCTGCCACTCACACTGAACGCAGCTGTGATTTATCAGAGATCACTCAGAACCGTCCTAGACCCCAAAGCCCGGCTTACAAACACAACAACCGCAGATTTATCTGCCTGCTCTGCTCTTCCTGCCCGCGTCTCCTGCTGGGAGAGGCTGCTGGAGCAGCAGGAGGAAAGCCTCAGGTGTTCCTGGCTGTGCTGGCCCAGCCCTTCCTTGTCACCGAGACACACAAAGCAATCACACGCAGACAAGAGATTTTCACAGAGGTTCTTCTGATCCAGCTCCCAGCTGAAAGAGCGGAGAGAAGAGACCCCTTTGTTTATTTTTTAGTTTTTATACATTTGTGGGTCTAGCAGAAGATTGGCTTTTTGGGGTTTCCACCCCTCAGCCTCAGTGGCCAGACCAATTGTCAGTTACAATTGTTTTCAGGTTAGAAATATGCAAACAAAGGACAAAGAATGAAAAACAAAGGATTTGTTTATGTTACATGTGTGGGAAAAGGTAGAAAACTGCTCTAATATTCTACAGTAACTAAAAGATCTGACTCCATTTATGAAAATCAAAAGGCTAATAAAGAAACTCAGAAAAAACAGGGTAACACTTCCTCCTGCAGCCTCAGCCCCGAGGGCCTGCAGCAACGTGTGCTCCGTGGAAAATCCCTGCCCTGCTCCTGAAGCACAGCCAGCTTCTGCTGCTGAGCTCGGGAAACGAGAGACCTTTCACAGGAAAAGCGATCCAGGCATCAGAGAATCCAATCAGAGGGTCCGCAGAACCCCAGAGTCCCCCAGTGGTTTGGGTGGGAAGGGACCTGACTGCCCATCCCATCCCATCCCATCCCAGTCCATCCCAGTCCATCCCAGTCCATCCCAGTCCATCTCATCCCAGTCCATCCCAGTCCATCCCAGTCCATCCCAGTCCATCCCAGTCCATCCCAGTCCATCCCATCCCATCCCATCCCATCCCATCCCATCCCATCCCATCCCATCCCATCCCATCCCAGTCCATCCCAGTCCATCCCATCCCAGTCCATCCCAGTCCATCCCATCCCATCCCAGTCCATCCTATCCCAGTCCATCCCAGTTCCATCCCAGTCCATCCCAGTTCCATCCCAGTCCATCCCAGTCCATCCCAGTCCATCCCAGTTCCATCCCATCCCAGTCCATCCCAGTCCATCCCAGTCCATCTCATCCCAGTCCATCCCAGTGCATCCCAGTCCATCCCAGTCCATCCCATCCCAGTCCATCCCAGTCCATCCCATCCCATCCCAGTCTATCCCAGTCCATCTCATCCCAGTCCATCCCATCCCATCCCATCCCATCCCATCCCAGTCCATCCCAGTCCATCCCATCCCATCCCAGTCCATCCCAGTCCATCCCAGTTCCATCCCAGTCCATCTCATCCCATCCCAGTCCATCCCAGTCCATCCCAGTCCATCTCATCCCAGTCCATCTCATCCCATCCCATCCCATCCCATCCCAGTCCATCCCATCCCAGTCCATCCCAGTTCCATCCCAGTCCATCCCATCCCAGTCCATCCCAGTCCCTCCCAGTCCATCCCAGTCCATCTCATCCCGTCCCAGTCCATCCCAGTCCATCCCAGGGTGTCCAGGAGGCACAGGGGAGTTCCTCTCCCCAGGACAGTGAGAAGAGGCAGCAGCAGATTTATTCTCAGCTCCTGGAGGAGCCCGAGCCTGCCCGAGGGCTGGAGGGTGTTCAGCCCTGCCCCAACACCTCTGTGCTCCGATTTTCCACATCCAGCACCAGGGAAAAGGCGGAGCCAGCCAATGGAATTAAAAAAAAAACCAGGATGGACTCAGGGCTGAGGGCAGGAAACTGCAAACCCAGGAGCCGTTGGGAAGCGGTGGCTCTGGGAAATCTGCATTTCTTTCCATGAATTAACCACTCTTCGGGAAAGGTGGAGGAGGAATTAGGGAAATTTTAGACTCAGCCTCATGCCCACCTTGGAACTTAAGGCTTTGAAACAATTTTAAAAGCCGAAGGAAGGTACTAAGGAGGATAATACAAAGTGCCTCGGACTAATGGGACGTTTTCATTTTGAAAAGAGCTTTCTACATGAAGGAAACCCGGGAGAAGAAGGGAACGCAACAGAGCTGATCCCTTTGATGAAACATTAAAATAGCACAACCACAGAAACTGGAGGGGGGAAATGGTGATTTGGTGGCTTTAAGCATCCGGCGGCATTGTTTAAGTAGAAAATGACATTCCATTCAGGAATGAGGCGCTGGAAACATCGGGCTGAGAATAACCACTCATTTAATTAATGATCTCAGCACTGGGTCTGAGAGAAACCTCGAGGTGGGATAAAACCCCCACTTGTAGAGCAGAGGACCGGGATGTCCCCGGGAAGGGCACTTTGAGGCCGGCATCCCTGCAGGAGGAGCCCGGGCCCATCCAGGGAAGGCGAGGAGCCTCCTTCAAAGTCCTGCGGGCGTTTGGAACTCGATCCTAGCGAACAGCGGGCTGGGAGAGGCAGAGAAAGCTCCAATTCACGGAGGATTTTCTACCGCGCCTTTCCTTCCCGCTGCATTTCTGCAGCAGCTGCGCGCAGTCCCTCGCAGCCCAGCTGTGCAGCCCCCGGCCTGAGGGAGCTGTCCCTGCACTCCTGGGCGGAGTGAGATGAGATTTAATGTCCATCACAGCCCAGCTGTGCAGTCTGCCCTGAGGGAGCTGTCCCTGCACTCCTGGGCGGAGTGGGATGAGATTTAATGTCCATCACAGCCCAGCTGTGCAGTCTGCTCTGAGGGAGCTGTCCCTGCACTCCTGGGCAGAGTGGGATGAGATTTAATGTCGCTCCCGACCCAAACCGCTCCAGGGCTCCAGCTGTGAAAAGTGCATATTATAGGGCTCTACACAAGATATTTACTATATGTGTTATGTTGTATTGATTGGTAATGTTGTATTAATATTTCGATAGTAGGGTAAATGTAGTTTTGTAGTTAAAATGCAGTTTTTATGTACCAACCACAGGAAAACGTAAATCTTTCAGAGAAAAAAAGAATTTACTGCTTCCTTATCAGAAGAGACCAACTCCTCCTGCCTCGCTCAGCCCTGAAGATGCCGTAGAGATTAAAGGACAAAAGTGACACTGACCAGAGACAATTCTTTGTTTGAATGGAATTTATGCATCAAGTATGAAATGTACGAATATTCAACAGGCGATTGATTGCTTTTAAGAGATAATCCTTTGTTAACGGGGATCCTTCTCCGGAGCTTTTTGCTCGGGGAGGCACCCAGACATCCGTAACTTTGTTTTTATTGTCTCGTATTGTCCTAACCCTAATGGTTCAATTTTTTTACTCTAATTCTATTTTTATAACCATCTTATTTACTCTTAAACTTTCAAAATTTTAAAAACAAGTGATTGGCGTTTTTCACACATCCAGCACAGAGCAGCACTTGTGGCCCCAGCACTCATTTACCCCCTCATTAATTTCACCTTCCCGCTGATTATCTGCACTCACACATCCACACCCGGAGAGGAAGCGTTAGCACGGCGACTTCATCCCACAGGAGGGAAAAGCAGCCTCCTCCTCCTCCTCCTCCTCCTCCTCCTCCTCTCCCAGCACACAAACCCAGCTTCCCCAGCCCCCTGCCCTCCGTGGGGCTCGCCAGAAAATAAATCAGCCTTCCAAAAGAAACAGCTCGTGGAATCCCCGAGGCTGGAAAAGACCTCCAGGGTCACGGGCTGGGCTTTGAGGTGCTCCCAAGGCCACCCATGCTGGGACACCCCGGGACAAGCTCCCTGAGCACCCACAGCTGTGCCCCTCACCCCCGCCGCGTGCCCGAGGGCTGCCCTGGAGCCGGCACGATTCCCTGGAGCCTGCACAATTCCCTGGGACCTGCAGAATTCCCTGGAACCTGCACAGTTCCCTGGAACCTGCACAATTCCCTGGAACCTGCACAATTCCCTGGAGCCTGCACAATTCCCTGGAACCTGCACAGTTCCCTGGAGCCTGCACAATTCCCTGGAGCCTGCACAATTCCCTGGAGCCTGCACAATTCCCTGGAACCTGCACAGTTCCCTGGAGCCTGCACAATTCCCTGGAGTCTGCACAATTCCCTGGAGCCTGCATGATTCCCTGGAACCTGCAGGATTCCCTGGAACCTGCAGAATTCCCTGGAGCCTGCACAATTCCCTGGAACCTGCACAGTTCCCTGGAGCCTGTACAATTCCCTGGAACTTGCACAATTCCCTGGAACCCGCACAATTCCCTGGAGCCCGCACAATTCCCTGGGACCTGCACAGTTCCCTGGAACCTGCACAATTCCCTGGAACCTTCAGAATTCCCTGGAGCCTGTACAATTCCCTTGAACTTGCACAATTCCCTGGAGCCTGCACAGTTCCCTGGGACCTGCACAGTTCCCTGGAGCCCGCACAATTCCCTGGAGCCTGCACAATTCCCTGGAGCCTGCACAATTCCCTGGAGCCTGCACAATTCCCTGGAACCTGCACAATTCCCTGGAGCCCGCACAATTCCCTGGAGCCTGCACAGTTCCCTGGAGCCCCTTCCCAGAGCCCTTCCCAGCTCCAGCCGAGATCCCGTTCTGTCCCGTCCCACCACCCTGGGATGTGTGGGATAAATAAAGCGGGTGTCCACCCCGGGAAGCAGGGTGCAGGCATTCATCTCAGCGAGGGTTTCCAGACACATTTCATCCCTCCCTGTTCCCAAATCCGTTCCCAGCCCGCAGCCGCAGGGACGGCCCCGAGCTCTCCTTCCCTCTGCCACCCGGGGAACGGAAAGGAGGGAAATCCGGGATGTTTTGCCGTTCTAGGGAAGGCTTGGCCTTTCCCCCTGCCCCTCTACAATTCCCTGAGGGAGAGCAGCCTCTCCACGCGTGGTTTGTGCCTCTGAGCCTGGGCCAGCGGAGCCCGAGGAGCTTTCACAAAAGTAACAGCAATAAACCCCTCCCTACCCTTCCTAACGCCCTAAAAAAACCTTTCCCTGGGAAATCATTCCTTGAAAGGACGGCCAAAAGGAATAACTGCAATTATCAGTGGCCTCCCCTCGCTTCCTCCCCTCCTCTCTTTCCCTAAATTCGGTTTGCGTCAAATTCCCTGCGCATCCCAGCAGCGCTTCCTGCAATGGAATTTTTAAAACCTATGCATAGAACCAATTATTTTTAGCAATTAATAATAACGCTGCAGCACGTCTAAAGTGAGCATAACAGTCATTAAATAAAAGTGACTTCTGCTCTTTTTACCTTCCCGTGGCTCGGGAAAGTATTGATGAAACCATAGCCGAGCTCAGCAGAGAGTTCTTCTGTATTTAAATTTGTAAGATTGGAAAAAAAAAAGCACAATTTCTTTTTTAACTGATGATTGTAATCAGAAATTCCCCACACAACAAGCATAAAAAATAGATTTTAATGTTAACTGTCATACACGGCTGAGGGCACTTTATTATTTTTCCAATCATTATTAATGGGGATGATCTCCTGTAATTTGTACGTACAGAAAAATATAGTCTCACCCAGCTTCCCTCAAGTTTTTAATCCTTTTTTTTTAATGCCTCCCACATTCCCAGCTCTCCAGTCTATTATTCCACCATAATTAAACCAGAGATCCATTAATCTTTGTAAAAAACACTTCTTCCAGTCGTTTAATTAAAACTGCCCGGGGGCTCTGCTCCAGGAGCCTACAGGGATCCCACCTGAAGGGCACGGCCTGGGATTTGCGCCCGCCCTTCCCCTGCTCCATAAATCCCGGGGGTCTGGGACACCCGGTGTCCCTGGGGCTGCAGCCGGGAGCTGCTTGGAAGGAGAAAAACCTGCGAGTAAATCTCCGAGTCCTGGGCTGGTTTGGGTTGAAGGGAGCTCAGAGCCCCGCCAGTGCCGCCCCTGCCACGGCACGGACACCTCCACCGTCCCAGGGTGTTCCAGGGGATCCCACAGGGATTTCAGCCCTGCCCGCAGCAAACTTTGCATTTCCTGCAGGTGCTGCGCCCACCCGGGGCTGTCTGTGGTGCCCTGGGCCATGTCCCGATGTCCCATTGTCCCTGTGTCCCGGTGTCCCGGTGTCCCTGTGTCCCGGTGTCCCGATGTCCCGGTGTCCCGGTGTCCCGGTGTCCCGGTGTCCCGTTGTCCCAGTGTCCTGGTGTCCCAGTGTCCTGGTGTCCCCACATCCCGGTGTCCCAGTGTCCCGGTGTCCTGGTGTCCCGGTGTCCCGGTGTCCCCGTGTCCCGATGTCCTGGTGTCCTGGTGTCCCCACATCCGGGTGTCCCTGTGTCCCGGTGTCCCGGTGTCCCGGTGTCCCGGTGTCCCGGTGTCCCTGTGTCCCGGTGTCCCGGTGTCCCTGTGTCCCGGTGTCCCAGTGTCCCTGTGTCCCGGTGTCCCGGTGTCCCTGTGTCCCTGTGTCCCGGTATCCCGGTGTCCCTGTGTCCCAGTGTCCTGGTGTCCCCACATCCCGATGTCCCGGTGTCCCAGTGTCCTGGTGTCCCCACATCCCGGTGTCCCAGTGTCCCTGTGTCCCTGTGTCCCCACATCCCAGTGTCCCAGTGTCCCGGTGTCCTGGTGTCCCGGTGTCCCTGTGTCCCTATGTCCCGGTATCCCGGTGTCCCTGTGTCCCTGTGTCCCTGTGTCCCCACATCCCGGTGTCCCGATGTCCCGGTGTCCCGGTGTCCCGGTGTCCCTGTGTCCCGGTGTCCCGGTGTCCCTGTGTCCCTGTGTCCCGGTGTCCCTGTGTCCCGGTGTCCCTGTGTCCCTGTGTCCCGATGTCCCTGTGTCCCTGCGTCCCGGTGTCCCTGTGTCCCTGTGTCCCTGTGTCCCGGTGTCCCGGTGTCCCGGTGTCCCGATGTCCCGGTGTCCCGGTGTCCCGGTGTCCCGCTGTCCCAGTGTCCCAGTGTCCCGGTGTCCCGGTGTCCTGGTGTCCCCACATCCCGGTGTCCCGGTGTCCCCACATCCCGGTGTCCCGGTGTCCCGGTGTCCCACTGTCCCAGTGTCCCAGTGTCCCGGTGTCCCGGTGTCCTGGTGTCCCCACATCCCGGTGTCCCAGTGTCCCAGTGTCCCTGTGTCCCTGTGTCCCTGTGTCCCTGTGTCCCCGTGTCCCGGTGTCCCTGTGTCCCTGTGTCCCTCTGTCCCTGTGTCCCTGTGTCCCCGTGTCCCTGTGTCCCTGTGTCCCGGTGTCCTGGTGTCCCCACATCCCGGTGTCCCGGTGTCCCAGTGTCCCTGTGTCCCCGTGTCCCTGTGTCCCTGTGTCCCCGTGTCCCTGTGTCCCCGTGTCCCTGTGTCCCGGTGTCCCGGTGTCCTGGTGTCCCCACATCCCGGTGTCCCGGTGTCCCTGTGTCCCTGTGTCCCTGTGCCCCGGTGTCCCTGTGTCCCTGTGTCCCCGTGTCCCCGTGTCCCTGTGTCCCCGTGTCCCTGTGTCCCGGTGTCCCGGTGTCCTGGTGTCCCCACATCCCGGTGTCCCGGTGTCCTGGTGTCCCTGTGTCCCGGTGTCCCTGTGTCCCCGTGTCCCGGTGTCCCGGTGTCCCGGTGTCCCCGTGTCCCGGTGTCCCTGTGTCCCCGTGTCCCGGTGTCCCTGTGTCCCTGTGTCCCTGTGTCCCGGTGTCCAGGTGTCCCGGTGTCCCGGTGTCCCGGTGTCCCGGTGTCCCGGTGTCCCTGTGTCCTGGTGTCCCTGTGTCCCGGTGTCCCTGTGTCCCGGTGTCCCGGTGTCCCTGTGTCCTGGTGTCCCAGTGTCCCCGTGTCCCTGTGTCCCGGTGTCCCTGTGTCCCTGTGTCCTGGTGTCCCTGTGTCCCGGTGTCCCTGTGTCCCGGTGTCCCGGTGTCCCGGTGTCCCGGTGTCCCGGTGTCCCGGTGTCCCACCGCTCCCAGCACGATTCCATCGGCACTGCTGCTCCCTGGGCTGTGCGCAGGGAGCGGGGGCAGGATGGGGACTGCTCCCCCTGGCACAGAAGGGGTGCCGTGCCCCCGGAGTAATTAGCATCATTAACCTCCCTCCCTGCCCCGCCGCCCCGGGATCCACGGATCCCCCGGGATCCATGGATCGGGTGTCGGGCACCGGGACTCAGGTGCCAGCGGCCTGAGGGGGGACAGGGGACAGCAGAAAGGGAGCCCGAGCTCCGGGCATCGCCAGCTGCTGGACCGGATCATCCCCCCCGCCTCGGGCTGCTCCAGGAGACCCGGCTGCAGAAAGCCGGGGCTTAATCCCAAATCGGAAACGCTCCCAAGAGAAATCCGGCCGGATATTCGGCATTTGGAGCGAGAGGGTTTGCTCCTCTGCCAGATCTGAAATGTGATTTTAACCTGTGTGGGTCCCACGCTCAGCACCTGCCAGTCCATCCAAACCAGGAGAAAACACGTTTTCCAGGGGTTCCCCACATTCCCAGGGGTTCCCACATTCCCAGGGGTTCCCACACTCCCAGGGGATCTCCACATTCCCAGGGTTTTCACATTCCTAGGAATCCCCACACTCCCAGGGATCCCCACACTCCCAGGGATCCCCACATTCCCAGGGATCCCACACTCTCAGGGATCCCCACACTCCCAGGGATCCCCACATTCCCAGGGGTTCCCACACTTCCAGGGATCCCCACATTCCCAGGGTTCCCTGCATTCTCAGGGATCCCCACATTCCCAGGGGTTCCCACACTCCCAGGGATCCCACAATCCCAGGGATCCTCACAATCCCAGGGATCCCCACACTCCCAGGGATCCCACAATCCCAGGGATCCCACAATCCCAGGGATCCCACAATCCCAGGGATGCCCACATTACCAGGGATCCCCCATCCCCAGGGATCCCACAATCCCAGGGATCCTCACACTCCCAGGGTTCCCACACTCCCAGGGATCCCACAATCCCAGGGATCCCCACAATCCCAGGGATCCCACAATCCCAGGGATGCCCACATTACCAGGGATCCCCCATTCCCAGGGATCCCACAATCCCAGGGATGCCCACAATCCCAGGGATCCCACAATCCCAGGGATGCCCACATTACCAGGGATCCCCCATTCCCAGGGATCCCACAATCCCAGGGATCCTCACACTCCCAGGGTTCCCACACTCCCAGGGATC
The DNA here is from genome assembly GCF_015227805.2 of Hirundo rustica. Lineage (NCBI taxonomy): Eukaryota > Metazoa > Chordata > Aves > Passeriformes > Hirundinidae > Hirundo > Hirundo rustica. The sequence goes on along the minus strand of NC_053458.1, from coordinate 573,054 downwards.
CCCACATTCCCAGGGATCCCCCATTCCCAGGGATCCCACATCCTCAGGGATCCCACATTCCCAGGGATCCCACATTCTCAGGGATCCCACATTCCCAGGGATCCCCACACTCCCAGGGATCCCCACACTCCCAGGGATCCCCACACTCCCAGGGTTCCCACACTCCCAGGGATCCCACATTCCCAGGGATCCCACATTCCCAGGGGTTTCCTGGCACTCCACTCCCAGCCCTGCCCTCAGCGGGTGTTTCCCTCCTGCCACCAAGAAATGGATTTTTCCCCATGGCAGGGATGCAGAAACTGCTGCTGCCACAGCTGCAATAAATTCATCTCTTGCTTTTAATTATACAGAAATATCCCCCCCTCCTCTCACAGATGTATTTTCATAATAAAATGGACAAAATGCCGCAGTGTAAAGCTCATAATTTTTAGCCATTAATCAATCCCTTCACGGGAGCCCGCATTATTTTCCCTTTGAAGGCTCAGAAATAACATCCCTCACCACTGCCGGTGTGAGAGCCGCGGTTTCAGCTTCAGAGAGAAACTCCCAAACTCATCACATTATCTGAAATATTAAAAAGGGTCTGGCTGCTGCATTTGGTATTTATTAATTCCTGGAGATTTATGATAGAGAAACAGTGACTTCCAGAAATTACAAATAAGACGTTGCCATTGCAGAAAAGTAAGGAAACAATTCCTCGCATGCCTTTGTGGGTTTGCACTTTTCCTAAGGGAAAAGGGTCTCCGGACATAAGGGAGCCAATTTTATTTCATAGGACTACCAAAGGCAGAGTTTTTTCTCTGACTCTTTTTTACCAGACAACACTGAATCACAAATTAAAGGAATAAAAAGCACCACAAGCTCTGAGACCACGCCAAGGCAAAGGTCTGGAGAATGAGAAATCATTTCCCGTTACTTCCCAGATTTCCAACATCGCCGCGCGTCACCGAGGGGTTTTAGCGTCCAGAAATAATCCAGCTGGATTAGAGCAGCACTAAGCGCCTCCACCCCGGTTTTGGAGCACTTACACGGGTGTTACATTTCTATTTCTCCAAGGAAACGCGGTTTGCTCCCCAGGCAGCGGCTCTGAGCGCAGCCCCGGGGTTGGCAGGGGCTGTGCAGAGCCGGGGGCTGCAGCCCAGGGTGCCCCAAGCCCCGGGGAAAACCCGCCGGGCACTGCCCAGAGCTGCCCAGGAGAAACCCCGAGCCCGTCCTTGCTGCCCCTGAGCTCGGCTTTGCAGCGGGCGGGGAGCCAGCACGGGGAAGTGACAGCAGCTGCCTCAGCCCGAGGCACAAACGGGAGTGGCACCTCCTCGGGCATCTCCAGGATGGGGATCCAACCCTCCCTGGGCACTTCCAGTCCCTGAGCTCCCTTTCCATGGGAAATTCCTGCTGCTGTCCATCCTGAGCCTCCCCTGGCCCAGCCTGAGGCCGTTCCCTCTGCTCCTGTCCCTGTTCCCTGGGAGCAGATCCCAAATCCCCCCGGCTGTCCCCTCCTGTCAGGAGCTGTGCAGGGTCACAAGGTTCCACTGAGCCTCCTTTTCTCCAGGCTCAGCCCCTTCCCAGCTCCCTCAGCCCCTCCTGGGGCTCCATTCCCTGTTCCAGCTCCCTCAGCCTCTCCTGGGGCTCCATTCCCTGTCCCAGCTCCCTCAGCCTCTCCTGGGGCTCCATTCCCTGTTCCAGCTCCCTCAGTCCCTCCTGGGGCTCCATTCCCTGTCCCAGCTCCCTCAGCCTCTCCTGGGGCTCCATTCCCTTCCCAGCTCCCTCAGCCTCTCCTGGGGCTCCATTCCCTTCCCAGCTCCCTCAGCCTCTCCTGGAGCTCCATTCCCTTCCCAGCTCCCTCAGCCTCTCCTGGGCCTCCATTCCCTTCCCAGCTCCCTCAGCCTCTCCCGGGGCTTCATTCCCTGTTCCAGCTCCCTCAGCCTCTCCTGGAGCTCTGTTCCCTGTCCCAGCTCCCTCAGCCTCTGCTGGGGCTCCATTCCCTTTCCCAGCTCCCTCAGCCTCTCCTGGGGCTCCAGCCTCTTCCCAGCTCCCTCAGGGATCCTCCAGCCCCTTCCCAGCTCCATTCCCTGCTCTGGACACTCTCCAGCCCCTCAGGGTCAGTTTGTCCTGAGGGACCCAGAACTGGACGCAGGATTCGAGGTGGGGTCTCAGCCCTGGGGGAGAAGAGAGGCAGGAGGAGCTGCAGGCAGAGGTGTGGCTGCTCCTGCTCCTCAGCAGAGCTGGGCTCCATTCACCTCTTCTCTCCCAGGCTGCTGCTGCCCAGGCTCCGGGGATTTCTCAATGTTCCTGTTCTTCCCCATGTTCTCCCTGAAAAGGCTTTTATCACCATCAAAGCTTAATGGAAAAAAAAAAAAAAAAAAAAAAAAAAGACTTTTCCAGGAGCAGACAGGTTGGGATTTACAATCTCCTCATAATAATAACTGCAGTGTGAGGGGGGAGGACAGGCAGGAGGGAGATAATTGTGTGCTGGGCCACGTCCTTCGTGGGATCAGCCTTGCCCCAGGACCCTTCCCCGAGCAGCCCTGCCCCACAGCCCCTCCAGGCCGGTTTAAATAAAATAATGGAGTTAATGACAGAAGCAAAACTACCTGGAGAGGTGCAATTCATCACGGCGTGTTCCGTGCCATTATCTTAAAAACATCCAGTGTAGTAATCACTTGAAGGAGTGATAACACATAATTGTGTGTTCTCCGAAATTATAGGTGAATGGGAGTTGCAACTAATGAGAGCCAAATAGCAGCTCAGGAGCTGCAGTGATTACAGCAGGTGTGGTGATGAATGCATTTATTATTGGGCTGCTGCAAAGCTTTTTATAGCAGACAGCACGTTCATAAATAAATAACCAGCCCCACACGTCTGACCAAGCAGCTCCCTGGGCAGAAACGCTCCAAAAGCTGGCAGAAAACAAACCAAAGGAGTCCAAATCCCACCCAAACACTTCCATCCACGGGGGCCCACGCACGGCTTCGTCACTGCTCACAAAGGAGGCACTGCTGGGCACGGGGAGCCAAAAGGAACGCTGCTGGGACTGTGTGAGGTGTTTGGTGCTTTACAAAGCCCTGCAGCAGCTTCTGCCCCAGCAGTGTGAGCTGTGGGACCGCTGCTGCCCCTCCAGAGGATGAAAACCAGCCAGGAGGCAGAGCAGGAGCAGCTCCTGTGCCCAGGGCTCTGCCATCTCCTCACACCAACCCCAGCTCCAGCTCCAGGATGATCCATGGCAGAGCAGGAGCAGCTCCTGTGCCCAGGGCTCTGCCATCCCCTCACACCAGCTCCAGCTCCAGGATGATCCATGGCAGAGCAGGAGCAGCTCCTGTGCCCAGGGCTCTGCCATCCCCTCACACCAACCCCAACCCCAGCTCCAGGGTGATCCATGGCAGAGCAGGAGCAGCTCCTGTGCCCAGGGCTCTGCCATCCCCTCACACCAACCCCAACCCCAACCCCAGCTCCAGGATGATCCGTGGCAGAGCAGGAGCAGCTCCTGTGCGCAGAGCTCTGCCATCCCCTCACACCAACCCCAGCTCCAGGGTGATCCGTGGCAGAGCAGGAGCAGCTCCTGTGCCCAGGGCTCTGCCATCCCCTCACACCAACCCCAGCTCCAGGATGATCCGTGGCAGAGCAGGAGCAGCTCCTGTGCCCAGGGCTCTGCCATCCCCTCACACCAACCCCAGCTCCAGCTCCAGGGTGATCCGTGGCAGAGCAGGAGCAGCTCCTGTGCTCAGGGCTCTGCCATCCCCTCACACCAACCCCAGCTCCAGGGTGATCCATGGCAGAGCAGGAGCAGCTCCTGTGCCCAGGGCTCTGCCATCCCCTCACACCAACCCCAGCTCCAGCTCCAGGGTGATCTGTGGCAGAGCAGGAGCAGCTCCTGTGCCCAGGGCTCTGCCATCCCCTCACACCAACCCCAGCTCCAGCTCCAGGGTGATCTGTGGCAGAGCAGGAGCAGCTCCTGTGCCCAGGGCTCTGCCATCCCCTCACACCAACCCCAGCTCCCAAACCAGGGTGATCCATGGCAGAGCAGGAGCAGCTCCTGTGCCCAGGGCTCTGCCATCCCCTCACACCAACCCCAGGCCCAGGATGATCCATGGCAGAGCAGGAGCAGCTCCTGTGCCCAGGGCTCTGCCATCCCCTCACACCAACCCCAACCCCAGCTCCAGGGTGATCCATGGCAGAGCAGGAGCAGCTCCTGTGCCCCAGGGCTCTGCCATCTCCTCACACCAACCCCAGCCCCAGGATGATCCGTGGCAGAGCTTTGCTCTCCACCAGGCAGAGCAGATGCCCCAGAAGTGTCCCCCCAGCAGGTGACAGATGACAATCCCTGTCACACAGTGCTGCTGGCACACACGGCCCTTCCCTGCAATTCCATTTTTTGTTAGAATATTTCAGGAGCAGCCTGCAACCCCCGGCGGAATGAGAACAAAATTTCAAGGTAGCGAAGGCCCCCATGAAACAGAACTGCCTGCCCAAACTCGTGAGTGAGGGGCTGGATTTGTGTCCCTTCCAGCAGGGCTGATCCATGAGCTCATCTGGGCCGATCTCCCGGAACATTTGCTTTGTTGGTACGCCACCGGTTGGAATATTAGTGATAAATAATAAAAGAAGGCAAATTTAATCATGCCGCAGCCTCTCAGTACAACGCATCCTGCAGGAGAATCACAATGATCTCTTGATTTACAAGAGCAGGAACTGGCTGTGGATGGATGATGTAAATACAGGGACTTGGCGCAGATGGCTCGGGCGGTGTTTGCCAGCAGCAGTCAGATTTTTTGGATGAACCTCCCAGCTGCCTGCTCCAGACCGAGGCATTATTAATTACACGATTGAACAGCTCCTGGGACAGATCCTGGAGGGGAGGAGCCCCTCAGCACCAGCCTGGAAGGGCAGCTCTGGGCAGGGGTCACGGGGAGGGATGGATGGGGAGGGGTCCTGGGGATGAATGGATGGATGAAGGGATGGAAGATGGATGATGGATGGATGGATGGATGGATGGATGGAGGGATGGATGGATGGGTGGATGATGGATGATGGATGGATGGATGGATGGATGGATGATGGATGGATGGATAGATGGATGGAGGGATGGAGGGATGGATGGATGGATGGATGGATTGATGGGTGGATGGATGATGGATGGATGAATAGATGGATGGATGGAGGGATGGAGGGATGGATGGATGGATGGATGGATGGATGGATGGATGATGGATGGATGGATCAATGGATGGATGGATGGAGGGATGGATGATGGATGGATGGATGGATGGATGGATGGGTGGATGGATGATGGATGGAGGGATGGATGGATGAATAGATGGATGGGATGGAGGGATGGAGGGATGGATGGATGGAAGGATGGGTGGATGGATAATGGATGGGTGGATGGAGGGATGGATGGATGGATGGATGATGGATGGATGGATGGATGATGGATGGATGGATGGTGGATGGATGATGGATGGATGATGGATGATGGATGATGGATGGATGGATGGATGGATGGATGGATGATGGATGGATGGATGGATGGATGGATGGATGGATGATGGATGATGGATGGATGGATCAATGGATGGATGGATGGATGGATGGATGATGGATGGATGGATGGAGGGATGGATGATGGATGGATGGATGGATGGATGGATGGATGGATGGATGGAGGGATGATGGATGATGGATGGATGGAGGGATGGATGATGGATGGATGGAGGGATGATGGATGGATGGATGATGGATGGATGATGGATGGATGGATGGATGGATGGATGGATGATGGATGGATGGATGGATGGATGGATGATGGATGGATGGATGGATGGATGGATGATGGATGGATGGATGGATGGATGGATGATGGATGGATGGATGGATGGATGGATGATGGATGGATGGAGGGATGATGGATGGATGGATGATGGATGGATGGATGATGGATGGATGATGGATGGATGGAGGGATGATGGATGGATGGATGGATGGAGGGATGGATGGATGATGGATGGATGGAGGGATGATGGATGGATGATGGATGGATGGATGATGGATGGATGGATGGATGGATGGATGGATGGATGATGGATGGATGGATGATGGATGGATGGATGGATGGATGGATGGATGGATGATGGATGGATGGATGGATGGATGGATGGATGATGGATGGATGGATGGATGGATGGATGGATGATGGATGGATGGATGGATGGATGGATGGATGGATGGATGATGGATGGATGGAGGGATGGATGATGGATGGATGGAGGGATGATGGATGGATGGATGATGGATGGATGGATGATGGATGGATGATGGATGGATGGAGGGATGATGGATGGATGGATGGATGGAGGGATGGATGGATGATGGATGGATGGAGGGATGATGGATGGATGATGGATGGATGATGGATGGATGGATGATGGATGGATGGATGGATGGATGGATGGATGGATGGATGGATGGATGGATGATGGATGGGTGGATGGATGGATGGATGGATGGATGGATGATGGATGGATGGATGGATGGATGAAGAGGGGTCACAGGGCACTCAGAGGAAGGAGGAAGAACCTTCCCAAGCAACATTCCACCAACAACCCAAACAAACACCCCGAGAAACATTCCCAGGCTACCCAAAGAAACCTCCAGCAGCTGCATTTCTAAAGGAACAGTCCTGAGCGACCATCAGAACAGACACTGAGACTTAAACACTGACCGCTTGAACAGTCCCTGACCACCCAAACAAACACCAAGGCTTAAACACTGACCGCTTGAACAGTCCCTGACCACCCAGACAGACACCAAGGCTTAAACACTGACCGCTTGAGCAGTCCCTGACCACCCAAACAAACACCAAGGCTTAAACACTGACCGCTTGAGCAGTCCCTGACAACCCAGACAGACACTGCAAACCCAAACACTGAGCACCTAAACAAACAGCGAGCATTTCAAAACCCCTTGGGCACCTAAACAAACATCGAGCACTTAAACAATCACTGAACACCCGAACACTGAGCGCCTAAACAAACAGTGACACACGCACTTAAACAATCATTGATCACCTGAACAGCCACCGAGCACCAAAACTAACACTGAGCACTTAAACAGTTATTGAGCACTTAAACAACCATTTAACGGCCAAACAAACATTGAGCACTTAAACAACATTTGAACGCCCAAACGGGGAGCACCTAAATATTGAGCACTTAAATATTGAGCATTTAAACACTGAGCACTTAAACAATCCTTGAACACCCAAACAAACTTTGAGCACCGAAAGGATCACTTAAACAAACACTCAGCACCCAAACATCGAGCGCTTGAACATGGAAAACCTAAACAAAGATTGAGCATTTAAACATTGAGCACTTAGAAAACCCCTTTGAGCACCTAAACAAACACTGAGCACCCAAACAAACATCGAGCACCCAAACAATCCCTCAGTGAACACCCAAACTTTCTGTGCCTGGCTGTAACTTCTTTTCCCATTCCTGGGAAAGCCCCTGGAGTCCCTTCCCAGCTGATTCCCGTTCCTGCTCCCAGGCACTGACAATATTTGCACCACCCCGTGTGCCAAGGGGCTGCTCTGGAGCCGTTGGCTTTAGCACTTCACCTATAAACAGCTTTTTGGCAGCAACAACCAGTGGGAATTCTCCCTTCTCTTTGTTTTCCCTTTGAAGAAAACACTCGCTGTCCTTATTCGAGTTCCGCATGAGCTGCCTGTTCGTTTCACGTGTAGAGGAAAGGGGAAGGTAGAACCGCATCTTTCGGAGTGTAACAATTTCCCATCAGAGCTGACTTTTACAATATCGATTATCAATAATCTCCGCGTGAGGTGTGGTGGGATGCTGAGTGTGTTAACAGGTGGGAACAACGCACTGAAATCACGCTGGGAAACGCAAAAACACGTGAAAATTCATACTGTTGTTAAAGATCTGCAAACTCTGTATTGTTTTAGATTGAATCGTGGAATAGTTTGGGTTGAAAAGGACCTTAAAGCTCGTCCCATTCCCATGGGCAGGGACACCTCCCACTGTCCCAATGTCCAACGTGGCCTTGGGCACTGCCAGGGATCCAGTCCTGCTATTTCCCTTTGTGAAAAGTGCATATTATATGGCTCTACGCAAGATATTTACTATGTGTGTTATGTTGTATTGATTGGTAATGTTGTATTAATATTTAGATAGTAGGGTAAATGTAGTTTTGTAGTTAAAATGTAGTTTTTATGTACCAATCACAGGAAAACGTAAATCTTTCAGAGAAAAATAATTTACTAATTCCTTATCAGAAGAGACCAACTCCTCCTGCCTCGCTCAGCCCTGAAGATGCCACAGAGATTAAAGGGAAAAAAGTGATACTAACCAGAGAGAATTCTTTGTTTGAATGGAATTTGTGCATCAAGTATGAGATGTATGAATATTCAACAGGCTATTGATTGCTTTTAAGAGATAATCCTTTGTTAACCGGGGTCCTTCTCTGGAGCTTTTTTGCTCGGGGAGGCACCCAGACATCTGAAACTTTGTTTTTATTGTCTCGTATTGTCCTAACCCTAACTGTTCAATTTTTTTACTCTAATTCTATTTTTATAACCATCTTATTTACTATTAAACTTTCAAAAATTTAAAAATGAGTGATCAGTGTTTTTCACACCTTTCATGTAAGAACAAGTGTCAAAGCCCCTCCTCTGAGCACTGGGAAAGAGAAGCCCAGGGTGACCCAGCTGTGACCTTCCAGGACCTGAGGGTGCTGCAGGGAAGAGGCTGCTCACAAGGGACACAGGGAATGGCTCCCAGTGCCAGAGGGCAGGGATGGACGGGAGATTGGGAATCAGGAATTGTTCCTGGGAGGGTGTGAGGCCCTGGCACAGGGTGCCATCAGTCACAGCTGTGGCTGCCCCTGGATCCCTGGCAGTGCCCAAGGACAGGTTGGACACTGGGGCTGGAACAGCCTGGGGCAGTGGGAGCACTGGAGGGGATTTAGGGTCTCTCCCATCCCAAACCTTTGTGGATTCTGTGAAAATGGCACAAAATCAGCTCAGGAGCTCAAAGCCTGAGAATTCCCTCATGAGTATCCCCTACATTTCCCCGAGTAGCCTTGTCTTAATTGCGCTCGTATTTCCTGTCCAGAAATTTAATTTCGTGTAGCTCTTTAGTTGTGTGTCAACATATCTCAGATTCCTGTAATATTTGTTCTGCTCTGGATAACCTTGTCAATCTTAATTAGAGCTGAGGGGAGGCAAGCAGAATTGGCTGCGTGGCTCCAGATGAGATTCCCATTGTTCAATATGCTGCTGGAACGTATTCCAGCCTCCTAATGCTCCCGAGCATTTGAAGTGCTGCTGCCCACTGTGCAGACATTCATTTGAGCTCCCAGCCTCATTCATTTATTTTGATTGCAGCCCGCAAAACATAAAGTAACACGTTTCCAAGATTCTGGCTGCCCTTGACAAATAATTAAAATTGCAATTCCCCGAATTCCCCGACAGCACCAGCACATCCCAAACTTTCCTCTGCAAGAAACCTCACGACTGCCATGGGATAGGACGGGACAGAGAGGACAAAATACGGAGAAATCAGAGAAGCCATTTTCAAACCTCTGCAGCATCTCGTAGTGCTTAACCACTGTCTATGTTTTCCTTTTGTTTAAAGGACATGCAGAATTCATAACTGAGAGGAATGACAGATTTGTCTTCACAGACAAGCCCTGGGTCTGCTGGTAGATAAAACCAGCGCTGAGAGATGGGAAAAACAATGGGAAGGATTCCACTGATTGATGGATGGAGAAGAAGAGATTTGCCTTTACAAACAAACTGCAGGTTTGTTTATAAATTAAATTGAATATTGAAAAATGAAAGTAATGATGGGGAAAACCCATAAATACCATAAAAATTAAAAATTAGGGGGGTTATGCATTAAGAGGGGAATCTTAGGCATTTTGGGAGGTCTGTGCCTCTCAAGTCCCTCAGCCAATGGGGAAAGAGAGAGGGAAATGCGGCCGGGAAATTGGGATAAAAAGGAGGCTGAGTCCTCTGAAATACTGAGAGACCCCAGGGGAAATGCCCCATGGCCTCTCCCTTTTTTCCAATAAAGGGACTCCTGTGTCTCCTTTTTGGACATAAACTTCTGGTGTTCGTGGATTAATTTTCCTAACATAACTAAGACTCAAACTCAGGAGTGCCACACGAAGCATCCTCACCCTAACTCTTGCCAAGCCTTGAGCTGCTCCTCCCCACGCCCCTTTCCACAACCCCCGTGCTGCCCATCCCTCCCTGGCCTTCCCCCACGGCCCCGGAGCTTCCTGCAGCTCTCCCGAGCTCTCCGGCACCATCGCGCTCCGGCAGCCCAGAGAACGACCTAAAAAATCCTGGTTTTCAGCACCGAACGGCCTAAAAAATCCCGGTTTTCAGCACCGAACCCTTTCTCCTTGCCGCTGCCCCCCGCACCCCTCGGGAGAGGCGACAGCGGGATTTGCACATCCCAGGTGCTCCGGGAGTGAAAAACGCCAGCTGAGGAGGGCACGGGGGCACACCAAGTGAGTGATTAGCGGGGCTGGGAGCGCTCTGAACTCGCAGGGAGTGTTTTACAGCTGCAGTCAAACTCTCTAGAGACTAACCCAGGGAATTAGGGAAATATCGGAAATATCCTGCCGTGACGGGATCCGGCCACCAGGCGATGGAAAAGCCAAAGGCTGAGGAAGTTTCTGTCACTTTAAAGGCTTTGAGGACTTGGTTCCTCAGGGAATGGCTCTGCACAGATCGTATTTGCATAATGCGGCCTGGGAAGTGTGGCTGGGGCGCCTCCGTCTCATCTCCGCGAGGTAACCCCGGGCGAGCAGGAAGCTCCTATCCCGTGAAAAAAAGGTGTTTCAGAAAAAATTTTTTTAAAAAAATTAAAAAAAAAAAAAAAAAAAAATCTCAGTTCAAGCTTCCCTAAAGCAGCTTCGAGTGGAGGAGTCTGGAGTTACTTAGTGATGAAGGGTGAATTTCACAGACAGACATTGTGGGACTGTTCATTATTGAGGATTTGCTCAGAGGCCAGGCTCCCCCGATCCCTACAAACCCTAGCACAGGAATGGGGGAAGGCACATTTCCTCACAATTAACCTTTTCCCACACGGGCAGGAAATGGACGGGCTGCTGCCCGTGTCATCCCCAGCCCTCTGCTCAATCCCACCGGGAAATCTCCATCCCTGCAGGGAATTGTGCCATCCGTGCCAGCTCCGGCTGCTGGGATCAGCCACCGTGTGTCCCGTGGGGACGGCCAGAGCACGGAATCACAAAATCCAGACTGCTGTGGCTTGGGAGGGACCTCAAAGGCCACCCAGAGCCACCCCTGCCATGGCCAGGGACACTGCCACTGTCCCAGGCTGCTCCCAGCTCCAGAGTCCCTCTCCATCCCTCCTGGAGGCCCTTTGGGCCCTGGGAAGCTGCAGCAGGATCCCCTGGGAGCCTTCTCCCCTCCAGGCAGCGCAATCCCGGCTGTCCCAGCCTTTCCCGGCTCAGTCCCACCCCGGCAGTGTCTCTGTGCCAGCCCGGAGGTGGCTCCCAGACCGGCCGGAGGCTCCAATCCCGGCTTTCCCGGTGTCCCAGAGCGCTGTCCCCACACCTGGAGCGTCTCCTCTCACAGCAGCTCTGCTCCCGGCTTTCCCTGAATCCCAGAGCACTGTCCCCAGGTCTGGAGCATCTCCTCTCACAGCAGCTCCGCTCTGCTCCCGGCTTTCCCGGAGTCCCAGAGCGCTGTACCCACGCCTGGAGCATCTCCTCTCACAGCAGCTCCACTCCCGGCTTTCCCGGTGTCCCAGAGCGCTGTACCCACACCTGGAGCATCTCCTCTCACAGCAGCTCCACTCCCGGATTTCCCGGAGTCCCAGAGCGCTGTCCCCGTGCCTGGAGCATCTCCTCTCACAGCAGCTCCACTCCCGGCTTTCCCGGTGTCCCAGAGCGCTGTACCCACACCTGGAGCATCTCCTCTCACAGCAGCTCCACTCCCGGCTTTCCCGGAGTCCCAGAGCGCTGTCCCCACGCCTGGAGCATCTCCTCTCACAGCAGCTCCACTCCCGGCTTTCCCGGAGTCCCAGAGCGCTGTCCCCACACCTGGAGCGTCTCCTCTCACAGCAGCTCCAATCCCGGCTTTCCCTGAATCCCAGAGCACTGTCCCCAGGTCTGGAGCATCTCCTCACACACAAGCTCCGCTCTGCTCCCGGCTTTCCCGGTGTCCCAGAGCGCTGTCCCTGTGCCTGGAGCATCTCCTCTCACAGCAGCTCCACTCCCGGCTTTCCCGGAGTCCCAGAGCGCTGTCCCCACGCCTGGAGCATCTCCCCTCACAGCAGCTCCACTCCCGGATTTCCCGGTGTCCCAGAGCGCTGTCCCCACACCTGGAGCATCTCCTCTCACAGCAGCTCCACTCCCGGATTTCCCGGTGTCCCAGAGCCCTGTACCCACGCCTGGAGCATCTCCTCTCACAGCAGCTCCGCTCTGCTCTGCTCCCACTATGGATTTGTACCTCGAGCCCTGCAAATGTCGATGTTTTTGTGCTGGAAGGCGCCGGTGAAAGGCAGCGCTGCGGCCGAGCACCGGCCGGGGCCGGGCGGGTTCCCGGGGAAGGGAAAAGGGGCAGAGCAGGGGAGCAGAGCCCGAGAGGAGCGGGGCAAGGCGGGCACAGAGTGCCCACACACCCCACGGCGAACCCGGAGAGGAGAGCAGGGACCGGCAGGGACAGCCGCCGGAACGGGGCAGAGCTTGGGGGTTCTCGTTTTGGGGTGATTTTCACCGGACCCTGCTCATTTGGGGGTGATTTTCTCATTTTGGGGTGATTTTCTCATTTTGGGGTGATTTTCACTGGACCCTACTCATTTGGGGGTGATTTTCTCATTTTGGGGTGATTTTTCTCATTTTGGGGTGATTTTCACTGGACCCTGCTCATTTTGGGGTGATTTTCTCATTTTGGGGTGATTTTCACTGGACCCTGCTCTTTTTGGGGTGATTTTCTCATTTTGGGGTGATTTTTCTTATTTTGGGGTGATTTTCACTGGACCCTGCTCTTTTTGGGGTGATTTTCTCATTTGGGGATGATTTTCACTGGATCCTGCTCATTTGGAGGTGATTTTCTCATTTTGGGGTGATTTTTCTTATTTTGGGGTGATTTTCACTGGATCCTGCTCTTTTGGGGGTGACTGTTCTCATTTTGGGGTGATTTTCACTGGACTCTGCTCTTTTTGGGGTGATTTTCTCATTTGGGGATGATTTTCACTGGATCCTGCTCATTTGGGGGTGATTTTCTCATTTTGGGGGTGACTTTTCTCATTTTGGGGTGATTTTCACTGGACCCTGCTCATTTTGGGGTGATTTTTCTCATTTTGGGGTGATTTTCACTGCTCGCCTGGCAGTGACAAAGAGCCAGGGGAACAGTTTGTGATTCTGTGGGATTGCAAAACCCTGCAGAAGGAAGAACTTAGCGTTGTGTGTAGTTTATTTTTTTTAATTATTATTATTTCCTGGCTGCCCTTCGTTCCCCTGGCCGCAGAACCCCAGAATATCCGGGGAGGGAAGGCTCCTCCTCAAAAATGCCTCTCCACAGCGGCTGTAACACAGAGCTATAGGCTAAACTGCACTTTATTGTTGTTTCCTGGTGCCGAACATCACCCGAATTAGCAAATATTGAACAGCTGGGTGGAGGGAGCTCTGGGGCGCCGTCACTCCCCGCGTGCTTTTCCTTTGGTTTGTGATTTTAGGTAGGCTGCTCATTAAACTTCTCATGAACTGGCAGTTCAGATGCCAAAAGCTGCGGAACACCAGATTCCGCAGGTCTCCAGTAATTTTCTATTAAGCCACAGAATCAAACGGGTTTTCTCTGGGGGGATTGTTTCTTCTTCAGGGAAACTGAGCCCGAGAACACACCAGAGCCTGCCTGGTGAAGCCCCGCTGCCTTTCCGAGGCTCAGATTGTTCCAGGCCCCTTCCCCCAGCCCTCCCTCACCTGAAAACCTACTCTGGACCTTTCTAATTTTCTTTTAAAAATAATTTTCGTGTGCCAAAAGTGATGTGACTTAAGAGCCCTGAAATAAAAACCCCGGCAGCCTGCCAACGCGAGCTGGAATAGCTCCTTTTTTAGAAGCAAACACACCTCAGCCAGGTGTGCCATTATTAGCTCTGCCATTAATTATGCCATTTTTTAAAATTTAAACCTTTTCCCGAGTACCTCACACATATCTGAGATAAAATATTCAAATGCATTCAGTGTCTGTAAAAGGGTAAATTCAGCTGTGAAACAGATTTCCATTTTCCTAATGCTTCCTGGCACTTGCTGCTGTCCAGTTGCATTAGTCTGTAAAAACGTTTCCAGATTTATCAGCCCCGAGTCCGTGCCAAACCAAATGAGAATTTATAATTCTGAGCAAATAAGTCCTGCACAAAAACCCCCTCAGCAATTTGTAAAGAGAACGTTGATACGTTTCGAACGCCTACAATCACAACACTGCACCCAGAAACGTGACGGATCAAGGGAAAAAAAAGAGATTTTTTCAGGTGAATTCTTGACAAGATGAATGGCTCTGATTTGCTCCCTGCTCTGCACAGGATGCTGACAGGGAAGGCGAGGACATTTCAGACACATTATGCATTTTGACACTAAGTAACTGGCAATTAGCTGAAGTGCATAATTGCATCTTAATGCAGCAAAGGAGAAAATAACAAAAAAAAAAGGAGAAGGGTTATACAACTGAGGGGTTGATGACAGCTAAAACCAACAACAAACCCAAACAAAATCTGGGAGAAAATGAGAGCTCAAAGCACAGCCCTGAGGCTCTGGGTGGCTCATTCCAGGCTGGGGGGGAAGGTGAGTACCAGCACCTGCGTCCTTCCTCAGCCAGGAGCCCGGGAGCTGCCAGGTGGGCGCAGGATGGGTCCTCAGCTCCGCGTTTGGAACAGCGATTGTGATAATTAATATCATCACAAACAGGCTGCCCAGAGCAGCTGCGGCTGCCCCTGGATCCCTGGAGTGTCCCAGGCCAGGCTGGACACCGGGGCTGGAGCAGCCTGGGACAGTGGGAGCTGTCCCTGCTGAGAGGAATGACAGATTTGTCCTCACAGACAAGCCCTGGGTCTGCTGGTAGATAAAACCAGCGCTGAGAGATGGGAGAAACAATGGGAAGGATTCCACTGATTGATGGATGGAGAAGAAGATACTTGCCTTTACAAACAAACTGCAGGTTTGTTCATAAATGAAATTGGATATTGAAAGATGAAAGCAACAATGGGGAAAAACCCATAAATCCCATAAAAATTAAAAATGAGGGGGGTTATACATGAAAAGGGGAATCTGAGGCATTTTGGGAAGTCTGTGCCTCTCAAGTCCCTCAGCCAATGGGGAAAGAGAGAGGGAAATGCGGCCGGGAAATTGGGATAAAAAGGAGGCTGAGTCCTCTGAAATACTGAGAGACCCCAGGGGAAATGCCCCATGGCCTCTCCCTTTATTGGAATAAAGTAAAAGGACTCCTCTGTCCCCTTTTTGGACATCAACCTCTGGTGTTTGTGGATTCATTTTCCTAACACTGCCATGGTGGCACTGGGTGGGATTTAGGTCCCTTCCCACCCAACCCCGTCTGGGATTCTGGGACTTTAAGGAATCAGAGTCTGAAATGCAGCAGCAAACGTGGCCTGGAGAGATCTGTGGCAGAAAACAGCTGGTGAAGCTCTTGTGGCTTAGAGAAATCCAGGAGGAGAAAAGCAGGAATGTTCTCAGGGCTGTGAGCGCACACCCAGCCCCCGGAGCAGATGGAGTCGGCGCTGCTGCTCCTGCAGGGCCACCCCAGCCCGGCCCTGGGGGACCTGGTGGCCACCAACGAGGGGACAAAGCCCTTCCAACCCAGCCAGGCTGGCCGCAGCCTCAGGAGAGCCCCGTCCCTCAGGATGAAAATCCCCGGGATCCGGGGAGGGTGGGGAATGAGGAATGAGGAACCACACGGGATCCAGGGAGGATGAGGAATGAGGAATTGGGAACCCAGCTCCACACGGGATCCAGGGAGGATGGGGAATGAGGAATGAGGAACCCAGCTCCACATGGGATCCAGGGAGGATGGGGAATGAGAAACCCAGCTCCATATGGGATCCAGGGAGGATGGGGAATGAGGAATGAGGAACCCAGCTCCACATGGGATGCAGAGAGGATGAGGAATGAGGAATGAGGAACCACACGGGATCCAGGGAGGATGGGGAATGAGGAATGAGGAACCACACGGGATCCAGGGAGGATGGGGAATGGGGAACCCAGCTCCATACGGGATCCAGAGAGGATGAGGAAGGAGAAACCCAGCTCTACACAGGATCCAGGGAGGATGGGGAATGAGGAATGAGGAACTCAGCTCCACATGGGATCCAGAGAGGATGAGGAATGAGGAACCCAGCTCCACACGGATGGGAACACAGCTGGGAGAGGCTCCTGTGGGGCTGGTAGAGCCTGGAGTGTGTGGATGGGAAATCCATGTTCCCCCTTATCCCTCCAGCACGGGGACACCGATGTCCCAGCCTTGACTGTGCTCCTGAATTTCAGAATTAAACCCAGAACATTTTATCTGCCCCCTGAGCCCTCTGTATTTAAATTTCCCCAGAAATTCTGGGATTTGTTTCTGCACCCAGCCAAGGGCTTGCTCATCCTTCCTGTCCTTGCCCTGGGTGTTCCTCCTCGGGGATCCTGGCCGCTGCACAGCTCGGCCCTGGTGGGAGGCTGTGGGATGGCAGCAGCAGCAGATGCTGCAATAATCATAACTCTCATTTGAGTGCTAATTGTGCTCAATAGCCACAGCGTGCTCCTTACAGATCATTCGTTAAAAACACATTAATAATGCAGATGGAGGCCCGGCTGTGGAGCCGTGGCAGGCAGGGCAGGGCTCCCGTGGATGCACCCGCTCCGCAAGGGCCGGGGAAAGAGCACAGCTCTAAGATAATCCTCGAATCGTTTGTTTGCCTGGAGCATCCAGGAGCCTCCCGCTGCCAGCTTTGCCAGTGTCCCAGGCTCTGGGAGTGGGGGGAACTGGGAAGGAGAGGGATGTCCCTGCCATGAAGAGACTCCTGCTGGGTCTCTCTCGGGGGCTTTCCCCATTTTCCAGGTGGTTTCAGGGTCCTTTGCCCCCCCTGCACAGCTCCGAGCCAAGCCGAAGGAAGAGACGGAGTTCTCAGGTTTAGATTTTTCAAGGTTGCATACTTCTTTTATTCTTTCTTATCTCACAATTCTCTCACCGTCCAACAAGATGTTCACAGCTGCATGGACTCCTCACATCTCCCCCGGAGCTGGGTCATCCTTATTTTTTATACTAATTGCTACGTATTTCTTATTTACCATTTATTACCAATGCCTATCACTATTACTAAAAAGGTCATCTTTACTCTGACCCAATCCTCACTAACTACTTTGTGCCAACGTCACTGCAGAAATGGAGTGAGGGAAGAAGAAGGAAGAAGAAGGAGACAACGCCCCAAATTCTCCATCTTGTCCCATTCACTTCAGTGCTAGGAATCTAAAATTACTATTTTCTCACCCTGTGATAAGCTAAACTACTATTTTTCACACTCTTGTGGCCTGTAAACCCTCTCTCAGTGTAGGAAGTTTTTCCCATGAACTGAGATCAAATCCAGTGTCTCTCTGAGCTCTGGGCTCTGGGCTGGGGTCCCAGACCCCTCTGCCCAGGTCCCTGACCCTCCAGGGCAGCCAAAGGAATGCCCTGGACTCCAACAGGTCTCTGCCACCTCGGGAAGCAGCGCTGGGCTACAAGGAGCAAAAAGAAACGTCGGGACGAGGTCCCTCTGTGCCTTTTTAGCGCTGCTTGCAGAGGCAGCTGCTGCTTGTTACCGAGATCCAAACTAGAGTAGCGTTTTTAATTGTGGAAGTGATAAAGACAATGAATTATAAATGCTTTTAAAGGAATGTATTAATGAATGCGGGGTATGATATAAAATTTAATTAGAATTTTAAGCCTTTAAGGATGAAGTGAATTAACTAAAAGGCTTTATAATGAACTAATATAATAGACAAGCCAGAATTTAAATAGATTTTGAAGGTATTTTAGACAGTTCCTGTATGGAAAAGCAGCCATACATGTGTCTAACTTTTTAATTGGTTTGGAACACTGGGAAGGAATCGTTGCTGGCTTCACTTTATTTGAACACAACTTTTATTTATGCATATTTATTCTCCTATTCTAATGCAAATAGAAACACTGGCAATTAGGTAGTTATGCAAATAACTTGATTGGATTAGGAAGATTTGTGGAATATCCTGAAGGCACTCACAGGGACGGCGGGGCCCTGCACAGAGCCCCAGCCCGTGGTGACCAAACTGGTCCCCAAGGTGTCACCTGTGGTGACCAAACTGACCCCCAGGGTGTCACCTGTGGTGACCAAACTGACCCCAAGGTGTCACCTGTGGTGACCAAACTGACCCCAAGGTGTCACCTGTGGTGACCAAACTGGTCCCCAAGGTGTCACCTGTGGTGACCAAACTGGTCCCCAAGGTGTCACCTGTGGTGACCAAACTGGTCCCCAAGGTGTCACCTGTGGTGACCAAACTGACCCCCAAGGTGTCACCTGTGGTGACCCAACTGACCCCCAGGGTGTCACCTGTGGTGACCAAACTGGTCCCCAAGGTGTCACCTGTGGTGACCAAACTGACCCCCAGGGTGTCACCTGTGGTGACCAAACTGGTCCCCAAGGTGTCACCTGTGGTGACCAAACTGACCCCCAGGGTGTCACCTGTGGTGACCAAACTGACCCCCAGGGTGTCACCTGTGTCCCCCCAGCCGTGGCTCTCCAGGGGCTGTTCCCAGCTCCAGGAGAGCTTCCAGTGGGAGCAGCCAGATCCAGCAGCTCCCCGTGCCCAGGGCTCCCTGGCCGTGCCTGCTCTGCCCCCTCCTCATCCTCCGCTGCCCCTTCCACCCCCGTGACCCCCGGGGAGCCCAAACCAGCTCTGGGAACACTCCCACAGCATCTCCCAAAGCCCCACTGGGATTTTATGGGAACAGGGAATGGGTTGGGCCCCTCCAGTGCCCCCCCTGCCATGGCAGGGACAGCTCCCACTGTCCCAGGCTGCTCCAGCCTGGCTTTGGGCACTGCCAGGGATCCAGGGGCAGCCACAGCTGCTCTGGGAATTCCTGTGCCAGGGCTCAGGGACCCAGGGCTCCCACTCAGGACTGTCCCAAACACAAGCTTTGTTCAATTTTGTTTTGTTCCGGGCTAAAGTCAAAGAACTTTTAATCCTCCACCTTGTTTTTCATACTTTTTTGTTCTGTCTAAACCTTTCCTCAGCTATTCCCTGTTTCCTCTTTCCTTGCCAGTGCACAGACAAGGATGCCAGGAGGGCAGAGGGTTGGACAGAGCCACGGTGCCCTCAGTGGCCAGGGCAGCCCCAGAGCCTCCTGTCTGGGACGGAGATGTCACATCAGCCCAGGCTGGCAGAGAATGAGCCCATGACGCCCAGCCTGCCCACCATTTCTACATTTGTATTTATAATATTCCTAGTAAAGAACTGTTACTCCTATGCCCGTATCTTTTCCTGAAAGCCCCTTAATTTCAAAATTATAACAATTCAGAGGGAGGGGGTTTACATTCTCCATTCCAAGGGCAGCTCTGGCTTTCCCTGGCACACACCTGTCCTCCCAAACCAGGACAGGTGGCACAGAGCAGAGCCACCTCAGCAGCAGCAGCAGCAGCTGCCCTGGCAGGGAGCACGGAGCTGCCGTGGGGCTGGCGAGGGTCTGGGGCTCTGCCCAGGGCTCCCCAGCGGGTTTGGAGGTGACCACGGACAGATCCCGGCCTCATCCCGGCAAACACATCCATCCCTGCTGAAAGGAGGCTCCTGCTCCTGTGAGACCGCACGGGAAGGAAACCATGGCTACAGAACGCGCCTGGGCGCCGAGCAGCACAGCGCTGCAGCCTTTGCAGGCTCTGATCTCATTAGGATCAAACCCTGGGGAAGGATTAAAGCCCAGATCAGGAGCAGTGCGGGAGGAAACCTCATCCCTCCGCAGGGACAGGGCAGAAAGGTCTCCATACCGATGTGAATTACTTCACTAATTATTTTTTACTAAATGAGCCCTAACGATCTCAGTGTGGCTCTGAAACCGTGGATTTCCAGGCACGGAGCTGGGAATGACCGGTGCACCTGTCACCTGCTCTGTACCACTGCGAGGAGAGAGGCTGGGAAGGAAGGGAAAAGGATGGGAAGCACGACTGCCTCATCCCGCCTCCTCTCCTCTCTGCCAAATGAGCTCCGCTGGGATGAAAAAGGATGAAAAGCAGAAGCTGATCCAGACGAAGGCGTTTTGGCAGAGGCGCAGTGTCCCAGGTGTGCCCCAGGGGCAGCCCCAGCACTGACCCCCTGCAGGATTCCTGGGACTGGGGAGCGGGAGGAGCGCCCCAAGGGAGCTTTAACCCGGGGAAGCTGAGGATGAGCAGGCAAATCCCAACATTCCGGCTGCACCTGCCCTGACAGGGGAACTCCATTGCCTTGGGATGCAAAACACAATTACCCTCTGGCTTAGCCCCTCAGCTCTCGAGGTGAGCCCACGTCTCGCTGCCTGCCTGGGAACATTTAATGAGATATTTGCAATATTTACAGCCAGCTTTCCTAAACGTGTTACTTACAGCTGCCTGCTTAGGAACAGGAGTGAGCCCGGTTAACTCTTCGCTCTCCAGGCTGTCACCTCGGGCTGTGCTGGGAAGCTGAGGCAGTTCCAGCCCACGGGAGAGGCAGAAACGGGATAAAGGGAGCTGTGCACACCCCTCAGAGCCCCAGGGCTCCTGGCTGCAGCCTCCTGCTGGTGCTCACAGCACCGGGAGCGGGACGCAGGGACAGACACTGCCAGTTCCACCCCGCTGCCCTGCAGCCAAAGCACAGAACCCAAGGGTCTTTATGGCTTCTTTCAGAGTGAGGGGAACACGGGAAGTTGTTCCTGTGCTCCCGTGATTACTTACGTAATCATACATAAGTATGATAAAATAAACCTTATCGTTACTTATGTAATAATAACTAATCCTAAATTAAACCTAATTTAAGAACCCTAACTGTGCTCTTAGGATTACCTAGGATGGATCATAAAATCAGAGAACCATCAAAACTGAGAGCACCTTCCAGATGCCCAAGTCCAGCTTTGACAGGACAGCGCCACGTGCACCAAACCACGTCACCGAGTGCCTCATCTGCTCAGCGTTTGAACCCCCAGAGATGGGGACCCCTTCCAAAGCCTGCCCATCCTTCCAGTGAGGAAATGTCCCGTGGCACAGAGCCTGGCCCCTGTCAGGGGCTGCGCAGAGCCAGAGGGTCCCCGGAGCCTCCTTCCCCCAGTGCCAGCCGGGAAAGAGCAAACGGGGATGGAAGCAGCTCGGCCAGAAGGGCTGTGGGCTAAAACAAGAGACTCTGCGCGTTCCTGGGACCATCCTCTCCTTGCTGGTGGCTGGTCAAGACTGAGGAGAACCTCCCACCAAATGCAAAGCTCTCCTCCTGCACAAAGCTCATCGTGTTGGAAAGGGAACCTGGCTTCAGGATATTAGAAGACATTGACTATTTAAAACAAACAAAAAGAACACACTGAATTCACGGTGCTGAAGCATCTGACGTGTGTGCAGGGCCCCAGAGGCCAGGCTTTGGGACTCCAGCGCTCCTGGCCCCACCCTGAGCCGCAGGAGCCCGGCAGTTTTCACCTCAGCAGGGACGGGAAGAATCAAACTGCAATTCTTTCATCATGGATCTCACCGCAGTCACTCCAACCCTTCTCAGCCCTAAGAGCCTCCTCTTCCCTCTGAGCACCCCAGAGCCCCCGGTGACCCGGGCAGGGACAATCCCTGCAGGGAAAGGGCTTTGGGATGCCAGGGATTTACCCAAGCCGAGTTTCCTTGCCCTCTGGAAGGGTGAACGGCAGTCACAGCTTTTACAGGGCTGTTGTTCCTCCCGTGGGGCACCTGTGTTTGCACAGCCTGATCCAGGGTTTGCTCCGCGAGGGATAATCGCTCTCACCAGCCCGTCCCGGGGACACCAGGTGGCATCTCCTGCACGCGAACGCGGAGAGTGTCACCTCCCTGCCCAAGAGCCCCGCGGCAGGGGCTCACACCTCGCCAGAGTCTGCACCTCCGGCATCCTGCCTCCAAAATGGGTCAGGAGAGCTACGGAAGGGATGGGGAATGTGCTGAGAATGGTGGAGTGACGGGATCCCGGAATCCCACAAAGGTTTGGGTCGGCAGGGACCTTAAATCCCACCCATTCCCATCCCAGCCATGGCAGGGACACCTCCCACTGCCCCAGGCTGCTCCAGCCTGGCCCTGGGCACTGCCAGGGACCCAGGGGCAGCCACAGCTGCTCTGGGCACCAGTGAAGAAGAGGTTCTGACCAAAGGAACTCCAAACCCGGCTCAGCTCCGGGAGGAGAGGCTAAAGGAGCAGTAGGGAAATGCAGCAAAAAGTGTGAAGTGGCCAACAATTATTTGTTGTTTCTCAAAATGCTAGAACAAAGGGTTGTCAGAAAATAATTAGAGAGTGGGTGCAAAACAAAGAAAAGAAAGCAATTTTTCACATAGTGCATAATTAAAGTGTGGAACTCATTACCCCAGGATGCCGTGGGAGCCAGACACATAAATGGATTTGAAAGGCAATTAGACAAATTAATGGAAGAAAAGTCCATCAGAGCCTATTAAACACAAAGCCATGGATAGGAGACTATTGACAAACCCACGGCAGCAGCGTCACCGCTCTGCTCCTGTGGGGATCTTGGAAATGCCATCCCTGAGCCAGAGACACGGCAGCACCGGAGCTGGGAACGGCCGGGAACGGGATGGGAGTGGATGGGGATGGGAGGGAATGGATGGGGATGGATGGGAGTGGATGGGAATGGGTGGGAATGGGTGGGGATGGGAGGGAATGGATGGGAGTGGATGGGAATGGGAGGGAAAGGATGGGGATGGATGGGGATGGATGGGAGTGGATGGGAGTGGATGGGGATGGGAGGGAATGGATGGGAATGGATGGGAATGGATGGGGATGGATGGGAGTGGATGGGAATGGGTGGGGATGGATGGGGATGGATGGGGATGGATGGGAATGGGTGGGGATGGATGGGAGTGGATGGGAATGGGTGGGGATGGATGGGAATGAATGGGAGTGGATGGGGATGAATGGGAGTGGATGGGGATGGGCGGGGATGGATGGGAGTGGGTGGGAGTGGATGGGGATGGGTGGGAATGGATGGGGATGGATGGGAATGGATGGGGATGGGTGGGGATGGGTGGGGATGGGAGGGAATGGATGGGAATGGGTGGGGATGGATGGGGATGGGTGAGGATGGATGGGGATGGATGGGGATGGGTGGGGATGGGTGGGGTTGGTCAGCCGTGGATGGGAACGGCCTGGAATGTCCCCAGGTGCCACATCCACAGGGATTTACATCCCTGCAGAGATGAGGGCTCCACCCTTGCCCTGGGCTGCCCTTTCCAGGAAGGAATTTTCCCAGTTCCCAAGCTGAGCTCCCCTGGCACAGCCTGGGGCTGTTTCCCCCTCTCCTGTTTGTTGTCCCAGGGGGGAAGAGGCCGAACCCCTCAGCCCCTCCTGGCAGGAGGAGCAGAATTCCCTGCATTCCCTCCTTGGCCACAGAAACCTCCCATCCATCCATCCCAGCAGCAGGACGCTGGCAACAACACATTTCCATCTTTATTCCAGGGGAAAACATAACCTGGGGCTGCCTGTCGGTGTTTTTATGTGATAACAATAAATGCCCTTTCTACTTCTTATTAAAGAAATGAGAGAGAAGAGAAGAGGATTTTGCAAAGTTTAAAATCTATCCTGATGACAGTGAGAGAGCCCAAACTCTGCACACTGTTATTGTGCTGATAAAAAAAAATTACAGCTTGGGCTGTTTTGCCACATTTAAAGAAGGATGCTGAATTCAAAAGCGCTTTTCTTGTCATTCAGAATTGATACAGGAATAAAACAACGGCGAGCCTCAGTGCTGGGTTCCTGATGCTGTGTTCTGCCCAGCTGAGGAGAGCTGAATGCAAACCCTTCTACAGGCACCCACTGAAAAACGAAACAGGGCAGGAGAGATTCCGGCTCCCCAGCCCTGCCTGCGCACACGAGCATTTCTCATTCAAACACTCTGACGTTTGGGTACTTTTATCTTAATTCGTAAATCCCAGCAGGAGGAGCTGACTCTGTGACATGCTGAGCTGAGAAATGAAGATGTGGAATCCAAAACACTGCTCCTGGCAAACCTTCTGCTGCCCCAAACACATCCCAAACTCTGCCCTTCCCACCAGTCCAAATTCCAGTTCTGTACCTTGGAAAGCCACGGCAGGAAAATGCTGTAAGTGCATAAAAACACAAATACAAACACCAGCACACCGGCTGTATTCTCTAATCTAAACTAAACAAAAGGGTTTTACTTCTGCTTAGTTTTTTGCTCTCACAATGGTATCTCTGATTTTCTAAACAGTCCCATTATTTTATAGTGTTTACACACATATAACTGAATTTTGTAAAGCTTTTCACAGATCTGCCGCCTAAAAGGTTTTGACAGGTTTTTTTTTTTTTTTTTTTCTAACATCTCTGCAATGCTGATTAGGAATAAATAAATAAAAAAATCTCCCGCTAAATTCTGTGTGTTTGGGTTTATACTCAGCAAGTGTGGGTTTCATTATTGGTTTCAAAAGCATCATTGCTTTTTTAAAATTATTTTTGCAGGCCTCTACAAGTTGGGTCATCTCCTGGTTTGAAGCAGAAGAACTTCGGTCCATAAAACAGAAATATTCCAGTTTTGTAGAATTTCCGCTTCTGGGCAGGTGCTAATTGCACCCAGGTTTAAGCAGGTACAACCAGGTTTGATTAACTCCGTAACGCTCGTGCCTGACCGTGGACAGAGAGCTGCCGTTGTTAAACGCAACTGGAGCCTCGTGGAGGTTTCCAATAACTTTAATTACCGACTCATGCCGATTTCTAGCCCTGGCAAAATTGAAATTTCCCTGCTAATGGCTGCGTTTCCCATTCCACCTTTCCCGGAGGAGCTGCAGCCCAGCGGCTGTGCCCGGAGCAGGGCAGGTTTGGGGCAGAACAAGGATTTCCTGCGTTCTCCGCTCAGGGGTGTCCCCAGGCTCCTGCAGGCTGTGCCACTGCCAGGCCGGCCAGGGAAAGGACCTTGGGGACAGCCAGGGCACTGTCCCCAGGGCTGCGCTCCTGTCACCCGCCCTGCCCTGCCCTGGCATGGTCTGGAGGCAGATCCAGGGGGGATGGAGGGCTGGGAAGAGGGGCCGAGCTCCAAAGGGCTCTGGGGAGCAGCAGAGGGTGCGAGGGGAGGATCCAGCTGGGCTGGGGGCAGCTCCGAGATTGGGGCCCTTGCAGGACCAGGAGGAGGGGAAACGGCCCCAAACTGCAGGAGATCAGGGATAAATCCTGCCCTGGCAGGGTGTTGAGGCCCTGGCACAGAATTCCCAGAGCAGCTGTGGCTGCCCCTGGATCCCTGGCAGTGCCCAAGGCCGGGCTGGAGCAGCCTGGGGCAGTGGGAGGTGTCCCATGGGTGGCACGGGGTGGGCTCTGAGGTCCCTCCCAGCCCAACCCAGTCTGGGGTTCCGTGACTCCCTGGGGCTGGGGCTGGAGCTCTCTTCCCTCAGCGCTCCCTCCCCGGACACCCTGCAGCAGAGTGGCTCAGCCACGCTCCTCCTGTCACTCAAATCAATAATTTACCATCCTCACAATGCCCAGAATCTGCTCTCAGACTGAAGGAATTAATCCTGATTGTAATTACCAGGGACATCAGATGAAATATTAATTCAGCCCTTTCACGTTTCCACCCTCAGTCCGGTGCGAGTGCACAAAGGGTGACATTTGGGGAAGACGATATACAATGTTCCCTGGCAAAGTCCTGATGTGCAGCAACTTTCTGGCTCTGAAGGGTTGTGCTGGCTGTATTACAAGCTCACAATATAGGGCTTTAAAGATATAAAAGATGACATTTCGTTCTTGTTCTCTGGAACATTTCTGTTTGAATGGAATTCTTTCCCGAAGAAAATATCAGAAAAGAGGAGACTCGAATGACATTTCTGGCACTGCAAAGCTTTGATTTCAAAGGCACAGATCCCAGCACCCTGAGCTTCAGAGCCTGGGGGGCCAACGGGCTGATTGCCAGGCAGACCCGCAAGATCTGGGGTCAGTTATCATCACCTTTGGGAATTATCATCACCTTTGGGAATTATCATCACCTTTGGGAATTGCCATCACCTTTGGGAATTACCATCACCTTTGGGAATGATCTTGGCGCAATTTAACCTGGTCACACCATGGCCAGTTACATAGGGAGAAATCAGCAAACTGTTCCAAAAGACTGGCAAAAGTCTTTCCGGATTATGAGCAGAAGTTTCAGGCAGTCAATAATACGCAGGAATATTCTTCAGATGTAGGAATGTGACACCCAAACCTGAACCCTTGTCCTGAGAGAGTCCCTGAGAGAATCCACGGGAATTCTGCTGGGAGCCAGCACAGCAATGACACACTTGGATCGATCCTGGGCTTCCAAAACGGAGCTTGTGCTTCCAGCAGGAGTGCTGGAATGTTGTGCTGGCTTTGACCAGGGAGATCAGGAAAGGTTCCTCCCCAGCGGGGTCAGGCGCTGCCCAGGGTGGGACTGCTGGGTGTTTGAGCAGGAGCTGGATCAATGTCCCAGCTCAGGACATCCCGGGATTTAATTTCATTTAATTTAATTTTAATTTGCCGGGACTCAGCAAAGGCAGCGTGGGGCTGTGATCCATGAGCTGAGCTGGTTCTCCGGGGGAGGCCGAGCACAGCCTGGGGCCCAGGTGGAAAACAAAGGCTCTTTCTGCTTCAGGAGCCTCTGGAATTCAAGTGTTCCAGGCCGGGACTGAGCCCCTTTAGCCCTGGGCTCGGTGAGGTGGAGCCATGCCCTGACCGGGTCCGTCGGGCGCTTTATGGGGTGGAATTGCACGGGCTGCCGGACGGGGAAACCCAGCCCCGAGCAGCTCCGGCCTGCCTGACGGTCTGGAATAATCAGTCCATTGTCTGTGCACTGCTGCAATTACAATTATTAGCAAAAAATCCCAAATACAATCGTAATCACCCAAACAATGCAGCAGGGTGTGCTTGGCGCTCGTACTCAGACCCACCAGAGCCCCGCTCCTGCGCTGACAGTGCCGGCCGTGAACGGGCTGCTCCTCACTCCCAGACCAGGGACAGGGACCAGCTCACTGCCTCGGGCTAAAATCCACCCACATTTCCGCACTGAGGCGATGCTGGCGCTGCTGGAGCGCAGAGCCTGCGGCAGGAGCGAGGGGAAAGCGCCCAGCCCGCAGGGGCTTCCATCCCGAATTCCTGGGATCCAAGGATCGCACTGCTCCCTTCCCAAGCTCCGCACCGACCTTCCCTGTCCCGGCTCCTGCGGCTCCTTCTGCCCCGTGCCCCAGGGGCAGGAACCAAACGGATCCCTCCAGTGCAGCAGGGAATCCATGGGATCAGCAAACGCGGAGAGAGGGGAACGTTCATCTCACATCAGGAGAAAACTCTCACAGAACGCCGCAGCACGGCCCGAAAAACACCTTTATACCCAGCGAAACCGCGGTGGGCGTGTGCACAGCCCTTATCGGGAAATCAGGGACGGAATTCCTGCCGGGAAACGAAACATTGGCATGGTCCAGAGCAAAGAATTTCCAGTTTCCAGGTGCTGAGCACACATTCCATGGAAAAGTCTGTTGGTTTCCCCTGGCACAGCCCTGGCCACATTCCCGGGACAGGGATCAGCTCCCTGGCACAGCCCTGGGCACATTCCCGGGACAGAGATCAGCCCCAGCTCCCTGGCACAGCCCTGGGCACATTCCCGGGACAGGGATCAGCCCCAGCTCCCTGGCACAGCCCTGGGCACATTCCCGGGACAGGGATCAGCCCCAGCTCCCTGGCACAGCCCTGGGCACATTCCTGGGACAGGGATCAGCTCCCTGGCACAGCCCTGGGCACATTCCTGGGACAGGGATCAGCCCCAGCTCCCTGGCACAGCCCTGGGCACATTCCCGGGACAGGGATCAGCCCCAGCTCCCTGGCACAGCCCTGGGCACATTCCCATGGACAGGGATCAGCCCCAGCTCCCTGGCACAGCCCTGGCCACATTCCTGGGACAGGGATCAGTACCCTGGCACAGCCCTGGGCACATTCCCATGGGCAGGGATCAGCCCCAGCTCCCTGGCACAGCCCTGGCCACATTCCTGGGACAGGGATCAGCCCCAGCTCCCTGTCACAGCCCTGGCCACATTCCCGGAACAGGGATCAGTACCCTGGCACAGCCCTGGGCACATTCCTGGGACAGGGATCAGGTCCCTTCCCTGGGAAGGAGGTGTGGACGTGGCACAAGCTGGGGCTGGCAGCTCTTTGCAGACCTCTGTGGAACCTCACCCACCTCCTCAGCGAGGGCAGAGACATTTGTCCAGAGCTTTTCCTCCCTCCAGTCACGGCTGAAGTTCCTGGGAAGGTGGCACTGAGTGGTTCCTGACAGAGCCCAGGATCCCAAAGGGACCCGGATTATTCCTTCCACAAGGCTGATTTGCCCCGGCAGCAAAGTGATGAAGACGGCATCAAATCGAAGCTTGAGGGAAATCTTATGGTCAATAATCCATTAGTTATGTTTTAAATTAGTTTCTCACATTCGTCATTAGCATAATTGCCCCAGTCTGGGCCAGGTCCAAGCGCGTTCCTGGCGGAAATTAATCGGAGGCAATCACAGGAATTCACCTGGCCGGGAATGAATCCCCCGGAGTTTCCAGGAGCTGAGGGTGTGACAGCCAGGGCTGAGGGAAATCTCTGCACAGCCCCACAGGAACAGCTCCAGCTCCTGCACCTCTGCCGGGGCTGCTTCCCTCCTGCACCTTCTCCTGAGAGCTCTCTTACTGCCCCGGGGGCGGCTTTGTCTTTTGTCTTTTTCTCCCTGGAAAGAACAGTGCCCGCATAACATTTCATGTGAAAACTATCTCTGCTCTACAGTCCTCACAAAACATTTCATGTGAAAACTATCTCTGCCCTATAGTCCTCACATAACATTTCATGTAAAAATTATCTCTGCTCTACAGTCCCCACACAACATTTCATGTAAAAACTATCTCTGCTCTATTTTCTGGCTCTAAGCTCTCCCAGTGCCCCACACCCCACCCCTCCAGGACCTGGGCTGTCCCATTTCCATCACTCCTCTGCCATCCTGGACTGTCCCCATCCCGTGGGTTTCTGCCACCCACCAACACTCCCTCTGTGTGTTCCCCGCTTTGAGGCTGAGGGCAGGATTGGTGTAAAACCAACCCCTGGATTTGCTTTTCCAAAGACCCCTGCACGTCCATGATGAGCTCATTTCTTCATCCCCCTTCTCCTTCCTTTGGAGTTTGCTCCCCAAAGTGAGACCCAGGCCCTTGGCCGCCCCTCTGCAAGGTGGGAATGGCATTTCTGGAGGGATCAGCTGAGGACATCAAACGCTCAAAGCCTTTGCAGGGAGGAAATTTCCGCTATTTTCAGGCATCAGATCTCCCTAAAAGCACTTCAAAGACAAAAGGGAAGGATTTGGCCCCGCTTTGAGAAGAGGGATGTAAAGATGAACCTGTTAAGTGATCTCCCTCCAGCAGCAGGAACTCCCCACATCAAAGGTCAGCGCTGCTGCACTGCCAGCCTTGGGGACACTTTGGCGCTCTGCAATGCCAGAGCCATCAGTTCCAGAAGGAATGGCTTTGATAAAACCTGCTCCCCACTAGTCACACTCACGTGGTTTCTTCTTGTTTTAGTGTAACACACACAAAAAAGGGCGTGTTTCCAATAAAGAATAATTAATTTTAAAATCAGCACTTTGAAACACTTAATGCAGCATTTGACCCCGTGAAACACCGAAGGAAAGCCAATCGTTGAAAACTAGCCTGGCAAAATAAATGCTGTTTTTCATACTTGGATTAAACCTTTAATTCTTCCGTGTGGTTTCATCTGAAGCACCAAACTTCAGTGTCCCCGTGGTTACGCAGCAGATTTTCACTCCAGGGGATGCTTTCCGCAGGCACTCTGTGCTCGTGAGCAGCCCAGCTGCGCAGTTTGAGATCCTCCAGCAGCTCAGGGTTGTTTCGAGCCACGGGCTGCAGGTGGACCCTTCATTCCTCAAGGAATGTGTCCAGGGCACTCGGGGCTGTGGGCTGGTGACGAGGCGGGCATCAGGCACAGCCTGGACTCCGTGGGCTGGAGGGCTCTTCCAGCCTCAGGGATTCTGTGATCCCACCGAATCACACCGGGTTTTATCCGGCCAGGATAACCCAAACACACCCCCGAAATACCTCTGGGAATCATGCCGTGATTTATGGAAGCGATTTTGGCACTTCTGTGATGCCTCTAGTACAGAAACAACTGCTGCAGTGTTTGGGTCCTGCTCCCAAAGCCTCACGCTCCCGGAGAGGCACGGCCGGGGCCGGGGCAGGACACGGGGCGAGCAGCGGGGGTTCCTGCGGGAATTAGAACATCGCCCTGCCTGCAGCGCTGCCTGTGGCCGTCAGTCCAGGCCCAGCTCCAGCCCAGCCCGCGCTCCCCGTGCCCGTGTCACACAGCTGTCACCGCAGGGCTGGCTGCCCCCCTGCAGCACCCGCCTCCGGCTGCAGGGCTGCCCGCAGCCAGAGGAATCCAGCCCTCCTCTCCTTTTAACCAGGGCTGGGCTCCCTCCCGGCGCTGCGGCATGGTTTTCCAAAAGCCTCAGAGACAGGATGAGCTGTCTTTTTAACCTAAACACTGTCAAAGGTTTGAGTTGCTGCTCTGCATCCCGTCGTTGCTCATCTCCCCGGTCCACACCGATCGCTGAGCTCGCAGCTCTGCCCTCGCGTTCGCTCCTCCCCGGCACAGCGGCAGCTCCACCCGGGAACAGCTCCCTCCTGGAGATGTTGGGAAGAAAAATCCCGGCGCTGCACATTCCCCGGGACTGACGGATCAGCACCCTGCCAAAAACAGTCCCGGGCAGACTCCAGTGCGTTCAGCTCAGGGATAAATGCAATCGGTGACCTCAGAGCGCTGTCTGACAGTGCTGGTGTCACTCTGTGGCTCACCCCGGGGACAGGGACAGTCTGTGTCGCAGCTGCAGCGTCAGGGAGCAGCGCTGGGAGCGCCCCAGGAGCGGCCGGGGCTCCCCCGGCTCTGCAGCAGCAGCACCAACACCCCCCTATCCCGGCTGGAACACGGCTGTTCCCTGTCGGCAGGGATGGGAGTGGATCCTGACCCGGGATCTCCTGAGCCTGGGATCTCCTGATCCCGGGACCTCCTGATCCCAGGATCATCTGATCCTGGAATCTCCTGATCCCAACATCTCCTGATGCCAACATCTCCTGATCCCAACATCTGATCCCAGCCCCTCCTGATCCTGGGATATCCTGATCCTGGAATCTCCTGATCCTGGGATCTCCTGATCCCAGCCCCTCCTGATCCCAGCCCCTCCTGATCCTGAAATCTCCTGATCCTGGAATCTCCTGACCCCAGCATCTCCTGATGCCAACATCTCCTGATCCCAACATCTGATCCCAGCCCCTCCTGATCCTGGAATCTCCTGATCCCAACATCTCCTGATCCCAACATCTCCTGATCCCAACATCTCCTGATCCCAACATCTGATCCCAGCCCCTCCTGATCCTGGGATATCCTGATCCTGGAATCTCCTGATCCTGGGATCTCCTGATCCCAGCCCCTCCTGATCCCAGCCCCTTCTGATCCCAGCCCCTCCCGGTCCCAGCATCTCCTGATCCTGAAATCTCCCGATCCTGGGTTCTCCTGACCCCAGCATCTCCTGATCCCAGAATCTCCTGATCCTGGGATATCTTGATCCCAACATCTCCTGATCCCAGCCACTCCTGATCCCACCATCTCCTGATCATTCCAGCATTCCCAGACTGAAGCCTCCCTTCCCACTGGAAAAATCTCCAGGAAAAGAGGGTGAGAACGATCCCAAGGAAGAAACTGAGAATGTTCCAATGGGTAGGAAAAAAGGAGCAGAGGGCACAGGACCCCACCTGGCCTGAAATGAGCCTTTCCTGCTGAAACGCATCCCTGGGATGGGATGGAAGCGGCCGAGTGCCTTTGGCTGCGCAGCACAACCCCGGGCTCCGGAAATCACTTCTCCGCCGTCGGCAGCCGCAGGGCAGACGCTGAGCACAGAGGGAGCCCAGCACCGCACAGGAGACGCTCCCCACGGGGCGGAAGGATGGCTCTCCAACTCCCTGAGACCCCCAGCACAATTCCCAAAAATGTGCAGAACTCCATGTAACCGATTTCAGCCACGAGCCAAGTACACCGACTCCTGCGAGGTCTGCACCTGTTTGTTGTTCCTTCAAAATGCCACGAAAATTGGCAGCAACGTGAAGTGAATGTGCTGAAATTGTTCCTTAATAGGAGTGAAGTGAGGATTAGGACAAAAAATAACACAAATATTGTGTTTGCAGCCCAGAGAACAAAGTGTTCACACTTCCAAGCTGATGTCTGAATGTTCTTATTTTTCCAGTGGTAGTTTACTGCCAATTTCCACGGAAAAGAGGCAGTGGAGGGGTATGCTTGGGTTTAATAGGAAACAGATTAACACAGGCAACGGCAAAGGAGAAAAATAAAACACTCTGCGAGCAAACCCTTCAGGGTGAGGGTGACCTTGGGGGTAATCCACCTCCAGAACACAAAAATCAAGGCACAAGGGTGTTACCCTGGTTTTTCTGAGTTTTTTAAAGCCTTTTGATTGTTCATAAAATGGAGTCAGACTTTTTAGCTACTGTACAATATTAGGAGCAGTTTCTACCTTTTTCTCGCAGATGTAACATAAACAAATCCTTTGTTTTTCATTCCCTGTCCTTTGTTTGCACATTTCTAACCTGAAAACAATTGTAACTGACAGCTGGTCTGGCCATTGGGCTGGGAGGTGAAAACTCCAGAAGCCAATCTTCAGCCAGACCCACAAATGTATAAAAAGTAAGAAATAAACAAGCAAAAGGGCTTTTAAGCCTTGGCTCTCTCGGAAGAACTCTCTGCCCTGCAAAATTTCTCGTCTCCGTGTGGTTGCTTTGCGTATCCCAGTCACACAAGGGGAGCGGAGCAATCACTGCGATGACAAAACAGCCCTGGAGGTGGCTCAGCCTGGCTGCAGGGCTGGCTCCGTGCCCGGGACAGCAGGAATTGTCACATCCCAGCCCCTGAGAGGGGAAGGACACCAGAGCCTGCCGTTCCGAGCACACCTCGGCGAGCTGGCAGGGACAGCCCTGTCCCAGCCTGAGCTTGCCCCAGCACTGGGGTGGCTGCAGCAGGGACCCTGGACGTGCTCCTGTGTTTGTGGAGATCCCTCATCCCCTCTCTGGGAGCTGAGCTAACTCCCCTGACCACGCAGAGGCAGAGCACGGGCGCTGTTTTCACTGCTGCCTTCTCTAGAAAGCCTACAGCTGCTAATCAAAAGCTCACAAGTGACTTGGAGGTGTCAAAGAAAAAATGAAAATTGCTGAGGTTGACGGAGCCCAAGCGCAGGAACCATGGCACAATCTGGTTTTAGATACTTGTAACCCCTTCTTAGCTTTTCTCCAAGAGTGTTATCGTGATACACAAAGCAATCACACGAGGGACGAGAAGTTTCACAGAGCAGAGACTTTCTCTGATCCAGCTCAAGCTGAATCAGGGCGGAGAGCCTCCTTGTTTATATCTTACTTTTTATACATTTGTGGGTCTGGCTGTGGATTGGCTTCTGGAGTTTTCACCTCCCAGCCCAATGGCCAGACCAGCTGTCCGTTACAATTGTTTTCAGGTTAGAAATGTGCAAACAAAGGACAGGGAATGAAAAACAAAGGATTTGTTTATGTTACACGTGTGAGAAAAGGCAAAACCTGCTCCTAATATTGTACTGTAGCTAAAAGGTCTGACTCCATTTTATGAAAATTCAAAAGGCTTTAAAAAACTCAGAAAAACCAGGGTAACACAAGAGTTCATTCAAAACGTTACCCATTTGGATAAGATTTGCCTTTGTCCCTAACCTGGGTGTGTCTCAGGAAGTGTCCATCTTTCCTGCGGGTTCCCTTCTGGCACTGATGCTCAGTGCTCTCTGAGCAGGGGCTTGTTTCCAGCGCTTCCCTCACCACCACAGACTCTTTTAATGTCAAGGTCCTTCCTTTTTGTCACAGACATTTGGGAAAAAATACTTGTTCTTGGGACAGCTCCCTCAACACCAGGCCACCGCTCCTCTCCCGAGCGCTCCTGTGGCCAGTTAAAAACAAAGCCAAGCCCATTTCTCAGCGCAGTAAATTCCGAGGAGAGCCAGAGGGGATTACACGGAACAGCTGAGCGGGCATATGGCATTCCATCCAAACTGACAGTCGTCCAAACTGTTCCTGTAACAGTTATTGGTGTCTGCTTTATCTACATTTGTGTGGGACTTGGGGGGGGAAAAAAAAAAAGTATCTTAAAAAATTGAGAATGAACAAACCACCACCATTCACTCTTAACGAACCCCTTCTTCAGTAGTTAATTAGTTCCAACTGTTGAAATATTTTGCTGTGCCTGACAACTCCTACCAGCTATTCTGAAGGCTTCACAGAGCTCAACAAAACCGCAGGCAGGAAAGCCGATGGGCTGAAATCGGCCCTTGGTACCCGTGCAGAGCAGCAGAGACAGAGCTCACAGGACACAGGAAACACAACTGTGCATCTGTTCTGCATCTGCACACACTCGTGAGCACACACACACAACCTCCACAGCCTCTGGGTGGAGTTTGTAATCAAATCCTTCTACGAAAACCCAATGAGGGAATATGGAGTTTAGATTGACTCCTGTCCTAAAGCTCTGCTCTGAACCTCCTCAGCCCTGGCTCCTACACCGAGCTCGCTGAGCTCCAGCCATCGATGCGTCTGAAGACCTTTAGAAATTGACATTTTACCAAATAGTTAATCCTTTTTATTCATTTGTCTCCTGCAAAAATAATTGTTTTAACATTTTAGGTAAAGTCTTTTGTCACGGACTGGGGTTTTGGTGGATGTTTTCTGAGGCTGGGATGAGATGCGGCATTTGAGGGATGGAGGGACAGGACACAGGGAATGGATCCCACTGCCAGAGGGCAGGCATGGATGGGATATGGGGAAGGAATTCCTCCCTGGGAGGGTGAGGGTGCCCAGAGCAGCTGTGGCTGCTCCTGGATCCCAGGGCCAGGCTGGACATTGGGGCTGCAGCAGCCCGGGACAGTGGGAGGTGTCCCCACGGCAGGGGGGCACTGGGTGGGCCCTGAGTTCCCTCCCAACCCAAACCTGTCTGGGGTCCTCTGGTTCTTCCAGCACAAGGCAGGCCTTCTCCCAGTTTATATACTTAATTAAAACTCTTCAGATCATTATCATTCAGGGGTGCCAGTGCAATTCCTTCCACTTTCGGGTTTCATGAGGACTCAAGTCATTCACTGAAACTTCTGATTTCTCTTTCACACATTCAAAGCTACACAACCACTGAAATCTACACAACCACTCAAACCTACACAGCTCAATAAATCTACACAGCCCAAAAACCTACACAACCACTCAAACCTACACAACCACTCAAACCTACACAACCACTCAAACCTACACAGCCCAAAAACCTACACAACCACTCAAACCTACACAACCACTCAAACCTACACAGCCACTCAAACCTACACAATCACTGAAACCTACACAACCACTGAAACCTACACAGCTCAACAAACCTACTCAACCACTCAAACCTACACAGCCCAACAAACCTACACAACCACTCGAACCTACACAACCACACAAACCTGCACAGCCACTCAAACCTACACAACCACTCAAACCTACACAACCACTCAAACCTACACAGCCACTGAAACCTACACAATCACTCAAACCTACACAGCCCAACAGCACTGAAACCTACACAGCCCAACAAACCTACACAGCCACTCAAACCTACACAACCACTCAAACCTACACAGCTCAATAAATCTACACAGCCCAAAAACCTACACAACCACTCAAACCTACACAGCCACTCAAACCTACACAGCCACTCAAACCTACACAGCCCAAAAACCTACACAACCACTTAAACCTACACAACCACTCAAACCTACACAGCCCAACAAACCTACATAGCCCAACAAACCTACACAACCACTCAAACCTACACAGCCCAAAAAACCTACACAGCCCAACAAACCTACACAACCACTCAAACCTACATAGCCCAACAAACCTACACAACCACTCAAACCTACACAGCTCAACAAACCTGCACAACCACTCAAACCTACACAATCACTCAAACCTACACAATCACTCAAACCTACACAGCCACTCAAACCTACACAGCCAAACAAACCTACACAACCCAACAAACCTACACAACCACTCAAACCTACACAACCACTCAAACCTACACAACCCAACAAACCTACACAACCACTCAAACCTACACAGCCCAACAAACCTACACAACCCATCAAACCTACACAGCCACTCAAACCTACACAGCCACTCAAACCTACACAGAGCAACAAACCTACACAGCCACTCAAACCTACACAGAGCAACAACCCCACACAATCCTTCAAAGATCCCCAACCCCTCCAACACCCAGCCCCTCCAGCAGCACAAGCCCCCAGACGTGCAGCTGCCCCGGCTGCGGGAGCTGCTGGCCGCGGCCAGGCTGTGGAGCAGGACGCGGCTCCTGTTCCTCTGCGCACACATGAGGAGCCAGGGCAGCAAAGGGTTTGGTGGGACCTGGCAGCAGAATGAGCTGCAGGACATCCCTCCTGAGCCATCCCTGTCCTGCCCTCGCCAGCCCCGGGAGAAGGGGAGAGCCCCCAAGACATTGCAAATATGCAGCGCTGACACGCAAATAAAACCTCCGGGTGAGAGCAGCTGCCTTTTCGTACGAAGATTGAAATAATTCTCAGATCAGGCCTGTGTTTCTGTGAGCACTGTCACAGCAATTAGAGGCTTTAAGGAAACCAAAGTCACAGATAATGTATTGAAATAATAAAGTGACACTCTGATACGCAACCAGCAGACATTAAGGAAATGACAACTGACTCCAAAACGTCCAGAAAGATATTTAAATCACTAGTGCTGAATAAATGAAATGAGCAATTACTGGTATGTTTGACAAAGCATGATACAACAATATATTAGGCATATATTAGCTCAGCCTTTACTCGCTGATCTTTATCTGCTTTTAATTAATGAATTTAATTGAGAATGGCTTGTTACAAGTCAAGGAGAAAAACCCTTTCATATTTGGGAGAGGAGAAGCAACGGGAGCCTGCAGTGGGAAACGCTGGGTGGAGCCACTCCCGGCCTGTGCCCGAGGCTGGGAAGGGACAGGAGAGGCTCCAATAATTGTGATTTTCATTGCAATTATCTCGTGTGCTCTCCATGCTCTCCTGTGCACTTCTGTTTCCACATGTCTGTGTCAGTCCAAGACATGTGTTATTCCAAAAAAGCATTAGTAATATTAAGTCAGAAAATAAGAGCAAACTCTCTAAAATTGAAGATTTATTGTGCTATTATGCACATAATCCTTTCAAAGACTGAACATTGTTATTATTGTTATTTTAGCTTTATTTTCAATTACATTTTAAATAGCAGCTGTTTGCAGTTGTCTCTCTTTGCCCCACCAGGGGGTTAAAATAGATGCTTAAACTATTTGAAATCAGTTGAAATTAGTTCTATTCTCCATACCTGGGGAACGGAATATAGGCTTAAGCTGTTCGAAATGAGTTAAGCCTGGAACTGTCAGGTGGAGCTCTCTCCTGGAGTTTCTCCCAGTAAATGCTATTTAAATGGCTGGTGGCTTTGCCACTTCCGGGATGGAAGTCCCTTGTCTCCACCAAACACGAAACAATAAACGTGCTCTGGATGCTGGAGGCGCTGTTTTTAACAAGCCTGGCACGGGAGGAATGATCCCTCACAACTCCTGCAGCTTCCAAACACACAGCAGGAGCAGGGAACAGGAGTCAGGGGAGCAGCCAGGACATGGAATCTCCTGGGGAAGGAGTGAAAATCCCAGCAGTGCGTAGGGGGATGCATTCTGTGGATGCACAATTCCTTTCATCCGTGAGTTTGCCACCACCAACCCCAGCAGCTGGAGAGCAGAGCCAACAGCAGCTTGGCCCCAGAGAGGGGCAGCCCCTGACTCCACAAACACCTGAGCAACCGCTGAAAATTCACTTACTGTCCCACAAATCTGGTGATTTGGGGAAGTGCCTTGGGATCTTCCCAGGCAGGGAGAGCTGGCAGAGCTCCATGTGCAGGGAGGGAACGCAGCTCAGGGAATCCTCCCGTCCTTCCTGCAGGGGGAACGGATCCCAGTGCCAGAGGGCAGGGCTGGGCGGGAGACTGGGAATCAGGAATTGTTCCCTGGCAGGGTGTTGAGGCCCTGGCACAGCTGTGGCTGCCCCTGGATCCCTGGCGGTGCCCAAGGCCAGGTTGGAGCAGCCTGGGACAGCGAGAGCTGTCCCTGCCATGGCAGGGTGACACCGGGGGGGATTTAGGGTCCCTCCCAACCCAAACCAGTCTGGGACTCCCTGGTTTTCCAGGAAATATCCCCACACACTCCTCCTGTTTTCCCAGGAGCACTGGAAGCTGTTTTGTCGCTGACCTTTGATAAGCCAGGACAGAAGAGCCCCGTTTCTGTTTACAGCTTTTGTCAGAAGCCCAAACCTGTCAGAGGGAGGCTGAGGAGGGAATTTTGGGAAGCAAATTTTGGGAGCAGCCCCCTGTGGGCTGTGCCTCTGCTCCTGGACAGCTCCATCAGTAACAGCCCCGGCACAGCCCATCAACCATTCCAACAGTGCCGTCAGCTGGGCAGCTCCTCTGCACAGCACCAGCGGGGCCGGCAGAACGAGCTGGAACAACTGCTCCAGGCCTATTAAACATTAAAATATTGTTAAATAGTAAAACAAAACTTCTAAAAGATAAAAGCCAAGAAGAAGTCACCGCCCATTCTAATATTTTTTCACAGTTGTGTCTCAAAGCATTTTGTAACAGGAACGGCCTGGGCACTGGGGAAAAGCCAAAGGATAAGAGCAGCACTTAATTACAGCATTAAACCATCGAGGTCCCGTTGACTGAGAGAACACAGAACCCAATAATTCAGATTTGCTTGACAAATTCATCTCCCTTTTCTCTGTTTCTGACTATAACACGCACAGGAGGAAGAGGAGGAGTCACCAAAGGGAGCAGCTCCTTTGAAATCCTGCCCCTAACCTGCTCCCCTACAATGAATTTAATTTTGTTCTCTTTCAGAAAAAAAAAAAATTAAAAAAAAGAAAGAAAAGAAAAAAGGCTCCTTTTATTTCTCTCTGTGCAGTGACCCTGATCAAACCCATTCTACTGAACGTGGGTGCAAGACAAGAGGAGGGTAAATTCTGTGAAGCCTTTGCCCAAAATGAAGGCTCTGTGCTCAGTGGCAAAGTCACCCAGGGGAGTTTTCATGGATCACTGCACCCCCTGAGCCTCTCTGAGCACAGTTTACACCCCCTGAGCCTCTCTGAGCACAGTTTGCACCCCCTGAGCACAGTTTGCACCCCCCTGAGCCTCTCTGAGCACAGTTTGCACCCCCTGAGCCTCTCTGAGCACAGTTTGCACCCCCTGAGCACAGTTTGCACCCCCCTGAGCCTCTCTGAGCACAGTTTGCACCCCCCTGAGCCTCTCTGAGCACAGTTTGCACCCCCTGAGCCTCTCTGAGCACAGTTTGCACCCCCTGAGCACAGTTTGCACCCCCCTGAGCCTCTCTGAGCACAGTTTGCACCCCCTGAGCCTCTCTGAGCACAGTTTGCACCCCCTGAGCACAGTTTGCACCCCCCTGAGCCTCTCTGAGCACAGTTTGCACCCTCTGAGCCTCTCTGAGCACAGTTTGCACCCCCTGAGCCCCTCTGAGCAGAGCCAGGAGCACCCAGAGCTGGCCCTGCCCTTCCCCAGCAGCACCAGGCAGGGGCTGCAGTGCCCCGGGGATGGGAACGGGAGAGGGAACAGGCAGGAGAAGTTCCAGCTGCCCCTGGGCTGGAGGTGTGAGGAGCAGGAACCTGCTCTTCAGGGGAGCACTGCAGGATTCTGGGCACGAGAGGGGAGCCCTGCAAACACAACAGCCGCTGCTGGGGGCTCCGGAGCTCAGAATAACTCGAGGAAGAGTCCAAGAACACACACGGAATCACAGAATCGTCCAGGACGGAAAAGCCCGCTCAGAGCACGGAATGCAGCCATCCGCAGCCCTGCCAAGGCCACCCCTGGCCCCCGGCCCTGCTCTCCGTGGTGTTAAGGAGTCTCATCCCAAGCGGCCGCCCCTGATCCAAGCGTCCCCCTGCCAAAACTCCCAGAGCCTCCCGCACCGCTGAAACCCCCAGAGCTTTGTGGGGGGAACCGAGACGCGCAGACCGCCAGGAGAACAAAGCCCGGGGTACAGGATTTATGGGATCCCTGGATTTACGGGACACGCGGGCTCAGAGCAGACCTTCCTGCAGGCCTGGAGCTGGGAACGCTGTGGTGGGAGCACTGGGATTTTCCACGCCAGCACCTCCTGGCACCCCCTCACCCCCAGCCCGGGGCCAGCAGCAAACGCTTTAATTACAAACACTGCGCTCCGAAATTGGATAAATGCACCTAATTGGCTTTTTGGTAGTTTGCACAAAGGAGTGGGAAAAGCAAGCAGGATCTCCAGCACCTCTCGAATAATTGTCCCTTCATTGGCGGCCGGGGTAACCATGGCAAATAACTGCTCTGTGCTCAGCCTCCTCACCGCCGAGGCTGAATTACCTCTTCACTAACAACCACTCGGAGAGCAATTAAGCCCGCGGAAAAATCGGAATTCTTTCTCCTCAGAAAGCTCAGGGATTGTCCATGGACCACGTTTTTGATTTTTTTTTTTTTTTCTCTCCCCGGGAATCTTTTCTTGTGCCGCAAATGCCGGTGGTCACCGCTGCTCACACAAACTTGTATTTATTAACATTGCATCCGTTAACAGGAGGGCAAACGCTGGCACACGCAAGTGAGAGGAATGAGATTTGTCTTCACAGACAAGCCCTGGGTCTGCTGGTAGATAAAACCAGCGCTGAGAGATGAGAGAAACAATGGGAAGGATTCCACTGATCAATGGATGGAAAAGAAGATACTTGCCTTTACAAACAAACTGCAGGTTTGTTCATAAATGAAATTGGATATTGAAAGTTGAAAGCAACAATGGGGGAAAACCCATAAATCCCATAAAAATTAAAAATGAGGGGGGTTATACATGAAAAGGGGAATCTGAGGCATTTCGGGAAGTCTGTGCCTCTCAAGTACCTCAGCCAATGGGGAAAGAGAGAGGGAAATGCGGCCGGGAAATTGGGATAAAAAGGAGGCTGCGTCCTCCGAAAAACGGAGAGACCCCGGGGGAAATGCCCCATGGCCTCTCCCTTTATTCCAATAAAGTAAAAGGACTCCTCTGTCCTCTTTTTGGACATAAACCTCTGGTGTTCGTGGATTAATTTTCCTAACACAAGGAGGGGTGACTTTCACGCCGAGAGTGGGGTTGGA
The DNA here is from genome assembly GCF_015227805.2 of Hirundo rustica. Classification (NCBI taxonomy): domain Eukaryota; kingdom Metazoa; phylum Chordata; class Aves; order Passeriformes; family Hirundinidae; genus Hirundo; species Hirundo rustica. Next base: position 531,521 of record NC_053458.1, on the reverse strand, counting down.
TGGGATCCTGCGCAGGAATTGCTGCTGTGAGGGAGCGGGGGCCCTGGCACAGGTGCCCAGAGGGGCAGGCGCTGCAGAATTCCCGGATTTGCTCTGACCGCGGTGTTGTGATGAGGTTCCGGGAGGAGCTGTGCCTCGCGCCTTCTGGGCTCTTTGGAAAGTCTTGGAATGCAGCAGAGCAGAGGAGAATCCTGGCTGCACGCTCCCTGCACGCAGAGCTCACCAAGCTGCCTGGAAACGAAGCAGCATCTCCAGGAGACTTCTGTTTGCAACTGCGGTGGACCCCAGCTCTTGCAGAGAGGCACAGATAAAACAAATGACTCCTTTGTAGCAGCACACCCGGCATTTCACACTGGAGAAACCACGCCAAAAGGAAACCAGTACCAGCACCCATTTCTAACTGGAACGGTTTGGGAGGCTTGTCCTGTTTTGGAGGTTTATCGGCACCGAGGCGCTGCTGCTCCTGTGAGCATCCCCTCCCCTCCCAGCCCTGCTCGCTGTGGCCACACAACCGAATGTTAACGTGAATATTCAAAAACTCATGCACAACAACACCTGCCGGACACAGATTTCTGTTCATTTTCTTTTCTTTCTTTCCACATCCCCCCCATTTTAATATCTCTCGGTGCAGATCAGTTATAACCTCATTAATTAGCTGACCACCCCGCTGAGATTTGGTAAATTTGGTTACAGCCTGGCCATTTGATCCCCGTTATTAATACGGATATGAACGGGCATTGCACATTTTGGTGAGAGTCGTGGGCACTCCCTCTCCTCCTTTCCCAGTGAGGAGCAGCTCTCCTGCCCTGTGCTGCTGGGTTCCTGCTGTTTTCCAGAGCCCTGACCTGAATTCCAATGGGAGAGGGGAGCGCTGCCTCCCAGCGCTTCGGTGTTCCCCAGCTCGGTGCCAGAGCGGCTGCTGGCCTCAGCTGCTCCAGGAAATTCCTATTCAGGTCACACTCGTCCCTCACAGCCCCCACATCCGTATTTCACAGCCTCGCTGCGTGGCTGGAAAATCAAGGACGCATTTAACTCCACGGCACTTACTTCCCAAATCCAGAAAGAGGAATTTTCTTGGAATTTCTTTGTGCATGTGGCATTTCCCTCAAGTACCGCAGCTCCTTTCCTTCCCCACTGCACACGGAGCCTCCCAGAGCGCCAGGAGCCCTCCAGCCCCACCCCAAAGACAGCAGCTCACCTCCAGTTAAACCCAGTTTGGCTTCCCAGTCGCCGAGGGCATCCTTCAGATGCTGTGCCACGTGCTGCTGGGAGCCCTCCGATGTGATGGCGGCACACAAAGCAACCACAGGGAGACGAGAGATTTCGCAGGGCAGAGATGTTCCTCCGAGAGAGCCCAAGGCTGAGCCAAGTCCGGAGCCCCTCTGCCTGGTTATTTCTTACTTTTTATACATTTGTGGGTCTGGCTGTGGATTGGCTTCTGGAGTTTTCACCTCCCAGCCCAATGGCCAGACCAGCTGTCAGTTACAATTGTTTTCAGGTTAGAAATGTGCAAACAAAGGACAGGGAATGAAAAACAAAGGATTTGTTTATGTTACATGTGTGAGAAAAGGCAAAAACTGCTCCTAATATTGTACAGAAGCTAAAAAGTCTGACTCCATTTTATGAACCATCAAAAGGCTTTAAAAAACTCAGAAGAACCAGGGTGACACTCCGAGGCTGTGGAATGAGGGATCAGATGATCCTCACCAGAATTAACACAGCCCATCCCATCCCCGTGATTCCCTCTCGGGGAGAGGCCACGGCTGCACCCCTCCTGCTGTCAGCACCCCTGGGAGCCCCTGCCTCTGCCTCCCTGCCTTCATTTCGTGTGCGCGGGGTGGGTTTGATGTCGTTTGTTTGTTTCTCTCCTGGTTGGCTTTCGTTGGGGTTTTATTGTGTGTTTGTGGGGGTTTTTGTTATATCTGTGTGGGGGTTTTTATGTAATTACCAGCGAACAGCTGTTCGACAGAACAACATCTCTGCCAGCCCCAAACATTCCTGGGTGGGGAAACACAGAATGGGAGAAATACCCGATTTTCAGTTCTCTCTCCAGCCAGGGAATGAGAGAAATATCCTGATTTTCAGTTCTTTCTCCAGCCAGGGAATGAGAGCAACATCCCAGTTTTCAATTCTTTCTCCAGCCAGGGAATGAGAACAATATCCCGATTTTCAGTTCTCTCTCCAGCCAGGGAACGAGTGCAATATCCCAGATTTCAGTTCTCTCTCTCTAGTCAGGGAATGAGAGCAATATCCCGATTTTCAGTTCTCTCTCCAGCCAGGGAATGAGAGCAATATCCCAATTTTCAGTTCTCCCTCCAGCCAGGGAATGAGAGCAATATCCCAATTTTCAGTTCTCCCTCCAGCCAGGGAATGAGAGCAATATCCCGATTTTCAGTTCTCTCTCTAGTCAAGGAATGAGAACAATATCCTGATTTTCAGTTCTCTCTCTAGTCAAGGAATGAGAACAATATCCTGATTTTCAGTTCTCTCTCTAGTCAAGGAATGAGAACAATATCCTGATTTTCAGTTCTCTCTCTCCAGCCAGGGAATGAGAGCAATATCCCGATTTTCAGTTCTCCCTCCAGCCAGGGAATGAGAGCAATATCCCGGTTTTCAGTTCTCTCTCTAGTCAAGGAATGAGAACAATATCCCGATTTTCAGTTCTCTCTCTAGTCAAGGAATGAGAACAATATCCTGATTTTCAGTTCTCTCTCTCCAGCCAGGGAATGAGAGCAACATCCTGGTTTTCAGTTCTCTCTCCAGCCAGGGAATGAGAGCAATATCCCGATTTTCAGTTCTCCCTCCAGCCAGGCCGAGGCAGTTGCTGTGCTTTCCTTTGGGAGCCTCCTGCAGCTGCCACCAGCCCCTGGAGAAGTGTTCAGCACTGAACCCCAAGGAGTTCCTGCACATCCAGCCCCAGCCTGTGCCTGTTCCTCCCCAGGGGCAGCACCCTGCCTGGCCTCTGGGAAACTCGAGGCAGTTCCTCTCTGCCCAGCCACGGGAAGAAAGCAGGAATTAAAGGATTCTCCCTGCGTGGAAGCCGTGTCACATTTGCCACCCACCTGCTCCCAGACATCCCGGCAAATTTACCAGAACGGGTCGGCTTTGGCCGTTCGCAGGCACGGGGGAGCCGCAGCTCCCGGCTGTTCTCATCCCCGCTGCAGAGCTCCCACAGGATCCCCAGCTCCGGAGGGCACACGATGCCCAGCTGAGCATCCCCCGGGATGCCCTTCTCAGGGAATGCCCCCGCCGGCACTCGCAGAACCCCGCGGATCCCGGTCCCGGCCCTCGGAACAAACTGCGCTCGTCGACAGAAGCGCCTTTGTAGAGCCGGTTCGAGGAGGGGACGGAGCGGCCGTGCTTCCCTGCCCTGCCGGGATAATCCCCGCTCAATGACTCCCGATTTCCCGGGGCAGCAACCCGCAGGAGCCGCTGCGCCCAGGGCAGAGCGACAGCGCTGCGCCCGCCCGGCCTTTGTGCCATTAAATCCCAAGAAAGGCTCCTCTTATAAATGTGATACACGAGTCACTTCCGATCTGCTGCGGCAGGATGGTTTCCACACGATATTTCCCTCCTCTCCCTGGAGATAAAGGAGGAATCCCTCACTTAGGGCATTCGGGGCAGTACCCTGAGCGGGTACAAAGCACCGTGTCACCAAAGCCAGGGGTCGCGCCAGACTCCAGCTTGGCACTGCTAAATTAAACTGACCGAAGCCACACACTGCTTTTAATTTATCCAATATTATTTGCTGTGTTATTACTGCATATGTACGTACACAAATAATGAGTAATATATTTTCTGTTACCGAGAGACAAGGAGATGAACTAAGAAATCACAGATGAGGGGAGGAATTTTCCTCTATTTTTCAGATTTACTGGAAGCCCTCGTACATATCAGAGACCTTCGTGCCCACATCCTGTCCCAAAACCCACGCACGTCCTGCTTTCCAGAGAGATCCAGATCGGTCCCTGTCCCACGGGGACGCCTCGGCGTGCCAGTGCAAGTGTAATTAACGCCGTCGCTAATTGCCTGCAAGCAGAGGGAGCTCTGGCTCTTCCGAGAGCGGCCTCGGTGCTCAGCTCCTCGGGACCCTGCCCGGTGCTCTGAGGTTTTCCCTGTTTGCCCCAAAACCCGCCCGGGAATTCCCTGCCACGCTCCTTGTAGGAATCAAACCTGGCAGTAGAAACGAACCTAAAGGAAATACCTGTCCATAGAAACGATCCTAAAGGATATACCTACACAAAGTAATGATCCTAAAGGATTTACCTGTCCATAGAAATGATCCTAAAGGATATACCTGTACAAAGTAACGATCCTAAAGGGAATACCTGTCCATAGTAATGATCCTAAAGGAAATACCTGTCCATAGAAACAATCCTAAAGGATATACCTGTACAAAGTAACAATCCTAAAGGAAATATCTGTCCATAGTAATGATCCTAAAGGAAATACCTGTCCATAGAAACAATCCTAAAGGGAATACCTGTACAAAGTAACGATCCTAAAGGAAATACCTGTCCATAGAAACGATCCTAAAGGATATACCTGTACAAAGTAACGATCCTAAAGGGAATACCTGTCCATAGTAATGATCCTAAAGGAAATACCTGTCCATAGAAACAATCCTAAAGGATATACCTGTACAAAGTAACAATCCTAAAGGAAATATCTGTCCATAGTAATGATCCTAAAGGAAATACCTGTCCATAGAAACGATCCTAAAGGATATACCTGTACAAAGTAACGATCCTAAAGGATATACCTGTCCATAGTAATGATCCTAAAGGAAATACCTGACCAGAACGAGAAGACTTTTCCCCACAGCTGCAGGAAAGCCCCTTGTTACACACAGAATGCTGCTCAGCAAAAGGGACCAAGCACCATTTACTGCCCAGGGGAAAATGCAATTTTTAATGTGCAGGTTTCCATCAGAAATGGTCCCGAAATCTGCATTTGAGCCCATTTCCCCAGACATGAGGGAAGCCAGCATTGCCTCAAGGCCACACAGCGCTGAGAAGCGCTGAGGCTCAGCCCAAATCCCTCCCCACCACCCAACACCCCGTCCAGGATGGAACCCCACAGAAATGAATCCCACCGAGGAGCAGCCCCTGCCCAGCGCTGCTGCTGCACAGAGAGAGACAAAACTGCCTGCAAATCCTCTTTGCTCGTTTACAGACTGCATGCTTGAAAATAATTAACCCTACCGTTACAAAGTTATGAAGAGAGAACTTCACCTAAATCACTGAGTGAAGGTTTGGGACCTTAAGGATCATCTTGTCCCAATCCTTCCGTTCTCCATGGAAGCCAAACACCAAATCCTTCCACAGTAACTGCAGCCTGGGATGTCGGAGGATCCTCATTGCGAAACAGATTCTTGCCTTTTGTTGCGTAAAGTCGCTGTCCTGAAAAAACCCCACCCTGGCACCAGAGGGACAAATAACAGAAAGGCCCTGGAGAAAACTGGATCAGCGTTTTGATCAGCCCTGGCACAAACCCTGACACGTGCCCTGTGTTTTCACCGAGGCACTTTGGATATCCACGAACTGATGCAATCAGAATTACGAAACACTTGGAGAGGGAGGAAAATCTTCCTCTCCTGAATCTCCCTGAACACGTCACAGGTTGAATTGGGATGAACAACCGAAGGCACAGCCCAGTTTTAGAGCTGCACCCCAAATGAAGCCGATGCACTTGGACAAATGGATCTCACCAGGAGGCTTTGAGGTCCGTCCCAGCCCAGCCCAGCCGGGATCCCCTGATCCTGCAGTGCCGCTGCTCACTGGTTCCTGCACACCCCAGTGCCGCTGACTGGCACCTCTGAGCTAGCTGTGCTCAAACCAGGGTTTGCTCTGGTGTCCCAGCTGAGCGGGGCAGGCGGCAGAGCAAAGGAGAGGACGAGGAGATTACCGGGGACGATCACAGAGCCCCACGTAATCACCGGGATTACAGAGATGAATTGCATTAGGGCTTGGGCAGCACGGCTCCAACCCTCCCAAAGTGAGACACACGCTCCAGTAACAGCTGGGGAACAGGTGGAGGCTCAGGACAAAAAAGTCTGGAAGCACAGCAATAAATCACGGAAGCCGCCCGTGTGACACCCTGGCTCCGTCAGGCAAAATGAATTGCCGAGCACAGAGTGTAATAAAGAGAGATGCCAAGGCATGGTCGTGTCTGCCAGTAATAATTTGAAGTTGAAATATAATCACACACAATATATATGATAAATAACACCAGACGAGGTCTCCAGCGACAAAGGTAAATAATAAATTTGTGTGGAAGTAAGGATTTACGCTGAAGCTGTGAAATAGGACCAGAGAGATACTGTAAATATTGTCCTTTCCAGGTGACGACTTTAATTTCTCAGACAAGCACCTTTGAAGTTTTCCCAAGGATTTCCTGGACCTGGAACTCACGCATTTCCCACTCCAAAGTTCCAAGACAATATCCCCGCTGCCAGGCAGCGGCCAGCACACAGCTCTGAAGGGAGGGACGTACTCGACAATGAGAGGATAAATCAAAGATGAACTCTGGAAACTCGTCCGAAAGGGCCAGGTTGTTGCCATGCCAGGCCTCAGAGGAGACAACAGCAGCAGAGGACAGCACTGCCAGGGGCAGAGAGAGCTCCTGTCCAGGGACAGAGAGAGCTCCTGTCCAGGGGCAGAGAGAGCTCCTGCCCAGGGTCAGCGCTGCCAGGGGCAGAGAGAGCTCCTGCCCAGGGGCAGAGAGAGCTCCTGTCCAGGGGCAGAGAGAGCTCCTGCCCAGGGACAGAGAGAGCTCCTGCCCAGGGACAGCGCTGCCAGGGGCAGAGAGAGCTCCTGCCCAGGGGCAGAGAGAGCTCCTGCCCAGGGACAGAGAGAGCTCCTGCCCAGGGGCAGCGCTGCCAGGGGCAGAGAGAGCTCCTGCCCAGGGACAGAGGCAGCTCCTGCCCAGGGACAGAGAGAGCTCCTGCCCAGGGACAGCGCTGCCAGGGGCAGAGAGAGCTCCTGCCCAGGGACAGAGAGAGCTCCTGCCCAGGGGCAGAGAGAGCTCCTGCCCAGGGGCAGAGAGAGCTCCTGCCCAGGGACAGCGCTGCCAGGGGCAGAGAGAGCTCCTGCCCAGCGACAGAGAGAGCTCCTGCCCAGGGACAGAGAGAGCTCCTGCCCAGGGGCAGAGAGAGCTCCTGCCCAGGGACAGCGCTGCCAGGGACAGAGAGAGCTCCTGCCCAGGGACAGAGAGAGCTCCTGCCCAGGGACAGCGCTGCCAGGGGCAGAGAGAGCTCCTGCCCAGGGACAGAGAGAGCTCCTGCCCAGGGACAGCGCTGCCAGGGGCAGAGAGAGCTCCTGCCCAGGGACAGAGAGAGCTCTTGCCCAGGGACAGAGGCAGCTCCTTCTCAGGGTCAGCGCTGCCAGGGGCAGAGAGAACTCCTGCCCAGGGACAGCGCTGCCAGGGACAGAGAGAGCTCCTGCCCAGGGACAGAGAGAGCTCCTGCCCAGGGACAGAGGCAGCTCCTGCCCAGGGACAGCGCTGCCAGGGAGATGCTGCTGCTGGACAAACCCCAGCCCCACCGAGCCCAGCGCTGGGCACCCCTCGCACCAGAGCCTGGCTGGGCACACACGGGCTGTGGGTGCCTCTCACCGCCAGCCCTGTCCCCTCAGAGCAGGAACTGGTGTCCCCTGTGCCACTGGGAACCTTGCACTGGTGCCAGGAGGGACGAAGGCGGTGGCAGCAAACCTCCCCAGGGAGCAGCAGGCCTGGCACTGCTCTCCTGAAGGTGGTATTTGATTAAATCCATCGGCTTACCCAGGCAGCTGCGGGGAGGAGCCCAGCCTGACACGTGTGGCACTAAACTGCAACTCAGAATTCCCCCGGGGATTTCACCCTCTGTCTGTCCCACAGAACTGCAAACGCATCAAGTTCCACGTGGATAAATCCAGCTTTTCGTGTTTAGTTCAAGGCAGGTGAGCTTATCTCTGTCACAGGGCTAGGGTTTTTCTCCAGCTTGTCGTTATTCACCCCTGGTTTTCTCTGGGGCTGTTAGAGGTGTCTGAAGGAAGCTCAGCTGCAGCAGGAGCTGTGTCTGTGCAAACCCTCGGCTCTGCCAGGAGCACCCAGGGCCCCCTCTGGCAGTCGGGACAGAAGGACACAGAAATGGCCAGGTGGATGGTGCTGGTGGCCCGAGTGAGGCAGGGTTTGGGATCACCCTGGGAGCTGCAGGACCAGGGTCACCCCTGTGCTGAAGGGTTGGGATCACCCTGGGAGCTGCAGGGTCACCCCACAGAGCCCACATGGGGTTGGGATCACCCTGGGAGCTGCAGGGTCACCCCACAGAGCCCACATGGGGTTGGGATCACCATGGGAGGTGCAGGGTCACCCCACAGAGCTCACATGGGGTTGGGATCACCGTGGGAGCTGCAGGGTCACCCCACACACCCTGTGCTGAAGGGTTGGGATCACCCTGGGAGCTGCAGGGTCACACCACAGAGCCCACGTGGGGTTGGGATCTCAGCCCATCACGAGAGCTGCCGCGCAGGAGGTGCCGCGGTGCTGGCAGCAGAAGCAGCTCCTGCCATGGACAATCTCCACCCCATAACCCCACCACGGCCCCCTGAGCACCCCTGGAGGGCCTGAGCTCCCTGCAGCCCTCATCCCAGTGTCTTGGTGGGGGCCCAGGAGCCTCGGGATGGCAGAAAGAGCCCGAGGACAAACGGAGAACAATCACGGGTACGAAGTGGAGCAGCGCCGCCTCTGCCTCAGCCCTAAGGAGGCTCTTCAAAGAGAGCCCTCATTAAACCTGCTGCAGCTCGGCTGATTGAGATCTGCCTAATTGGGTCTATCATAAACAGGCACAGGCTGCACAGGGAGAATATTCGGGGTGAGCAAGTGGCCTAGAAAAACCCAGAGCTGCGGTGAAAAACGAGCTGCGGTGCGTGTTCCAGAGGTGGATGGTTTTGCCCACAGCTGGACAGGATCTGGGCAGTGCGGGGTGTGGGTGATGGTGCTGGGAGCCCAGGGAGGAGCCGGGGTCCCACCGCTGCAGGAAAACTTCCCGTGCTCTGTCACCCTGGTTTTTCAGAGCTTTTTAAAGCCTTTGGATTGTTCATAAAATGGAGTCAGACTTTTTAACTTCTGTACAATATTAGGAGCAGTTTTTGCCTTTTCTCACACATGTAACATAAACAAATCCTTTGTTTTTCATTCCCTGTCCTTTGTTTGCACATTTCTATCCTGAAAACAATTGTAACTGACAGCTGGTCTGGCCATTGGGCTGGGAGGTGAAAACTCCAGAAGCCAATCCACAGCCAGACCCACAAATGTATAAAAAGTAAGAAATAACCAGGCAGAGGGGCTCTGGGCTTGGCTCAGCCTTGGGCTCTCTCGGAGGAACCCTCTGCCCTGCAAATCTCTCGTCTCCGTGTGGTTGCTTTGCGTGTCCCGATCACGGTGCTGGAAACACAATATTCCTGCATCACCCCCAAAATCCAGACCTTTGCCATCAGGGCGCTGCGGTTTACGCTTCCTTCTCTTGCAGGGGCTGATTACACTGAGGGGATTATCCCTGCTGCCTCGCTCTGCTCAGAGCAATAAATGGCTGCCAGCTTTGGTCAATGGCCAAGAGGAACCTCGGGCATTTAATCAATTTCAAAGCTTTTTATTGCACATATTCTACCAAGAGCTGATTCCCATTATCAACAAACTATGGGGTGAAAATAAAGAGAACTGTGCTCCCCTCCCCTGGGAAATGGCGATCACAGCCCCGCTCTCGAGGGACGGGAGCTTTGGCTGGTCTGGAGGCACGCAGAGATTGCGCATGAAAAAACGCATTCAGGTGAATAAATGAGCGGCGCGCGTGGAAAACGAGGAGCGCTCCACACCTGCGGCCCGGCCTGCAGAGCCGCCCATGCGGAACCGCGATTGCACGCTGCGGCTAATTGCCTGATTTGCATACACAGCTCGGTCCAGGCGGGGATGGCAGGGCCGTCCCAAAGGGCTGGAACATTCCTGCCCCAGGCAGGAGGGGAATGACCTGACCGCCGGGCTTCCCAAAGTTTACCAGAAGTTGGGTGCTTGGAAAGGACCCAGGAGAAGGCAGGGGAGAGCAAACCTCTGTGTCAGGGTGGGCAGGAGCCGAGCACGTCCCGGGCTGGGCTCCCCATCGCTGGCACTGCGGGAATCTCTGCCGGACAGGTGCCCCGGGACACGCAGCCCTCTGTTGTGTTCCTCTGAGGAATGGTTTTTCCCCTCAGAGTCCCCCCAAAGCCTGTGCTGTTACTCTGGTTTTTCTGAGTTTCTTTATTAGCCTTTTGATTTTCATAAATGGAGTCAGATCTTTTAGTTACTGTACAATATTAGAGCAGTTTTTCTACCTTTCCCACAGAAGTAATATAAACAAATCCTTTGTTTTTCATTCTTTGTCCTTTGTTTGCATATTTCTAACCTGAAAACAATTGTAACTGACAGTTGGTCTGGCCACTGAGGCTGAGGGGTGGAAACCCCAAAAAGCCAATCTTCTGCTGGACCCACAAATGTATAAAAAGTAAAAAAATAAACAAAGGGGTCTCTTCTCTCTGCTCTTTCAGCTGGGAGCTGGATCAGAGGAACCTCTGCGAAAATCTCTTGTCTGCGTGTGATTTCTTTGTGTGTCTCGGTGACACCTGTGCCATGTAGTTCAACCCTTTTTCCCCGTCATACCTACTCCTGACCCTATTGGCTCATGGCCAATATCTTTCCTTGGCCCAAAACTGGATAAACCCCTGTTTCTTCCTGTTCCCTCTCTCTTCTCGGCCTCCTGGAACATCACATCGAGAATAAACCTTGGCTGGAAGCTGGGGGTGAGAGCCACTCTTTTGAAATCTCTGTTCTGTCTCTCTGAACTATATTTCCCTAAAACTGAATAACTGAGCTAGCGAGAGCCGGGGGGTGGCAGGAGGGAGGTGTAGTTCAGCCCTCAGCCCCCACTCCACACCAAACGGGGCCGAGGGATGAGGCGAGGATCTCTGCTGTGCCGGGGCGGGGAGGAGGGCTCCCACTCGAGGGGTGCCGCGGGGACGGTGGCACCCGAGCAAAAGCTGGGCTGCACCATCCTGGGAGTCTTCTCCAGCCTGAATGGCTCTGGGATTCTGTAGGAACCTTCCTGGGGAAACCCCTGCCTGCCCTGGGGGTGTGAAACACATTCCAGAGCACATTCCCAACTCCTGGAAATACTCCGAGTGTTTCACAAACCAGGCTGACCCGAGCAGGAGAACGAGTCCCAGAATTCCAGAACTGTGAACATTGGAAAAGATCTCTGGGATCATCCAGTCCAGGCTTTGTCCACTGCCACCCCACCCAGTGCCACTGCCAGACCACTCAGTGTCACTGCCACCCCACCCAGTGCCACTGCCACACCCAGTGTCACTGTCACACCCAGTGTCACTGTCACACCCAGTGCCACTGTCACACCCAGTGTCACTGCCACATCACCCAGTGCCACTCTCACACCACCCAGTGCCACTGCCACATCACCTAGTGTCACTGTCACACCCAGTGCCACTGCCACACCCAGTGCCACTGCCACCCCACCCAGTGCCACTGCCAGACCACTCAGCATCACTGCCACCCCACCCAGTGCCACTGCCACACCCAGCGTCACTGTCACACCACCCAGTGCCACTGCCCCCCCACCCAGTGCCACTGTCACACCCAGCGTCACTGCCACCTCACCCAGTGCCACTGCCACACCCAGTGTCACTGCCACACCTAATGTCACTGCCACACCCAGTGTCACTGCCGCCACACCCAGTGTCACTGCCACACCCAGTGTCACTGTCACACCCAGTGCCACTGCCACACCCAGTGTCACTGCCAGACCACTCAGTGCCACTGCCACACCCAGTGTCACTGTCACACCCAGTGCCACTGCCACACCCAGCGCCACTGTCACACCCAGTGCTACTGCCACCTCACCCAGTGTCACTGCCACACCCAGTGTCACTGCCACACCCAGTGCCACTGCCACACCCAGTGCCACTGTCACACCCAGTGTCACTGCCACATCACCCAGTGCCACTCTCACACCCAGTGTCACTGCCAGACCCAGTGTCACTGTCACACCCAGTGCCACTGCCACACCACCCAGTGCCACTGTCACACCCAGTGTCACTGTCACACCCAGTGTCACTGTCACACCACCCAGTGCCACTGCCACCGCACCCAGTGCCACTGTCACCTCACCAAGTGTCACTGTCACACCGCCCAGTGTCACTGTCACACCCAGTGTCACTGTCACACCCAGTGCCACTGCCACACCCAGTGCCACTGTCACACCCAGTGTCACTGCCACACCCAGTGCCACTGCCACACCCAGCGCCACTGTCACACCCAGTGCTACTGCCACCTCACCCAGTGTCACTGCCACACCCAGTGCCACTGTCACACCCAGTGTCACTGTCACACCCAGTGTCACTGTCACACCCAGTGCCACTGTCACATCACCCAGTGTCACTGTCACATCACCCAGTGCCACTCTCACACCCAGTGTCACTGCCACACCCAGTGTCACTCTCACACCCAGTGCCACTCTCACACCCAGTGTCACTGCCGCACCCAGTGTCACTGTCACACCCAGTGTCACTGCCACATCACCCAGTGCCACTGCCACACCCAGTGCCACTCTCACACCCAGTGTCACTGTCACACCCTTCCTGAACGCCTGCAGGGACCGTGCCTCCCCCGCGGCCCTGGGCAGCCCCTTCCAATGGAAGCAGCAATGATTTTATTTCTGTTTATCCCTAACCCTTCGGGATTAGTTGTGCACATGTTCCCGTTGAACTTCCAACGAACCAAAGCAGCCCCCTTGGGGAGCTCTGGTTTTCTGTTCCATTAGATTTCCCCTGATTTAATTTTCTCTCCCTAAACAGATCGCTGTGACAAACACGCGCTCAAACTGCGTTCCAGGAGATTTTTTTTTTCCCCCCCAGTTATAATTAATTCACTCTATGACATACAAAAGATAACCAGCACTGAGAGGGGGGTGTTGCTGACCAGAAGCAAATCAAGAGTCACACCCAAAAACACAGCTGAAAATGTATCAGGAAGAAAAATATCAGGAAAAAAAAAATCAGGAAAAGCTAAACAGGACACTCAGGGAGCGCGGTGTGAAACTGATTTCTCGTGAATTGATCTCTTCTGGAGGACAGAAGCAGAAATTCCTGCCCCAGTGTAAATTCTGTTGGCAGCCCCAGCGGGAAGCTGGGGCAGGGAGCTGGTGTGGGAAGTGTGGGAGTATCCACGGACAGCTCCGGAGCCTGGCAGCGGGCAGGGACCTTTCCTGCTGTTTATTATTAATTACTTGTTGTTTACTGATCTCCCCCACACAGTGTGCTAACTCTGAACTGATGGATTTGCCAGGTGCTCAGGGCTCTCAATTAAACACATCTCTGCACTGCTCCAGGTCCCCTCCCAGCATTTCCCTGTTAACAGCCAGGAAAACGCCCGCCCAGGGAAGAGCCGGCCTTTAATCGATACGGGCTGAGCTGTCAATAAATTCATTTTCTGTAAGCAAGAGCAGCGCTGTCCCCAGCACGAGGGCGGTGGTGCCGAAGCTCTGTCCCTGCCTGGCTTCCAGGGTCCGTGATGGATGAGGGCTCCAGCCTCCAGCCCCATCTGCGGCCGCGCTCACGGATGCATTTATTGATCCGGAAAAATTACTCAGCCTAAATTTTCCTGTGCTGCTCTCCAGTCCTGAATTTTATAGCACAGAGTACCACAGGACTCCAACAGAAGTAAATCTTTATGACCAATACTCTGACAACTGCAGCTTCTCCCAGGGACACTGGAGCAATAATTAAAAATTCACAGGAAAAAAAAAAAGGAAAAAAAGAAAAAAAGAAAAAAAGAAAAAGAAAAAAAAAAAAAAAGAAAAAAAAAAAGAAAAAAAAAAAAAAAAGGAGGGTGAATGTGACCACACCTCCCCTGGCACAACGTGAGGCTGCTGCCCCTCATCAAACGGGGGAGGACGATATTTGTAAAATGATTTAGCTGGGGAAAGCAGCAAGCAGTAACTGAGCGATAGTGACAGAGATTTGATTCCCTGCACTGAACCACCCAAGTGCCGCCGGCAGCTCTGCTTGTGCAGGTGGCCTCTGAAGCGCTTTTGCTGCTTCTGCTGTCAGAGGGATCTGCTCGTTCCCCTCACAAACCAACGCTGAGTCCCCCAGTAATTCACCTACTTGCAATTCATATTTTAGCGCATTAAAAATCCGCACCCGAACGTCTTGGGCTGAGAAGATTTTCAAGATTTCCTCTGTCATTCATTTGTTGTCCTTTAATATTAATTTGCATCCCGGGTGAAGCTGACAGCTGTCAGGAGGAACAAATCTTTCCACCTGCAACGATCCCATGAATTTGGAACTGACACTCGTGGACTCAGGAAGAAAAAGCTCCTTAATTGTGGGTTTGGGTTGTTTTTGGTTTTTTTTTTTTTTTTAGGGAATGCATAATGAGAGAAGAATTCTGGCTGAGCTTTTTCCATTAATGCTGGAGGGGTAAGTGATTGGAACAGGAGATCTTTGCTCTACCCAGGTCCATGGGAATTGCAGAGGATGGGACCTGGATTCAAAGGACATTTTCTAAGTTCACATCAGGAAAATTTCAGGTCACATTTGGGTGAGCAGCCTTTCCATGAACATTCTCCCTTTGGCTGCAGGTCCCTGGCTTGTTCTGGCCACAGCAGCTTGCTCCTCACAGCAGAACTGATCCATACTGATTGTGAATCAATAAAATAGGAAGTTTTTCCACCACGGTGCAAGCACAGCCAATTTCTCACACTTTGTGTCTCAAACTAACATTTAGTTTGCACCAGCGTTTTATTTTTTAATGCAGTAGGAGTGAAACAACTCAATCTTCCCAGAGCACGCTATAAAAGCTGGAGCGAAAAGCAGCAGAAAAGGAAGGAGGCATCACCCTAATGAGGAAAAATCTCTTTGGCTCCATTCCCCTACCCCAGAGTGTGTCAGGATGAATCCAGGGGTTTGGAGAGAGCACAGAGCTGCAAAGCCGTGGAGGGCAGCACTGAACTCCCTTTGCTGGCTGGGGCTGCCCTGCTGAGCGCAGGCAGGGTCTGGGGTGGCACTGGGGCCCTGTGGGGCTGCGAGGAAAATCCCCAAATCCCCAGCAGGAGCTGCCCGGGCAGATCCACTCGGACCAACAGCTCCCAGTCCAGCCCCTGGGACAGCCACAGAGCCAGGGAATCCCAGGCTGGTTTGGATTGGGATGGATCTCAAACCCACCCAGTGCCACCCTGCCATGGTGGGACAGCTCCCACTGCCCCAGGCTGCTCCAACCTGGCCTTGGGCACTGCCAGGGATCCAGGGGCAGCCACAGCTGTGACTGATGGCACCCTGTGTCAGAGCCTCACACCCTCACAGGGAACAATTCCCGATTCCCAATCTCCCATCCAGCCCTGCCCTCTGGCACTGGGAGCCGTTCCCTGTGTCCTGTCCCTCCCTTGTCGCCTGTCCCCAGCCCCTCTGCAGCTCTCCCGGAGCAGAGGGGAGCGATCCCCCCTGGCCCCACACCGGGAGCAGCCCAGGACACGAACCCAGCCCACTGCAGCCTCACACCTCGAGCACGGCGCGGAGACTTCACACCGAAACCTTGGCACAGAAACCAGGGGGAAATTGCTTTTCCAGGCGCTGGCTGCTCCGAGGCCAGCCTGTCCCAGCCCCGGGGCCGAGCGGCGCGGGGGGAACGTGAATCCATCAAGGTTTCATTCCCGTCACAGCCCCGGCAGCTGCTCCCCTCCTGCCGAGACAGGCGCTGCTGCAGGAGCGAGATTGCTGCTGGAGGAACGGGCTGACAGCTCTGCTCGCCACAACACTGCATCAAAAATACTCGAAATTTCTCAAAGTGCTCAGCTGGGAAACAAAGTTAAACAACAACAAAAAATCGTGTTTTGAGAAGAAGAGGAGAGAAAGATTTTTTTTTTTCTTGCTTGCTTTCATTCCACAACCCACAATATTTTTATTTTTTTTTTAAAAAACATGCTTCAAGTAAAGGTGAAAATAAAAGATGCAGAGAAAAGAATTTTAACTTCTTCTAAAATATACAGAAATATTTGTTAGCTGAGAAAAACCATCCCAGAGAGTTGATCAACGAGTGCTTTGCAATCCCGAATCGCAGCACATTAGAACCCCCTAGGCGCAGCCCAGCCCTGCGGGCAGCTCTCTGCTCTCCGCCCTGGGCCTGCGGATTTGAAGGAAAAGCTGATTTAACCCTGTGCTGGAGACCGAGGGCAGCTGCTGATGTGGAAACCCTCGTGGGGTTTGGAATGTCCTGCCGGGAAAGGGATGAGCCCAGGGCAGCCACGGGAAGGGGCAGAGATTGTGCCGGGCAGACTGGAACTATCGGTGACTGGTTCTGGAACGGGATGGGGTGGGTTTGTGCCTCTATGGGGTGGGTTTGTGCCTCTATGGGGTGGGTTTGTGCTTCTGTGGGGTGGGTTTGTGCTTCTATGGGGTGGGTTTAGCTTCTATGGGGTGGGTTTAGCTTCTATGGGGTGGGTTTGTGCTTCTATGGGGTGGGTTTGTGCTTCTGTGGGGTGGGTTTGTGCTTCTATGGGGTGGGTTTAGCTTCTATGGGGTGGGTTTAGCTTCTATGGGGTGGGTTTAGCTTCTATGGGGTGGTTCTGTGCCTCCATACAATGTTCTTGTGTCTCTATAAGACGGTTTTTTGCCTCCATAGAATGTTTTTGTGCCTTTACAAGATGTTTTGTGCCACCATAAGATGTTTTTGTGCCTCCATAAGGTGTTTTGTGCCTCCATGGGATGGTTTGGTGCCTCCACAGGATGTTTTCGTGCCTCCATAAGATGTTTTTGTGCCTCTACAGGATGTTTTCGTGCCTCCATAAGATGTTTTGTGCCTCCATAGGATGTTCCTGTGCCTCCATAAGATGTTTTTGTGCCTCTCCGGAGCTCCCAACCCTGGCACAGCCCCAGGCTGGGGAGGCTCCCTGGACCCCGGGAGTGGCTGGAGCTGTTCCCGGAGCTGTTCCCGGAGCTGCTGCCTGAACCAAACACCAGGACCGTGTCCGAGCTCCAGCTCTGGGCACAGACGTGCCCGTGTCCCACGGAAGCACAGCGGCAGGACGGGGCAGCAGCAGCAGCACCTCGAGGCATCAGAGGCAGTCTCTCATGGGGATGCGCTCCCGGCTGGAAGCACAGCGCTCTCTCCAGCTCCCCTCCGCTGCCCGGCGCCGAAGGGATTTATTGAGGCCCCCAGGGCCAATTCGGCCTGTGCTGCTCCGCCGTGCTGCCGGGGATGGCAGCTGAGCGCACACACCCGTACCCAAGGCGTGTCCCCGGGGGAAGATCCACGCTGAGCTTCCCTGCAGCCCTCCCGTTCTGTAATCCCCGGGGATTTGTGTCCTTCCTGGACGGGCAGCTCGGAGCGCTGCACCCCGACCCAGAGGAGGGACCCGAGCCCCGAGAGCCCCACTCAGCCCCTGGGGAATGGGGAATAGGGAATGGGGAATGGGGAATGGGGAATGGGGAATGGGGAATGGGGAATGTCCCCTCCCTGTCCCCTGCCCATCCCCTGCCTGTCCCCTCCCTGTCCCCTGCCCATCCCCTGCCCGTCCCCTGCCCATCCCCTCCCTGTCCCCTCCCTGTCCCCTGCCCGGGCTGTGCTCCTCACCCTGCGCCTCTCCCGCCCCTCTGCCCTGCCCCGCAGTTTCTCCTTCAGGGAATCACAGACTCCCGAAGTTTGGGAAAGCCCAGCGGGTCCCAGCTGTGCCCCGTGCCCGCCCTGTCCCCAGCCCCAGCGCTGAGTGCCACCCCCGGGGATGGGCACCCGACAGCTGCCGAGCAAATCTTATTAACGGGGGAAAAAAAAAACCTTCCATAAGGGAAATATTCCCAATTACAAACTCGTCTTTCGTTTGCTGTAATGGTTCAAAGCTAAAGAGAGCTCCTGCTGAGAGCAGGAAGATAACACACACGGATTTCAGTTGTCATCTCTTAATCATGATCAGGCAATAAGGAAAAACCCGGATCAAAGTAGGAGGCAGGGAAAATAACACTGGCAATCAGAAAAGGAAGAACAATACCAACCACGCTGATGATCTGAAAGGCTCTGGGAAATCTGCAGGATGTTCTCGTGAGGAAAAGGAAAAGGAGGCAACGACGGAGCGGGAAGAGAAACTCGAGCTGGGAGAGGCAGAGAGCAAAGGTGGAGGGAAGCCTGTCCTCCCTGAAAGCAGAAATCCAGAGAAGCCATCCAGGGCAGCCTGGCTTGGGAGGGACCACAGAGATCCTTCTGTTCCCGGCCCTGCCGTGGGCAGGGATCACCCGTGCCCCGACGTTCCCCACTCATGCCGTCACAGGGATGGGCGCCTGGCTGCCTTTTCCCTTTGGAGCTCTGCAGGACTTGGTGCAAACCCTCCATGTTTCTGTCGGGGAGGTTCCCCTCGGCCCCTCTGCTCTGATTCCATCCTCATCCCGGCCAGAGTCACGGCAGCAAAACTTTCCTCATGAACAGCCTCATCATCACCTGCCTCTCCCCTTCCTCATCACGAGGGTTTGTGACCGAGGGGGGAGAAATTAAAGAGGAAAACAAAGGCAGGACCTCGCCAAGCCGCAGGGAGCCTCAGTGCGGGGAATGCAGAGCTGCAGCAGCTCCCGTGGGTTTGTTCCCCGGCAGGGTTCAGCTGCTCACCCCAGAGAGCAGCTCCTGCTCGGTGCTGCGCTGGCTGGTGCCTGCCAGGTGACACAGCCTCGGTGCTGAGGTGACACGCGGCATTTCCCTCTCCCCGTGGGGCCCTGCAGAGGAAGGAGCTGGGTCTGCAGGGCAGGGATCGGGATGGAGTCCTGGCAGCACTCCCAGCCCGCCCAGGAGCTGTGCCCACGGGACACGGGCAGGAGCTCCAGAGAACTGGGGAATTTTGGAACCTTTCAGAGCCACGGGGAAAAGCCCAGGGTTCCTCGGTGTTCTCCGAGAGCCGATAAACTCAGAAGAACCTAAATTATTAAAGCCATAAATTCCTCTCCAGATTCAATTGAGAGGCGCATAAAGGTGATAAAAGTGTCTGGCGCTGCTTCACTGATGAATTCCACAATTAAGCACGGGAGGCTCAGCTCAGGACGGAACTGCCTGAGGATCGCTCCGAGGAGCAGTTCGGAGGAGCTCAGCAGCAGCGCGGGGGTCCAGGGAGCCTGGAGATCCTGTGGGCAGCCAGCGCCTCCTCCTCATCCTCATCCTCCTCCTCCTCGGTGAAGGTGTGCGCTGGCCCAGCCCCTCGCAGCCCGGGCGGGCTCCTCTCAGTGACAGCAGAGGTTTCTCAGCCCCGCAGAGCTGCTCCCATCGCAAGGGCAAAGAGCTGGAGCAGGCACTGACGGGCGCCCTGCAATCCCAAGGGGGAAATTAAACTCCACTCCGCTTTTTCTGCATCCCATGGATCCGGGTCGCGCGATGAGAGGAGAAATTTGATTTCCAAACGCCTCGAAGCAAGGTGGTGTGAGATTCCCTGGAAACCCCATGGGGACAGCCCCCAGGACACCCTGCCCCACAGCGCAGCTGAAGATAAAGCAGGGCACAAACCCCTCGGGATTACAGTCACACAGGACACGGGGAATGGCTGGAGGGCAGGGATGGGTGGGATTTGGGAAGCAGGAATTGTTCCCTGGCAGGGTGTGAGGCCCTGGCACAGGTGCCCGGAGCAGCTGTGGCTGCCCCTGGATCCCCGGCAGTGCCCAAGGACAGGCTGGACACTGGGGCTTGGAGCAGCCTGGGACAGTGGGAGGTGTCCCCATGGCAGGGGTGGGATGTGTGAGCTTCAGGGTCCATCCCAATCCTGGGATTCTGTGACACTAACAGGAATAACAAATCTGCCTCTTTTCAGATTCACAAACATCTCTGAGGACTCTCAGCCACAACCCCAGCGTTTCATAATCCATTCAAAATGCAGGCAGATTCAAACGCTGGTATTAAAAACACATTATAGGAAAATAAATGAGCGAGTGGGTGGAGGATTTGGGATGCCAGACCCCCGAGCTCAGAGCGCATCCATCTCTGCCCGCAGCCTGTCCCACGCAGGCAGCAGCGCCTCCATTTCATATTTTACACTTATTCTCCTTCGAAACCACTGAAATTGCCCTCGCTGCATTGACAGCAGTGCAGCTTTATTGAGTTGCCTCAAAGTCCTGCTCTTCATATTTATTCTCTGCCTGTTGCTCACACAAAGCAATCAGCAGGCTGGGCGAGAGCTTTGGGGAGTGTTTATGGGCATGTCAGCAGCGCCCACCTTAAATAAAAACGCACTCACTTCAGATTGCTGAGATTGCCTGGGAGATTAATGCAGGAAAATGGGAATTCGGCTGTACAGAGCCTGCTGCTGGGCTGAGATGAAAAGAGCCAGGTGAATCTATTCTCTAATTCTGATAGAAGTCAAAACTCCCACTTGTGTTGCCAAACTTCACTCTCATTTGCAGGAAGGAAATGGAAAATTCAGGCGGTGAGGAAAACACGGACACGGTTCAGGGCCAGTCCCACCGCTGGCATTGTTTTTCTATGCAGACAGCATTCATGGCCGGACTAAAAATGACACCTGAAGGGCCCAAAGAAACAACAAAGGGATTTAAGAGGCGGCTGCTCAGCAATATTGACTAATTTATCACTGAGATAGCACAGATTAGTCTTAGAAGGAGAAAAGGTGTCTGTCGTCCTTGGAGCCAGCTCGGGAGTACAGCAGCGCTTTGTGCAGGGGCACAGATGGAAAGGCAGGGGGAGCAGGGCTGGGACAGCCGCAGCTCGAGCTGGGAAATCGGCCCCAAGGACAGAGGTCCCTCATGGCACAGGCACCCACCACGCCTGGTTCTCCTCACAGCGCACGGAGTGAGAGAAGGCTCCTCAGGAAAAGGTACGAGCCGCCTCAGATCTGTTTTCCCGTTCAACATCAAACCAAGATGAAGCACCCTGGAAAGCCGGAGCAGCTCTCTGAAGCCTTCCAAGACTGAACTTCCAGCCTCCTGAATAATTTATTGCTCTGTTTTGGCTGTGGGTACAAAACAGCTTTTCCTTCCTGCTCTTGACATGATTCACATTTCCACTGACAGCGGCTCGGAGCAGCAGACCCCGGCTCTGCTGGCACCAGCTGGAGTCTGCCCCTGCCCATGGCAAGGTCTGGCCCTTCCCAGAGAGGCTGCAGCACTTTATTCTTGGTTTGTTGGTTGTTTTTTTTCTGAAGAAAGCAGGACAAGGTCCCGGGATCCTGCTGGGCCCTGCCCAGCTCAGGAGATGGGATGATTCCGTGATTCCAGGTTTGGCACTTTTGTTGTATCCTGCCCACACAAGACGTAGATCCAGCTCCTGAGCATTTCCAGATGACAAGTGGGAGGGAGAAATAAAATTTTCCTTTTCCTTTAAAGACTGGAAGCCCTTGGATTTCTAATCTGAGGAATAAACCTTTCCAGTGCTTATAAAATCTGATGGCAGAGTCCTGTGTCCTTCGATTTCTGTGGCATCAAGATTTCACCATTGCCGGCTTCCGAAAGGGAGAAGACTTTGATTATGGAACACAGACTTTGTATCACTGTGAGAGAAATTAATGAATTCATGAACACAAACACACTGAAGTGTATTTGATTTGCAGCAAGAGAACCATTTCAGGGCAGTAAAAGATGAGTCCTCCCATGGTTCTGTCGCCTGTACAAGTTTCATTTACCAAGGGGGAAAGCCAAGGCTCCTTACTACACAAAATCCGAATCCTGTAAATCAAAAGCATGGCAGTGGCTTCCACCCTTTGGAAGGGAAAGCCCAAAGGTCTCAGCTTTTCCAGCCTCCCACCTGATTAACAACCCGTGACAGCCTCGGGGCTCCAGTGAGCGGAGCCCTGCAGCCCCAGCCCAGCCCTCCTGCCTGGGACCCCTCACTTCCCCAGCCTCCTTCCCCTCCCCTCCCCTGGGAATGGATCCCGCAGCAGCACCTCGGCGCTGCTCTCTGCCCTCACACAGGACACGTTTCCCTGTCCTGGGGAGCAGGGACAGCTCCAAAGAGCTGGAAATTCCCTTCCCTGCAGTGCTGGAAGTGCAGCGCCTCAGCTCCTGACACCCAGAACACGAGGGCAGAGATTTTTTCAAATGACAGCTGTTCTACCCCTAAGTGGATTTCTTGTGCTGTGAAGAAGCCCAGGTGTCTCCCAGAACTTCAGTGATCAAGGTTAAGAAATTATTTTCCAATTCACTAACCAGCAGAATAATTCAGTTACTCAGAATCCTTGGAGGAGCAACCTCAAACAAGCAGGAGAAGCTTTCAAAAGAGGCAAGAGAAGACAAATTGCACAGGGATGCTTTGAAGATGTATTACATTTAGTGTGCTTTAATTACTCACACCCATCATCTCTTTTAATCAAGGGTCAGCCGCTTTATTTGTCAAGAACAGTGGTTTAAATCATTTTCTATGCAAGATGCAATAATTACACTTTCTGCTAATGAGTCCTTGTGCACATTATTTGTCATTGTGTCTAACGAGGAAGCTTCGCTTTAGTGTTCGGATGCTGCCAAACGCACCCCGAGCTGGAGCGGGAGGGTTCCCCGCAGCTCCCCTGGCGCAAGGACCCCCCAGACACCCCCAGGTCCCAGTTTCCCCGGAGCTGGAGCGGATCTGGCTCCAGGGCGTTTCCCAGAGCTACCTGGAGTGCACCACCATTCCCCCTCGGCGTTCCGGAGTCGCTCCGAGGAGCACCGAGCAATCTCCGTGTGCAATTGTGCAATTCGAAGCTGGGCCCCTGAGCGAGCACAGAATGCCAGCTGCCTGCGTGCAGCATTCCCCACACGGGTGAGCGGGGAATTCTCCCTTCTCACCCCTGCTTTGGGAATGCCTGGCTCTTGCCATCCCGGGAAATGCCCACCACACCACAGAGAGCAGCAATTCCTCGCCGCCCCTTCCCAGGGCTTGCCGCGAGCCCCGAGCCCAGCCCCAGACACGGATTTACACTTGGCACACTGCCACTCTCGCAGCAGGTGCTGAGGACGCTGTTTGTATTCGTTCTGAGGCGCTGCTGGTCCATGGGAACCCGTTTGTATTTAGATAACCCAGGAGTCAACCAAATGAAACCCCTCGGACAGGGAGGGAAGGAGGAGAGGGAAGATCCCCAGCCCACCTCTGCAGGGGCAGCTCCTGCACTCGGGGGCTGTTCCTGCTCTGCTCCCACACGGGCGCAGCATCCCCCGTGCCAGCCCCGTGCCCGGGCCAGTGCTCTGCCTGTGGGAGCGTCCCCCAGCCCCGGAGCAGGACCCCATCCCCTCCTCCAGCCCAGCCCAGCCCCTCTGCCCCTGCCCCGGGTCCCTCCCCAGCCCGCAGCTCCGACAGCGATGCTTTCACAGGATCACAGGATCACAGGATCACACAGTCACAGAGTCACAGAAACACAGAAACACAGAATCACAGAATCACAGAACCACAGAGTCACAGGATCACAGAATCACAGAATCACAGGATCACACAGTCACAGAAACACAGAAACACAGAAACAGAGAAACACAGAATCACAGAACCACAGAGTCACAGAACCACAGAACCACAGAACCACAGAATCACAGAATCACAGAATCACAGAATCACAGGATCACAGAATCACAGGATCACAGAATCACAGAATCACAGAATCACAGAACCACAGAGTCACAGAATCACAGAAACACAGAATCACAGAATCACAGGATCACAGAGTCACAGAATCCCAGGATCACTGAATCCCAGACTTCCAGAGTCACAGAAACACAGAGTCAGTCACAGAATCACAGAACCACAGAATCACAGAATCACAGAATCACAGAATCACAGGATCACAGAATCACAGGATCACAGGATCACAGAATCACAGGATCACAGGATCACAGAATCCCAGACTTCCAGAGTCACAGAATCACAGAATCAGTCACAGAATCACAGAGTCACAGAATTACAGAATCACAGAATGTCTGGGTTGGAAGAGATCTCCAAGACCATTGAGTCCAACCCAGCCCCAGAACCTCAACTAAACCCTGGCACCCAGTGCCACATCCAGGCTGTTTTTAAACACTTCCAGGGATGGGGACTCCGCCACCTCCC
Source organism: Hirundo rustica (assembly GCF_015227805.2). NCBI lineage: Eukaryota > Metazoa > Chordata > Aves > Passeriformes > Hirundinidae > Hirundo > Hirundo rustica. The sequence continues at coordinate 507,461 of NC_053458.1, read as the reverse complement.
CAGGCAGATCATTCCAGGACTTTATCACTCTTTCCATGAAAAACTTTTTCCTAATGTCCAGCCTGTATTTCCCCTGGCACAGCCTGAGGCTGTGTCCTCTCCTTCTGTCAGTGCTGCCTGCAGAAAGAGCCCAGCCCCAGGTGAGCACAGGCACCTTTCAGGGAGCTGGGCAGGGTGATGGGCTCGCCTCTGAGGCTCCTTTTCTCCAGGCTCAACAACCCCAGCTCCCTCAGCCCTTCCTCACAGGGGTTGTGTTCCCAGCCCCTCACCAGCCTCCTTCCCTCCTCTGGACACGCTCAAGGGTCTCAGTGACCACCCTGAACTGAGGGGACAGAGCTGGACACAGCTCTCAATGTCCACCCTGAGCTGAGTTCCCAGAGCTGGACACTGCACTCAATGTCCATCCTGAACTGAGGGACAGAGCTGGACACTGCACTCAATGTCCACCCTGAACTGGACACTGCACTCAATGTCCACCCTGAACTGAGGGGACAGAGCTGGACACAGCTCTCAATGTCCACCCTGAACTGGACACAGCACTCAGTGTCCATCCTGAACTGAGGGACAGAGCTGGACACTGCACTCAGTGTCCATCCTGAACTGAGGGACAGAGCTGGACACAGCACTCAGTGTCCATCCTGAACTGGACACTGCACTCGGTGTCCACCCTGAGCTGAGGGGACAGAGCTGGACACAGCCCTCGAGGCATGGCCTGAGCAGTGCAGAGCACAGGGGCAGAGTGACCTCCTGCTCTGCTGGCCGCACCATTCCGAGCTCGAGGGAGGCCAAGCTGAGATCCCGGCCCGCCCTGGATGCCCGGGATGCCCTGGATGCCCTGGATGCCCTGGATGTGCTGAGCACAGCACAGCAGGCTGGGAAAAGCCTGGCCCAAACCCGGCGGATCCCAGAGCTGGGCCCAGGCGCCGTTCCCTGCCGCCGAGGTTTTCCCCAGCCGTGCTCGCAGCATCATCTCCCGGCCGCGGGTTTCTCGGGGTGCCAGCGGGGCTGCGCAGGCAGAGCAGGCTGTGAGCGACAGCCATCAGTTGTTGTGCCTGCCAGGAACGTTTCTCCTCAGGATCCGTTGGCATTATCGTTCTGAACCCTTTTCATAGAGCTCCTATTGATTTGCGGAGGTCGCTTGCATTTTAAATCGCAGGCGTGCCTGTTTCAGCTCCGTCTCAATTTGCTCTATCAGAAAGGGGCAGTGTTAATATTTCCCTGTTTCCACAGGAAAGCAGCTGTTCCAGGTCTTTCCCAGGGCTTCCCACCCTCCTCACACCCGGGCTCAGGGAGCCTCTGCTTGCTGCACACATTTCTCTGGGAGATATTTTTTTTAATAAGATAAAGTACTTGAAGTCAGCTGATTTTGTCTTGAGCAGCAAACTGCAATTTGCACATTGAAAATAATCATTAAAAGCGTATTTTTATCCCCCTCCATCTCCCCACACGCATCTCTGGATAGCTCGTTCCCAACCAGCAGAAAACACATCTAAATGCAAAATCCCAAATTTCCGTGTAGTGAACCAGCCTGGCGACACAAACAACACAAAGGCAATTCTGTGTACTCTGCACACAACATTCAGTTTCTACGGCTCACGTGGAAGCAAACACCAGAAATGTTAATTCCTGCCATCCAAAGCTGCAGCTGTGTTTTTCATTCCCTGAGATCCACCCCCTTTAGCACAACGCACTCCCAGACCCTCACACAGGTAACGAGGGTCTGATATAACCTATAAAATCCCAACTGGAGCAGAGGTGTTATTTTAGCAGTGCCTTTCTCCATAAAAGTGTCTGGTAAAATCCACACTGATTTATTGTTTCTGCTTTCGATGCACAATAAAATCGTGAAATGCCGCGCTGTTTTCCATCTGCACACGTTTGGATGGCCGCTCAGGGTGCCACAGGTACTTCCTGCTCCTCTCAGGATCCCTGGGGGTGGAAAAGCACTCCCAGGCCGTGGGGTCCCAGCTGTGCCCCATCCCCAGGCTGTCCCCAGAGCCCTCAGTGCCACCTCCAGCCCTGCCCTGGGCACCTCCAGGATGGGGATGCAACCCTCCCTGGGCAGTGCCAATCCCTGAGCGCCCTTTCCATGGGAAATTCCTGCTGCTGTCCACCCTGAGCCTCCCCTGGCCCAGCCTGGGGCCGTTCCCTCTGCTCCTGTCCCTGTTCCCTGGGAGCAGATCCCAAATCCCCCCGGCTGTCCCCTCCTGTCAGGAGTTGTGCAGAGTGATGCAATCCTTGCTGGAACTCCTGTGAATTCCTCAGCGCTCCCTCATCCTCCTGTGAAAACCAACAATAAAACTTTATGCACCTACAAGTTCCTCTGCGTTGTTGGAGGACTCGTCTCACATCTCATTAGTAGCTTCCCTTCATCCTGCCACTTTAATTAGCAGCTCCGGTGTGGGATTTACCTGCGACTGCCATGGGTGAGGAGTGCGAGCTAATGAATTATTCAAAGTAAATTAAGAGACCGAGGGAGTTCTCTTCCCGTCTCACACTAATGCACAGTTCATTAGCAGAGATTCTCACCTGTGACAGTCACAGGTACCTCACAGCCCGAGTTTCTGCGCTCACCTGAAATGGATTCTGCCTCTGTCCATGGGAATGTCAAAGCCCGAGATTCACTCAGAGAGCTTTCATTGACGGTGACAGTCAGTAAATTGGACACCCAAGGTGTGGGAGATCTTCGTTAACCCCGGGCAGGCAGATTCCCATCACCCTGGGAATACCCCAGGGAGCCTGGCAGGGCCCACAGGGATCCATCACCCACCCCAGAGCCCCTGGGGCATCGTCTGAAACCTCCCAAAAACTTCCAGCAACCGAGGAAACGTGGAGAAAGCTCCTCCAGTGCCACCACGCGCCCCTGCCCCGGGCTGCCCCAAGCCCACCCAGTCCTCGGGCAGCGCCAGGGACGCAGCGGCAGCCACGGCTGCTCTGGGCGCTGGCTGCTCGAGCCTTTCACGCAGTTTATTGTAGGAACCGTGTCTGCTTTCCCTTCGGGTCCCTCTGCTCCCGGTGCCTGCCGGAGGAACTCCGGGATTCTCAGTGGTTTGGGGAGTTAAAGCCAATTGGTGCCTGCCGGATGAACTCCGGGATTCTCAGTGGTTTGGGGAGTTAAAGCCAATTGGTGCCTGCCGGATGAACTCCGGGATTCTCAGTGGTTTGGGGAGTTAAAGCCAATTGGTGCCTGGTGGATGAACTCCGGGATTCTCAGTGGTTTGGGGAGTTAAAGCCAATTGGTGCCTGCCGGATGAACTCCGGGATTCTCAGTGGTTTGGGGAGTTAAAGCCAATTAATCCCCCCTGGCGCGGGCTGCGTGCCGGCGCGGGCAGCCAGCGGCCCTGCTCTGCCACGGGCCCCCAGAGGAGCCGCCAGCAGCTCTCCAGGATATCGACCCGCTCCGCTCCTCTCCCTGCTAATTGCCACCAGTGCCGTCCCCAGCAATTAGCGGGGACCCGGCCACGCTGCCAGCTTTGCCGGAGAGGGGCAGGAGCGTCCCCCACGGCCACAAAGGCGTCGCTTTGCTGCTCCTCAGAACTCCTGACTTCCGCCATCTGCAGATAAAATTGGCTATTAAATGGAACTGTTTACCCACGGATTTCTGGGTTTGTGAGCGGGGGACACGGGAGTTAGCTGTTCCCCGAGTTACGCTGGGGGAAAGGCGCGGCAGTGCTTTGGGCGGGCTGCTCGGGCTCCTCGCGGGGCTGGAATGGGCCCAGGTGCCCTCTGCAGCCCCGTGCCACAGGGGGACAACGACAGGGCAAAGGCCAAGCACCCCTCGGAAGGGTTTTGTATTCCGTTCCACACCCCCAGCCTACGTTAGGATATTCTCCATCGCATTCCCACGCACAACGGGTGCCATTTGGGTCACTAAAGAAATCAGGGTTTTGGGCACTAAAATCAAATAACAATTTAAGGTATTTTAAAGAACAGAATTAATTGCAGAGAGACACTCATTAACGCTCAGAATCAAAGGTCTGGACCCAGGAAATCCTCCAAAGAGCCCATGGTTGTTCTCTGCCGTGACACCAGCGGTGCTGGTGGGGGGAGCTGGGCTCCAGCAGAGCCCTGCGCCGCTCTGGCCTAGGAAAAATGGGATTTCTCCCTTCCCTCTGCCCAAGAAACCCCGTCCTGACATCATCCAGCTCAACAAAGGGCCTCGAGGAACCTTCTGAGAGGCACACCCAGCCTGGAGAGGTGAGGAACCCTGCTTTGCTTCGGTAGCTGACCCCAGCAGGTAATTGCCTCCAAAGCCCTCGCTTCACAGCTAACGTGGAATTGTTCGCTTTCAGCTTTTAGTCATTCGTTTGCATTGTGGGGTTTTTGCCAAGATTGGATTTTTGGAGTTTTTTGACTCCTCCAGCACAATGAGGGTGCCTAATGCCGTTCTGCCAAACTAATTAGCCGGAGTTCCGGAAGCTTCTCCCTGTAAACAGTTTTTGTTTCCCATACAGTATTTTTCTCCCTCCTCTGCCCCTTTCTGCTCCGCCAGCAGCTTTGGGAAAACAGGTCCCTGCGTGCTTCCAGAGGAGCAAAGCTGCTGGATTCTGCCCCGTGCCCAGCTGTGCACACCTCTGGATCCTGGCCCTGGGGGGGACAGGGCCCAACAAAAAGTCTGATTTTAGAATGGTCCCAGCTTATTGGGGTGTCCCTTGGAGCAGTTATCTCCTGGTTATCTCCTTTCAGGTGGAATTCCCCCATGGAAAGGGGGTTTGGAGTGCCCACCCCTGGAGCTGCCCAAGGAAGAATCCTTTACTGGGGACAGGCAGAACAGAGACAGGAGGGGGTTTTTATTTCCTTTTAGTGGAGCGTTCGAGCTCCTTGGTAGGAGCTCAGACCAGGGCAGTTCGGCAGATGAAGGGAACGTTTCAGTTTGCAAATCTGAAATAGGAAAACCTCTCCGTGCCATCCTCGTGGAGACTGCAAGTGGGGTATCCAAGAGCGGGGAGAGAGGAAATGAGGGAGTAACCAGGGGCATCCAGAAGGATCTGGAGCCTGCCTGCAGGGCAGAAGCGTGGGATAACAGGAACACTCAAAAGGGAACCAAAAAATGGGAAAAAAAAGATGAGCTTTACCTAAAAATTGCATTCACAGCCATATTCCTGAAACCATCCTTGGAGAACAGATGGTCGATAACCTAAATAATTTTTAGTTTAGGCTCCGGTTTTGCAAGAAATCTGAAATGTCCTGTTCCTGCACGGGTCTAGCCGTGGAAGGAGAAGCTGATTGAATCAGCGCAGAGATCAGAGGCTCGTGCCTGGAGCCTTTTCTGCAGCACTTGGCCCCAGTGTGAGCCCCCCAGCCCCACTGTGAGCCCCCCAGCTCCAGTGTGAGCCCCCCAGCCCCAGTGTGAGCCCCCCAGCCCCAGTGTGAGCCCCTTAGCCCCAGTGTGAGCCCCCCCAGCCCCAGTGTGAGCCCCCCAGCCCCAGTGTGAGCCCCCCAGCTCCAGTGTGAGCTCCCCAGCTCCAGTGTGAGCCCCCAACCCCAGTGTGAGCCCCCCCAGCCCCAGTGTGAGGTCCCCAGCCCCAGTGTGAGCCCCCCCAGCCCCAGTGTGAGCCCCCCAGCCCCAGTGTGAGCCCCCCAACTCCAGTGTGAGCCCCCAGCCCCAGTGTGAGCCCCCCAGCTCCAGTGTGAGCCCCCAGCCCCAGTGTGAGCCCTCCAACCCCAGTGTGAGCCCCCCAGCCCCAGTGTGAGCCCCCAGCCCCAGTGTGAGCCCCTTAGCCCCAGTGTGAGCCCCCCAGCCCCAGTGTGAGCCCCCCAACTCCAGAGTGAGCCCCCCAGCCCCAGTGTGAGCCCTCCAGCCCCAGTGTGAGCCCCTTAGCCCCAGAGTGAGCCCCCCAGCCCCAGTGTGAGCCCCCCCAGCCCCAGTGTGAGCCCCCAGCCCCAGTGTGAGCCCCCCAGCCCCAGTGTGAGCCCCCAGCCCCAGTGTGAGCCCCTTCGCCCCAGTGTGAGCCCCCCAGTTCCAGTGTGAGCCCCCCAACCCCAGTGTGAGCCCCCCAGCTCCAGTGTGAGCCCCCAGCCCCAGTGTGAGCCCCCAGCCCCAGTGTGAGCCCCCCGAGCCCCAGTGTGAGCCCCCCAACTCCAGTGTGAGCCCCCCAGCTCCAGTGTGAGCCCCCAGCCCCAGTGTGAGCCCCCAGCCCCAGTGTGAGCCCCCCGAGCCCCAGTGTGAGCCCCCAGCCCCAGTGTGAGCCCCCCAGCCCCAGTGTGAGCCCCCAGCCCCAGTGTGAGCCCCCCAGCCCCAGTGTGAGCCCCCCAGCCCCAGTGTGAGCCCCCAGCCCCAGTGTGAGCCCCCCCAGCCCCAGTGTCACGGCGAGCAAAGGGCTCAGGCCCGCACAGGGACGTGCCTCGGCTCTGCCAGAGCACCCCAGGCTCCGACTTCCCAAAAATATCACTTCCTGCGGAAAATGGGGCGCCCGTGGAAGAGGCCCCCTCGAATATTGCCTCCTCGGGTCCCCGCGCTCGGAATAGGCACGGCGCCGCGGAGCCACGCTCCGCTCGAGTCAAAGATGATCGCTGAGCCACCTCAGCCCTCATTTCCTTCTGCACCACAACGCCAGGTCCAGCACATCTGCGTGTGGAGCGAAGGCTTTTGTTATTTATAACCGCTTTCAGGCCGCTTCTCGGTACGGATTAGAGCTAACACCAACGAAGATGATAAAATTACCTTCCTTCTTAAATAATCGAGCCAGGCTAGTAATGCAAAATTAATGGCATGGAATGAAAATGCTGGGCAGTTTCAAAAGAAATTAAGTGTGGAAGCAGGTTACGTTTAATCAAGCTGTCACGCAAATTAGCAGCCTCACTCAGCGAGGACTATTTAAAGATCTTCTTAGCTGGTGGAAATGTTTTTGGAAGCGCTACAGGAACAGTCTCCGTTTTGTTGAGGCACAGGAATGTTAAAAAGCTCCCCCGGAGCAGGGTCAGAATGTCGATGCCACAGAGCTCTGCTGAGAGGGAAGCGCCACCTCAGGGGCTGGGGCAGCCCGAGCCAATATTCCCAGAAAATCGGGGAATTTGGGATGCTGCGCGCAGCTGCCGGAACAAAACACGCAACCCGAAACAAAAGGAAAGGAAAAAGTAAAAAAGCAAACAAAGCTATGAAAAACACCAAACCAAAACAAAACCCCGCAACCAACCCAAACAAACAAAACAAACCGTTATATAAACACTGAATTCTCACGGGGAGAAATTCACAGGCTCGCAGACAGGTTTGGTATTAAAGCAGGGACTCTAAAGCTGATCTCCTCCCAAACCCCTGCCTGGCAGGGCCACCTCCAAGCCCCGGGCACTGCCAGGGGACAGGGACAGCCACAGCTGCCCTGGGAATTCCAGCCCGGCCCCGCCCAGGGAAGGGCTGCTCTTCCACACCCAAACCCTTTCCCAGCAGAAGTGCCTTAAAATCCTGCTTTTGATTTATGAATAACGTGTTTTCTCCCCAAATCTGGGAGTGATTACTTGCCGGTTTTGCCCCAGTGACACGTCTGTGATCCCATCACCAGTGACACGTCTGTGATGTCATCACCAGTGACATGTCTATGATGCCATCACCAGTGACACGTCTGTGATGTCATCACCAGTGACATGTCTGTGATGCCATCACCAGTGACACGTCTGTGATGCCATCACCAGTGACACGTCTGTGGTCCCATCACCAGTGACATGTCCCTGATGCCATCACCAGTGACATGTCCGTGATCCCATCACCAGTGACACGTCTGTGATGTCATCACCAGTGACACGTCTGTGATGCCATCACCAGTGACATGTCTGTGATGTCATCACCAGTGACACGTCTGTGATGCTGTCACCAGTGACACATCTGTGATGCCATCACCAGTGACACGTCTGTGATGCCATCACCAGTGACACGTCTGTGATGTCATCACCAGTGACACGTCTGTGATGTCATCACCAGTGACACGTCTGTGATGCCATCACCAGTGACACGTCTGTGATGCCATCACCAGTGACATGTCCGTGATCCCATCACCAGTGACACGTCTGTGATGCCATCACCAGTGACATGTCTGTGATGCCATCACCAGTGACATGTCTGTGATGCTTTCACCAGGTGCTGCCTGGAAAATGCCCTGTGGCTGGGGAGCAGGGGGCAGCTCCCTGTGAGCTTCATACACACAGTGCTTCCATGGGAATATTCCAAGTCCCATGGGAATATTCCAAGTTCCCGTGCAGGCTTTGATGGGTTCCAGCACAGCTCAGGTGGTGACAGAGCCCGTGGCCAGCTCAGGAGGTCTGGGCTCTAAACACAGATCCTGGTGAGCCAGGGGGCTCGGCCACCTGCACCTCCTGTCCCATCCCTGTCCCTGTCCCCATCCCTGTCCCATCCCTGTCCCATCCCTGTCCCTGTCCCCACCCCTGTCCTTGTCCCATCCCTGTCCCTGTCCCTATTCCATCCCTATCCCTATCCCTATCCCTATCCCTATCCCTATCCCTATCCCTATCCCTATCCCATCCCTGCCCCTATCCCATCCCTGCCCCTATCCCATCCCTGCCCCTATCCCATCCCTGTCCCTCCCTCCTGCTGTGCTCCCAGGGATCTCTCCCTGCGCTCAGAGCAGTTCCAGCTGGGAGCACAGCCTGCCCCTGCCCCTGCCCCTGCCCCTGCCCGTGTGCCCGGTGCTCCATCCCCGAGCTGCTGCTGCTCCCCTGCCCGTGGGGCGCGCTGCCTCCTGCTCTCCTCAGCATCAGCCTGTCACCCTGGTTTTTATGAGTTTTTAAAGCCTTTTGATGGTTCATAAGATGGAGTCAGTCTTTTTAGCTTCTGTACAATATTAGGAGCAGTTTTTGCCTTTTCCCACACGTGTAACATAAACAAATCATTTGTTTTTCATTCCCTGTCCTTTGTTCGCACATTTCTATCCTGAAAACAATTGTAACTGACAGCTGGTCTGGCCATTGGGCTGGGAGGTGAAAACTCCAGAAGCCAATCCACAGCCAGACCCACAAATGTATAAAAAGTAAGAAATAAAACAAAGAGGCTCTCTCTGCCTGGATTCAGCTTTTGGGCTGGACGGAGAAACCTCTGCTCTGCGAAACCTCCTGACTGTGTGTGGCTGCTGTGTGTGTCTCGGTGACACCAACCCACAGCCAGACCCACAAATGTATAAAAAGTAAGAAATAACCAGGCAGAGGGGCTCTGGGCTTGGCTCAGCCTTGGGCTCTCTCGGAGGAACAACTCTGCCCTGCAAATCTCTCGTCTCCGTGTGGTTGCTTGGCGTGTCCCGATCACATCAGCCAACGGCAGAGGAGGTGATTTCCTGTAACCAAATTTATTTTTAATCCCCATGTGATGGTTCTGGGCTGACTGCCTTGAAAAGCTTGATTTCTGTTGATTTCATCCACTTTTTTGATGCTGTGACTTTTCGTGTTTTATACACATCCGAATCCATTTTCCTTTGACAAGATTAGCCGAGCGAGGGCTCGGGAGGAACGTTGTTTTGAGGTATTAATGCAAATAAAGCAGCAGAATAGAAGGTTCAGGGTGACTCAGTGCATTTCTTTATCCCTGTGGCTTGAGGTGGTGGTGACAGGGCAGATCCAGGCCGGGAGCCAAGAATCCAGAGCTGACTGTGGGAAGGGGACACTCAGAAGCTGTCCACGGAGCCCAAGAGGTGTTTGGGCAGCGGATGTGGCCAGTACAGCTCCAATAATTCATGGTCTGAATCCAGCACCCCACCGAGAACAGCTCAGGGTAAACATTCTGGGGGTGATGCTTGGAACGGCAGGTGCAGAAACCAAAGAAACACCAAACCAACCAGAGCTGGAGGAGGTCACCAAGCAAACCAGAGCTGGAGGAGGTCACCAAACAAACCAGAGCAGGAGGAGGTCACCAAACCAACCAGAGCTGGAGGAGGTCACCAAACAAACCAGAGCGGGAGGAGGTCACCAAACCAACCAGAGCTGGAGGAGGTCACCAAACCAACCAGAGCGGGAGGAGGTCACCAAACCAACCAGAGCGGGAGGAGGTCACCAAACCCGAGTCGGTGCGAAATCCAGGGGAACAGAGACCAGCTCTTCATCTCTTCCTGATATCCAGCCTCAATCTGCCCTCCTTCAGCCCCAAGCCTGTTCCTGCAGGACTCGGGGTGTCCGGGGGTCCTCTCTGCCCACCCTGGGCCTGCACGCCCGGCACTGACCCCCACATCCCCTCTTCCCGGGACAGGCAGCCGAAGTCCCCCCGCTCACCCCCGCTCCTGACACAGCTGGGCTGGAAGAGACATTTCCACATTCCCAGATTTCTGCCTTGCCACATTCCCACATCCCCGCATTTCCACATCCCTGCATTTCCACATCTCCACATTCCCACATCTCCACTTTCCCCACATTTCTACATCCCTGCACTTCCACATCCCTGCATTTCCACATCCCCAGATTTCCACATCCCCACATTCCCACATCCCCGCATTCCCACATCCCCACATTCCCACATCCCCGCATTCCCACATCCCCACATTCCCACATCCCCACATTCCCACATCCCCACATTCCCACATCCCCACATTCCCACATCCCCACATTTCCACATCCCTGCATTTCCACATCCCCGCGTTTCCACATCCCTGCATTTCCACATCTCCACATTCCCACATCCCCAGATTTCCACATCCCTGCATTTCCAGATCCCCACATTCCCACATCCCCGCATTCCCACATCCCCGCATTTCCACATTCCCTGCATTTCCACATCCCCCCATTTCCACATCCCCACATTCCCACATCCCCACATTTCCACATCCCCACATTCCCACATTCCCTGCATTTCCACATCCCTGCATTTCCACATCCCTGCATTTCCACATCCCCACATTCCCACATCCCCAGATTTCCACATTCCCTGCATTTCCACATCCCTGCATTTCCACGTCCCTGCATTTCCACATCTCCACATTCCCACATCCCTGCATTCCCACATCCCCCCATTTCCACATCCCTGCATTTCCACATCCCCACATTCCCACATCCCCAGATTTCCGCATTCCCTGCATTTCCACATCCTTGCATTTCCATATCTCCACATTCCCACATCCCCACATTTCCACATCCCCACATCTCCCCGGGGAGGCTCAGCCCTGCGTGTTCCCCGGCCTGGCCCCCCCGACACCTCCTTATCCACATTTAATTTGCTGCCTGTGCTTTGTGTTCTGTTCTTGCACCTTCACACCACCAGAAACCTGACACGAGGCAGGTTGTGCAGGTTGAAAAAACATCACAAACTAAACACCATAATCAAATTAATTCGAAACTAATTTCTGACCATGTGCAGGACTCTATACCAAAAAAAAAAAAAAAAAAAAAAAAAAAGGAAATAAAAGGAGCTGTGACAAAAGCTATATTTTGTTCTCTCTTCCCCTGCTCTTTAATTGTCTCTGAATGAAAAGTCTAGTACAATTTTCTAGTCTGCTTGTTCCAGCCAGGGGGAAAGCTGCTCGTTGTAATTAGGCCACTTTCATAACAGATTTCCTGCGGCCCCTCCTCCCGTGGATGTGGCCAAGGCTCCGCACCTGGGAGCTGCTGCTCTCACCGGCACTGCCCATCCCCGCCCGGCCGTCCGTCCCTCTCCTCTCAGAGACATCGGGGCTGGAAAGAGCTCTGAGCATCCAGGCACCCTGCTGAGCCCAGCACAGCCCACCGTGAGGACGTCACCCTCTGCTTCACCCACACCCGTCTGAGCCCCCCTGAGCCCCTGTGAGCCCAGCTCAGGGGCACGGGGAGGACACCCAGCCGGGCTGGGGCAGGGACACGGACCCAGGGATCTCAGTGGAGACCCAGGAGACACTCCATGGACACCAGGGATCTCAGTGGGACACCAGGGATCTCAGTGGAGACCCAGGGGATCTCCACGGACACCAGGGATCTCAGTGGGACACCAGGGATCTCAGTGGAGACCCAGGGGATCTCCATGGACACCAGGGATCTCAGTGGGACACCAGGGATCACAGTGGGACACCAGGGATCTCAGTGGAGACCCAGAAGATCTCCATGGACACCAGGGATCTCAATGGACAGCAAGGATCTCAATGGAGACCCAGGAGATGTTCCATGGACACCAGGGATCTCAGTGGAGATTCAGGAGATGTTCCATGGACACCAGAGATCACAGTGAAGAGACCCAGGAGATGTTCCATGGACACCAGGGATCTCAGTGCAGACTCAGGGCCAGGAAAGCAGCAGCAGGAGCTCGGGAGCCGTTGGCCATCCCAGTCCTGTGCAGACACGAGAGCTGGGGCCCCAGCAGGCTGTTCCAGCTCCGTGTCCCTGCCTGGAGCACAGCCCTGCCCCTGCCTCCTCTCCACCCCCAGCAGGCTCTGCCCGCCGGGGTTTGGGCACGGGGACTCAGTGTGACAGCACCAGAGACAGGGCACAGCTCTGCCACCAGCCCCGTGTGTCACCAGCCGGGGTTTGGGCACAGGACTCAGTGTGATGGCACCAGAGACAGGGCACAGCTCTGCCACCAGCCCCGTGTGTCACCAGAGGCCAGCTGCCACGCCTGGCGCTCCCAGAGCCGCCCTGCCCTCACAGCTGCATCTCAAACCAGCGGCACCGCACGTTACCCGGGCTGGGGCTGGGGCAGCTCCCGCGCCAGCCTGAACCTCCCAGGGCAGCGGCGGCGACGAGGATCAGGAGGAGAACGAGCCTCACCCGCATCAGCCGCGCATCCCCCATGAGCATCAGGAACCAGCTCACTGTCACTGGGATCAGGACACAGCCCTTGGAGTGCCCTATTCCCTTTGGGATCAGGACACAGCCCCTGGAGTGCCCTATTCCCTTTGGGATCAGGAACACAGCCCCTGGAGTGCCCTATTCCCTTTGGGATCAGGACACAGCCCCTGGAGTGCCCTATTCCCTTTGGGATCAGGACACAGCCCCTGGAGTGCCCTATTCCCTTTGGGATCAGGACACAGCCCCTGGAGTGCCCTATTCCCTTTGGGATCAGGACACAGCCCCTGGAGTGCCCTATTCCCTTTGGGATCAGGACACAGCCCCTGGAGTGCCCTATTCCCTTTGGGATCAGGACACAGCCCCTGGAGTGCCCTATTCCCTTTGGGATCAGGACACAGCCCCATTCCCATTGGGATCAGGACACAGCCCCAGCCCTGCCCCTTTCCCGGGGCTGTTTCCAGCTGCACTCCCTGCTCCCACAGCTGCCACAGGTGAGGGTTCCCCTCCCCAGCAGGGCACACAGGGATAACTCTGAGCACCAGGAGCTCTCCAGCCGAGCAGGAGCAGCAGCAGCCTTGTTCAAGCCCCGTTCCAGCCCCATTCCAGCCTCATTCCAGCCCCATTCCAGCCCCATTCCAGCCCTGTTCCAGCCCCATTCCAGCCCCATTCCAGCCTCATTCCAGCCCCATTCCAGCCCCATTCCAGCCCTGTTCCAGCCCCGTTCCAGCCCCATTCCAGCCCCGTTCCAGCCCCATTCCAGCCCCACGGGAGCGGTGCCCCCCGCCTTGGGCTCCTTGGGCTGGGACATCAGCTGCGCTCGGCTCTCACACACCAGGACAAGAACAAAGTCATTAAGGCTCTGTTTTCTCCTCAGCAGAACGGCCCCTTGGAACAAATCCCAGTTTTCACCCCTTACTGACTCCTTGTTTTGTTAGCTCCTCTGCAGAACAGCTGAAACATTCACCATCATTTAAAATGATAAATTATTTTAATTTGCACGGAATTTATTTATTATTGCCTCACAGACGAGAAGCAAGTGCCATAAAGTGCTTGTTTAATAATTGGCAGGGACTGGGAAGGGAAATTCTTATGCAAACAACAACTCCATTTACTGGGGGCGCGCACGGGAGCCCGCACGTCCCACGGTCACACTTCGGGAACGAAACTCCAGGAGCCGAAGGATTTATGACCCCAAATTGCACCAGAACATCGAGAGCGTGGAAGTCAAGGAGTGACCCTTTGGAAATCACAAAGGAAAGAAGGGAACTTTTACATTTATTGCGCCCTGCACGGCCAAACCCAGCAGCAGGCAGGCTCTGGGGGGCTGGAACGCCGGGATGCACAGAGTATCCCAAAATCCCAGCTGCTGCATGAACTCATTGCCCGCCCGCTCTCCTCCTGCTGCAGAGCCCTTCCCAAGCGCTCAGTTCTCAGTGTCAGCGGATGGGTGTGTGACACACGTGTCACGGCGCTCCCAGGACACCGCCACCCTTCAGGAAAAGGCTCCCGGCTACAAGGGATGGCTCTTCTTGGAAAAGAAGGAAAAACTGCCTAACCCCGATCTCCAAAAGTCACTGTCCACTCAGTAATTCAAATATTGATTAGGCGCCCACGTCCTGCAGGGGAGCTGATGGTCTTTGGATGCCACGTTTGCTGGACAGAGGCGCTCCAGCCCCACAGGCTGCTCAGCCATTCCCTCCTGAGAAGCTGGGTGTTCTCAGGACCCTGCCTGGGAATCCACGGGATTCCACAGCTCAGGAATTTGGAGCTATAGCTGGCAGGGAGCTCCCAGAGCAAATCCACGGCAATGGCCGTAACGCTGCAGTTTCGTTTGGAGCCCCTGGAGCGCGAGGAAGGCAAAGCAGGAGAGCCCCAAACCTCCTGACCCACAACCAAACCACGGCCTTTTCCTACACTGCCCGGGCGGTGTGAGAGCCCCAGGCACACCTCGGCCGCGCCCGGGGCAGCTCCAGAGTGGGAAAAGGACAATCCTGCTTTTCCCTCAGCGGCAGAAACTCCTCTCGCTGCCATCCCGGGCTGCGCTCGCCCCTGTCCTCCCCACATCCCGGGAAGGGGGGGCAGCCCCAGCCCCTGCCATGGGGAGGTGGCCTCTGTCCCCCCTGGGTATCCAGGGCTGCTCTGGGACACCGGGAGGGGACAGGGAGGGGACAGGGAGGGGACACGGGAGGGGACACGGGAGGGGACAGCGGGAGGGGACAGCGGCTGCCCCGCGGGCTCTGTGTTTGTCACCTCCCCAAAGCGCTCCTCTCTCGCGAGTGCCGCTTGCGCCGCCAGGAGAGGGCTGGGCGGCGCAGGGTGACCCCTCTCCCGACAGGACCGTGCTGAGGAGTCCAGCTCTGGAGACGCTGCCCGGTTCCTGACTCCCTGCCCGGTTCCTGACTCCCTGCCCGGTTCCTGAATCCCTGCCCGGTTCCTGAATCCCTGCCCCTCTACAGCGCAGCAATCCACTCCTCTAATAAAACCGTGCTTCGGGAACTCGCTCTCTCCTCCCTCGTGCGTTCTCATGAAATCCTAACCGGCTGCCTGGGAAGAACAGAGGAAGGATGCAGGATGGAATTCTACTGCTGGAAATCAGCGGCTTCCCAAAATTATTCTGCCACGCCAAACAACTGCGTTACCGACAGAGTTTCTTTATAACTTCAACAAACAAAGGCACAGCGTTGGGTCTGCAGGGCTCCACCACCCGCTGAAACCCAGCAAAGGGAGCAGGCTCCAGTTCCTGAGGCTGCAGGAGCGACTCATCACACACAGAGCTGCTCGGCTGAGGAGGGACCTCCTCCAAAACCCCCGTGCTGGGGAGCGTCTGCACCAAAACAGGCGCCCAGCCACCCCCTCGGACAAACTTCTGCTGCATCGGCCCCCAGGGAAGGGACACGGGGCACGGGGACTGCTGCTGCCGGGGGGTGCTGGCCTGGGCACCGGGGGACAGTGCCAGCACCCCTGTGCCAACCTGAGCACCAGGAGAGAGCTCCTGTGCCACCGGGGGACAGTGCCAGCACCCCTGTGCCAACCTGAGCACCAGGAGAGAGCTCCTGTGCCACCTGGGGACAGTGCCAGCACCCCTGTGCCAACCTGAGCACCAGGAGACAGCTCCTGTGCCACCGGGGGACAGTGCCAGCACCCCTGTGCCAACCTGAGCACCAGGAGACAGCTCCTGTGCCACCGGGGGACAGTGCCAGCACCCCTGTGCCAACCTGAGCACCAGGAGAGAGCTCCTGTGCCACCTGGGGACAATCCCCGTGCCACCTGGGGACAGTGCCACCACCCCTGCGCCAACCTGAGCACCAGGAGACAGCTCCTGTGCCACCTGGGGACAATCCCCGTGCCACCTGGGGTCAGTGCCAGCACCCCGTGCCACCTGGGCACCACAGGACAATCCCTGTGGCACCTGGGGACAATCCCTGTGACACCAGGGGACAACCCCTGTGCCACCTGGGGACAATCCCAGCACCCTGTGCCACCTGGGCCCCAGCAAAGCACCATCCAGCCCCATCGTGGGCCTGGCTCAGGGTGGGGTGACCCCCACCCTCAGGGCCCATGGGGTGAGGGTGGCCCTGTGAGGAGGAGGAGCACAGGGGGCTGCTCCGGGAGCGCCGGGGCAGGGAGGGAACGATCCTCACTGAGTGCTTGACCAGAATGGGTTGATTACACTGATACGTGAATTAACCACGTACAATGAGGGAGCTGGGCTGCGTGCTCTGTAAGCACACAGAGGCTTCTCCTGGGAAACTCAGCAGCCCAGGAGCCTTCACTCCTCATCCTCAGGCGAGGCGATGAAAGCGCGGTGTGAGAGCTCGCCCTGCCCCTGCACGCACCGGGAGGGGCCCTGCGCCTCCTGCCCCCGCACACCAGCACAGAACGAGGCTCGGCAGCGAAGGTTCGCGCCCGGTTCCAGCAGGCACAGGCAGCCCGTGGGTCCCCGCCGCTGTCACTGCCCGGGGCACGGGCAGAGGTGCCCAGCTGCAGCCAGAGCCCAGCCAGGGCACCCCGGGGATGGCCCCAGCCCAGCCCCCGGCCCGGAGCCCCCTCAGCTCCTCGGGAACGCTGGCTGAAAGCCGCGGCAGGGACTGACTGAACCCGGCTGCTCCCCACGGCGCTGCCCTGGCACACACGGCCTGGGGGATCGCAGCCCCGGCTGGCCCAGGAGGATGAGCACAGGGCAGGGAGGGGAAACAACACGTGCTGGCCACGGGGAGCCCACGGGCACCCTGCCAGGACCGGCCAGGAGCTACAGAGCCACCCTGACAGGAGAGACCAGGAGCTGCAGAGCTACCCTGACAGGAGAGACCAGGAGCTACAGAGCATCCCGACAGGAGAGACCAGGAGCTGCAGAGCTACCCTGACAGGACAGGAGGCACCAGGAGCTGCAGAGCCATCCCACCAGGACAGGCCAGGAGCTGTAGACCCATCCCACCAGGCCAGGCCACTGCCAGGGCTGGATTCAGAGAACAAACTCCTTTTTCAGCACCCAAATGGCTTTGTCCAGCTCCCTGGGGTTTGTATTTAAACAAGGAGCCGATTTCCGATGCCTCCGGTACCTCCAGCAGTTACCCGGGTGTTTGTTAGATGCATTTACACCACGAGCACGCAGCCAGGGACAGCCTCAGAGGAGCAGAGGTGAGAGCAGAGGGAGGCCGGGGATGAGGAGCCCGCGGCTGCCGCTCACTCTCTCCCACTGCGATCCTGCGTTCCCCCTTTCAGCCACCAGAAATAACAATTTAAAATAACAAAACAGAGGAAGGCCCGGTTTGAGGCGATCCTGCCCAGGGCACGGGGAATGAGCGGAGTTGGTGTGGGGCAGGAGGGGTCAGAGGCGGGCGCAGCACGCAGCATCCCGCGGTCACGGCGGGGCTCAGCAGCGCTGCCCACGCCCCCCGGAGCAGCCTCTCCTCGCCGCGCACACGCTGGCCGAGCCAGGCAGAGCCGGGCCGGGTTTCCAGCCCGGGGCTCCCGTTCCGTTTGTGTAACACACCCGGGCGCCCCAGCTCCGGGCTCCACGCAGCCGAGGCCTGGCTGAGCCCCACCGGGAGCGCCCACAGCATCCCGGAGCGAGGCCGTTCCGGACACGTTTAGGTGCTAACGGTGTTTGACAGCGGCTGAGGGTGCCTGTGAACCCACCGATGGTACAAATAAACCGCTTCTGATTCCGATTTCCTTCGGCTCTCCGTTTGTGCCACAGAAAGCACGAGGACCTGAGCACGTCTCAAAATACAGAGGATGATTGAGGTGCACATAAGAACCACTTGTCAGCTGCCCTACATAGACATCTACTGTATTTTCAGGAGCTACTACAACTGGAGCAGCCTAAAAACGCTTCCAAATCCCCACCGAGAACGCCTCATGCAGCATTTTACAGCGGACTGCCGGGTCATTAAAAATGCTCGTGGATAAAACGCATCGTAACCTAAAGACAGCCCAACAAAAAATAATACAGAGACTTGGTGGCTGAGAAGCGCTGCTGATTAAATCAGGGATGTCTCACCAGCTTCAACCAGCCGCAAAAGCCGTATTCCAGAGCAGGGGAAAATGGGGGTTTGAACTACGCTAGGATCAAGGCAAAAGTACGACACACGGATAAAAAGTTAGAGTGGGGGCTGGGGAATAATTAAATCGAGGCAGAGGGTTGCAAAACACAGAGCAGAACGAAAGGTTCGGGGAGGTTGTGGTGTCAGACCGCCGGTAAACAAATTCTGCTCCGGTCAGGAGATCCGGGAGCGCGGGGTCCATTAGGAGAGGCAGGAACGGAGCCACGGGAAGCACAAAATCTCCCCGTGGCACGGAGCCAGCGTTCCAATCGTTGGGAAATACAGAACCGCGTATCAAAATAAATAATGCCGACGGTAACGATCCCGGCAGGGTTTCATCGTCCTCTCCCTGCCACAGCCCCGCGCTGCTCGCTCTGCAGGAGCCCCGGAAGCCAAAATTGCATCATTTCACCCCAACACGCATTTCTAAACTTCCAGCAACAGCCAGGGCTTCCCAAATAGAGTTAAAAAGGGGGCAAACCGCGGAACAGAACCGCGCCGGGAGCCGGCCAGCGGCCCGGAGCCGCGGGGCTGCGGGCGCCGGGCGGCTCTGGGGACATCGGCGGGGCAGCCCCGGGCCAGCGCGGCCGCAGCGTCCCCGCCGGGGCTCCGGGGAGCCTCGGGCAGCTCGGGGATGCGGCAGCAGCGCATCCGTCCCCGCATCCCTCCCTCCCTCCCCTCCCGCGGCCGCCTCCTACCTCAGCACGGCCGTGTCCCCTTTCCTGACCACCAGACTGGCCACGGCGGAGCCCGGGAATTCTCCTCCCGGCGCGGCCGATCTCCCGGGAGGAAGGAACCAGCAAAGGCCGAGGAAGACGATCGCCAGCCACTGGTGGGAGCCCCCGGCGCCCCGCACCAGCGGCACCATCTCCGCTCCGCGCCGGCCCCGGCGGAGATCGAGCGAGCGCTGCGGCTCCCGGGAGCGGCGGCCCCGGCTGGGCGGGCGGGGAGCGGCGGAGCGCGGCTGCTCCCGGGCGGCCCCGCAGCATCCAGCGCGGAGGGCAGCGCGCCCGTCCGCCCGCCCCGCTGCTCTCCGCTCCTCTGCGCTCCGCTGTGCGCGGCTCCGCGGCGGGCGGTCCCCGCTGCCAGCCCGTTGCCACGCAGCCGTCGCCTTGGCAACCGGCCCGGCGGCGGAGGATGCTCGGCCCTCTAGTGCCGGCCCTCCCGCTCCGCCCTCCCCCGGCAGCCCGGCCCGGGGCCGCCCCGAGCCCCCCGAACCCCGAGATCTGCACCTCGAACCCCGAACCCCGAGATCTGCACCTCGAACCCCGAACCCCGAGATCTGCACCTCCTGAACCCCGCACCCTGAGATCCGCACCCCCCGAGATCTGCGCCCTGCACCCCGAGATCTGCATCCTGCACCCCTAGATCTGCATCCCCCGAACCCCGCACCCCAAGATCTGCACCCTGGGATCTGCACCCCGAACCCCGTGATCTGCATCCCCCACACCCCGAGATCTGCACCCCGAGATGTGCACCTCCTGAATGCTGCACCCTGAGATCTGCACCTCGAACCCCTCACCCTGAGATCCGCACCCTCCGAGATCTGCACCCTGCACCCCGAGATGTGCACCTCCTGAATGCTGCACCCTGAGATCTGCACCTCGAACCCCTCAGCCTGAGATCCGCACCCCCCGAGATCTGCACCCCGAGATCTGCACCCCGAGATCTGCACCCTGCACCCCGAGATCTGCATCCCCCGAACCCCGCACCCCGAGATCTGCACCCTGATATCCGCACCCCGAACCCCGTGATCTGCATCCCCCGAGCCCCGCATCCTGAGACCCTCATCCCCCGAGCCCCGCACCCCCCTCCGGCCCTGCCCCGTCCCACCCACCCCGCTCCCCGTCCCTCTCCCCCCACAGACGGTGCAGTGAAAATCGGCCCCTTTGCCAAAAGCCAGCGCCGAGGCGCAGCCCGCGCTGAGGCAGCAGCGCTGGGAGCGGCGGCAGCAGCTCCAGCCCCGCTGGAAGCTCCAGACCTTTCTGCAACAGAGGGTTTCCCACTCGGGTGCTGCCATTTCCTAACGTTCTACCCGAGAAAAAGCGACTCTAGGCTGGAGAGCTTCACCATTGAGCAAATGAACCACTGACAGGTGATTTCCCCAAATTCTAGCAGGAAAGCCACAGATCTTTACCACGGAGAAAGAAAAATCACCAACGGATTATTTCCTAAAATTGCCCCAAGACATTCAGAGATCTTCACCGAGGAGCTAAAACCCACTGATCTCTGATTTCCCAGAATTCTACCAGGGCACCTAGAGACCTTTGCCAAGGACCTCAAATCCACTGAAAGATCCTTCCAGGATATTTAGAAGCCTTCATCAAGGAACAGGATTCTACTGACAGATTATATCCGAAATTTAGACCAGGACAGCCAGAGACCCTCACACCAAGGAGCGATAAACCACCAACACTTTTCCCCCAGATTCTCCCAGGGCACCTGGAGACCTTGCCTGGCAGATTCTCCCGGGGCACCGAGAGCCTTTCACCAAGGAACATAAACCCACTGACAGATTATCCCCCAAAATTCTACTGGGACACCCAGAGACCTTCAAAAAAGCGAGAAAGCCCCTGAGAGCTGAACTCCCTGCACACAGCCAGGAATGAGCTTTTCCCCCGGGGTCACACGCAGAGCCCTGCCGGGCTGCAGCAAACACACAGAGCAGGGAGCGCTGCTTGCTGCCTTTCGTACCCAGACCCCCCTTTCCAGGGGAAACATCCCAGGATGAACATTCCGGGATGGAGCCCGCCCTGGGCGGGCATCGCTCTGTGCGCCCTCCATCCCTGCCCACAGTCTGCACCCCACGGATTGGGAGTGGAGTGTTCCAGGTACAAACCTGTAACAATCAGGAAGCTCCCGCCGCTCGCTGTTCCAGTAAAGCCAGATCCCCGTTCCTGGAAGCTTCTCCCTTCATTACCACTCCCCATCAGGCATTTCCAGCTGCCAGGAGAAACTCGAGCGTGCACAGAAGGGAATTCTTCCCCTTCTCCTGCAGTACACGGTGCTGCAGAGTTTCCCTGGTAAGGAAGGAGAGGGGAAGAGAGGGCTGGGTGCCCCCGGGGTATCTGAGCAGAGCCCAGAGATCCCTTAGCTCCGGACAGTGACACAAACCCCGTGTCACACACAGCCTGCAGTGCCCAGCCCTCGGAACTGGCACCAGCAGCTTCCCACGAGCACAAGTCGAGGATGAAGCACCCAAAATATCGTCAGGAATGCTTCCATGCACGTGGGAACTGGCTGGCCACAGGGCACTGGGAGCTGTCACCCACACCGAGCTGTTCACAGAGGTGGAGCTGTCCCACGACCACACGCTCAGAGTCACAATCTCCTCCCCCAGGGCCCCTCCAGAGCTGGGAACTTCTCGAGGGAACAACCAAACACATCCCACACCCAACAGCTGGAAATGGAAGGGCCCTGAAGGACGCGGCTCCAAGGACCCAGACAAGGGCTGTGATGAGACAAGGGGACCAGCAAACCCCCACAGCTGTCCCTCAAGGCTTTCTGCTCCTCCTCCCACTCTGGGATGGCCCCAAACCAGGTAATTCCATTTACACAACAACTCCTGAACAAAGAGGAGAGTTCAGATCCATCAGAGCGGACTCTGGCCTCACAGAGCTGCAATCCAGAGGGAAACAGTTCCTCCCCTACCTGACCTGGAAAGCTGGAACAGCTCACCAGGCATTGCCAAACACATTCACTTCTGAGGCAGGGCGTTGATCAGCGTTTGTGCTCCTCCCCAGAATTTGGGGCGCACCACTGAGCTCTGGGCAATCCCTGCAAACTCCACCAAGGGCAGGAGCCACACGGGATTTGGGGCTTGGATGTGACAAACGTCGCACGGCTGTCACACGTGAGGGGCCCTTTGGGTGTTCTGTGCATCCAGTGCTCAGATCACCCCGGGAGAGTCAGGATGGAACAGCCCAGATCTAATCCCAGGGAGAGCTCTGAAACCTTCACCGAGTCCGGCGGTGTTCCTTTTGCCTGACCCTAACAAACCATCAAACAATTTGCTCCACTTTGAATGAGCAGGACAAAAGACGTGTCCCCAGCACCATTTATTCCTATTGCAAAAGATCCTGTAAGTCTCAATCAACAACAGCAAAGACAAAGATTTTGTTTTGTTTTGTTCATTCCTAGATCTGTTTCTTACAGATCAATGGGAGAATGAGCAGCTCAGGGGCCGAGAGCAGTTGTGCCAATCAGGGCCAGTCTGGAGCATGAATTCTTTCATCGGAATCTGCCCCACACCGCCTCCCTCAGCCCAGGAGGAATTTTGGGGGAAAAAAAGAATAAAAGAGGGGAAAACCTCACTCCGGATGTGTGCACACACAGGAGTATTTCAGGGAATGCCCGAGGCTGGAAGAGCCCTCCCAGCCCAGGGAGCCCAGCCTGTGCCCAGTGCAGTGCCAGCGCAGGGGAGCACTCCCATGGAGGGCACACGGGAACTTCCCCACCAGGCACCCTCAGCTCCCCGGACTGCATCCGGCTGCTTTAGCACCAGGTCCCTCACACCCAGCCCTGCTAACGCCATGTGATAATTCCTCATAACTCCGCTGCGTATTTTTGCTCAGAACCATTTCAAAAAGCTAAATTTAGGTGTTGTTTGCAAGTATTCATTCAACAGTTTGCACAAATACTCAAGACTGATTCCCAGACTTCACACTTGGCTTTTTGCTTCGTTTCCTTCTGTGTGTTTAACTCTCCTGCATCCGTTCCCTCCCGCTGGTGACACAAGATGGAAGCTGGATGACTGAAATAAACTCCAGGAGAATCAGTGCTTTCGGTCTGTGCCCAGAGCCAGCATTCCCCACGGGAACAGATCACGGGCCACGGGGGCAGCGGGCCTGTGGCTGGCACCTGCCTGGGAGCAGAGCACTGGTCACAGGAACCTTCCACCAGGGTCCAGCACAGAGCGCTGGGACAGCGTCCATCCTGCTGGGACAGCGTCCATCCTTCCAGGACAGTGTCCATCCCGCCAGGACAGTGTCCATCCCGCCAGGACAGTGTCCATCCTGCTGGGACAGTGTCCATCCCGCCAGGACAGTGCCCACCCTGCCAGGACAGTGTCCATCCCACCAGGACAGTGTCCATCCTGCCGGGACAGTGTCCACCCTGCTGGGACAGTGTCCACCCTGCCAGGACAGTGTCCACCCTGCTGGGACAGCGTCCATCCCGCCAGGACAGTGTCCATCCTGCTGGGACAGTGTCCATCCCGCCGGGACAGCGTCCATCCCTGCAGGGACAGTGTCCATCCCGCCAGGACAGTGTCCATCCTGCTGGGACAGTGTCCATCCCGCCGGGACAGCGTCCATCCCTGCAGGGACAGTGTCCATCCCGCCAGGACAGTGTCCATCCCGCCAGGACAGTGTCCATCCTGCTGGGACAGTGTCCATCCCGCCAGGACAGTGTCCATCCTGCTGGGACAGTGTCCATCCTGCCAGGACAGTGTCCATCCTGCTGGGACAGTGTCCATCCTGCTGGGACAGCGTCCACCCTGCTGGGACAGCATCCACCCTGCTGGGACAGTGTCCATCCTGCCAGGACAGCGTCCACCCTGCTGGGACAGTGTCCACCCTGCCAGGACAGTGTCCACCCTGCTGGGACAGTGTCCATCCTGCTGGGACAGCGTCCACCCTGCTGGGACAGCGTCCACCCTGCTGGGACAGTGTCCACCCTGCTGGGACAGCGTCCACCCTGCTGGGACAGCGTCCACCCTGCTGGGACAGTGTCCATCCTGCTGGGACAGTGTCCATCCCTGCTGGGACAGTGTCCATCCCTGCTGGGACAGTGTCCATCCCGCCAGGACAGTGTCCATCCCGCCAGGACAGTGTCCATCCTGCTGGGACAGTGTCCACCCTGCTGGGACAGTGTCCATCCTGCCAGGACAGTGTCCATCCCACTGGGACAGTGTCCATCCTGCCAGGACAGTGTCCATCCCGCCAGGACAGTGTCCATCCTGCCAGGACAGTGTCCATCCCACTGGGACAGTGTCCATCCTGCCAGGACAGTGTCCATCCCGCTGGGACAGTGTCCACCCTGCTGGGACAACGTCCACCCTGCCGGGACAGTGTCCACCCTGCCGGGACAGTGTCCATCCCTGCCAGGACAGTGTCCATCCCGCTGGGACAGTGTCCATCCCGCCAGGACAGTGTCCATCTCGCCAGGACAGTGTCCATCCTGCCAGGACAGTGTCCATCCCTGCTGGGACAGTGTCCATCCTGCTGGGAGAGTGTCCATCCCGCCAGGACAGTGTCCACCCTGCAGGGACAGTGTCCATCCCACCAGGACAGTGTCCACCCTGCTGGGACAGTGTCCACCCTGCTGGGACAGTGTCCACCCTGCTGGGACAGTGTCCATCCCTGCTGGGACAGTGTCCACCCTGCTGGGACAGTGTCCATCCTGCCAGGACAGTGTCCATCCCGCCAGGACAGTGTCCATCCCACCAGGACAGTGACCATCCTGCCAGGACAGTGTCCATCCCACCAGGACAGTGTCCACCCCGCCAGGTTGGACATCAGGGCTGGAGCAGCCTGGGACAGTGGGAGCTGTCCCTGCCATGGCAGGGGTGGCACTGGGTGGGCTTTGAGGTCCCTCCCAGGACAGATGAACTGACACAGCAACATCAAAATCCTAAAAAACCCACCCTCATACACTGAATTTTAAGGGTTGTGGTTTGCATCCAAATTCACAGAAACTTTGGAAGGTTTAAATATTTCCACAATGGCCAAAGAATGGTAGAATCACTGAGAAAAATCAATAAAGTGCTCCTGGAGGTAAAACTTGGTTTTAAGTATTATTTTAATATCTTCGAGGAAGGAAAAAAAAAGTAATAATTCCAATTAGCCTAGAAATTCTCAGGTAATAATCTGTAACACCGCTGCATTTTGCTTTTTCTCCTGTAGCAAAAATACCACAGGAATGAGGACAGTGCTTTCCTCCTGTGCTGCAGCACAAACCCTTCCAAGGAGCACGCAGCCATTGCTGAGGGTTCTCCAAAAGAATCTCAAAGCTGCCTAAAATGTAACCAAACACTCAGGGCACCCTAAATATTTGTCAGCTTTGGTTTCCAAAGAGCAGCTCCTGATGGTTCCGCACAAGTTGTGGAAAAGAGCTCAGCCAGCCCAATCCCACCGGATCATCAGGCACAGCCTGAAAATTCCATTTGGAAAAGCGGTGGAAGGGGCAGACAAGTGAAGGGATAAATCTCAGAAAACACAGAGCCAGCACCCTGACATTTCAAAGGGGAAGCTTTTACCTGTCTCCCTTTTATTATTCTTTTTTATTATTTAAATCTCTTACATGTGAAAAATTAAAACAGTGATTTTGTCAAGCATTGGCATCAACAGAAATTTCCTTTTAAGTGCCTCTGTCACCAATGGCTTCAGCATTCCTGACACAAAGGTGGGGTTTTTGTTAACAGGGTTGAAAGAAAATGCCAGAATCCCCATAAAACGCATTTTCCATTTCCTGCACAACCCAGGACACAGCCACGTTCAGAAGCGTGCGGTAAAATCCGAGGTTCCTTCCCGTGGTCCCAAACCCGGGAGAGCCCAGCTGGCAGCTGCAGCTGCAGGAGCTCTCCTGCCCGGGAGCTCGCAGAGCTCCCAGCGCCCTGACTCAGCTCTCACACGGACAGAACAGCGCGCTCAGCCCGGGTCAGACAGCAGGAACACGGGCGAAAGGAGCTCTCGCAGGACGGGCAGAGCCAGGGAGGCGTGTTTGTAAAGCACAGGCTCTAATCGCTCCTCTCCCAGCGCTGGGAATGTCACCGTGCTGGATCCTGTCCTGCCCGAGAGGGTTTGGCCGGAGCCACGTCCCCCTGCAGTGAGAGGCACAGGGAAACCCGGGACAGAGCCGCTCCCCCCTGGTGCCATCACCCACAGCGCTCAGAGCACCGGTGTCACCGTCCCCGTGTGCCCCCGAGCCCTCTGAACCCCTGCAGGGCTGGGGACTCGGCCCTGCCCTGGGCACACAGCTCCTCTGGAGCAGCACGGCTCAACCTCGGCAGAGAACAAAAATCCCAGCGCTGCTGAGGTGGGGAAAGAGCTCCAGGACCAGAGTCCAGCCTGGGCTGGCCCCAGGCTGCCGCCTGCCCGGAGTGCCACATCCAGGCGTCCCTTGGACACCTTCCGGGGCAGCCCCTGCCAACGTTCAACAACTCTTCCCGTGAAGAGATGGTGAAAAATTCTCTCTTTAGCCTCGACAGAGGCCTCAGGATGAGCAGTGCTGCCCCAGCACCTCCCAAAGCAGCTTTTCCAAGCCAGGAGCAGCACGGACGCGCTGCCCCCGCACCAAACACCCCCAAGCCCAGCCCTGCAGCCTGGCAGGAGCACAGGGCAGGGCAATCCTGCACCCAGCACAGGGCCCGCAGCAAAACTTCTCCTCTCTGTGGGTGAATGAAAACATTTTCCTCGCCATATGGTGCGGGATGAAAATAATTGCCAATCGGCAGCACTCGCTAATATTGGTGCCAAGGCAGGGATGGTGCTGTCAGCTCCCTCAGCCCACTGCTCCCTATTTTAAGACGTGCGAGCGAGTGCAGTTTGGAAACATCCGCGGGAGTTCCAGGCTGAGGGACCCTGCAGAGTCACAGATTCCCCTCTCGCAGGGAGCTGCTGGGGTGTTTCACTGCTCAGGAGCAGCGATTCACAAAGGTAAAGATGGAGTTTGCTGAGCAAAGAATCACAGAATTGTTTGTCCTGGAAAATCCCTCCATGGTCACCGGGTGCAGCTGTGCCCCATGCCCAGGCTGTGCCCAGAGCCCTCAGTGCCACCTCCAGCCCTGCCCTGGGCACCTCCAGGATGGGGATCCAAACCTCCCTGGGCACTTCCAGTCCCTGAGCTCCTTTTCCATGGGGAAATTCCTGCTGCTGTCCACCCTGAGCCTCCCCTGGCCCAGCCTGGGGCCGTTCCCTCTGCTCCTGTCCCTGTTCCCTGGGAGCAGATCCCAAATCCCCCTGGCTGTCCCCTCCTGTCAGGAGCTGTGCAGAGCCACAAGGTTCCCCCTGAGCCGCCTTTTCTCCAGGCTCAGCCCCTTCCCAGCTCCCTCAGGGATTCTCCAGCCCCTTCCCAGCTCCATTCCCTGCCCTGGACACGCTCCATTCCCTCGGGATTCTCTCTTGGCACAAGGGGCCCAGGACCGAGCCTGGCACTGGAGGTGTCCCGTGGGACAATCCCTGCTCTGGTTGTTGCTGCCCCGAGGGGATCCCATCCCCATTTCACAGCCAAGAACACGGTGAGAGAAGAAGGAAGGGATTTTCTGTCCCGGGCTGTGACACACACTGCCCTTGGGACAAAGTCACCCGCAGGACATTGTCACAGCCCCCCTCGGTGCTCTCCTTTAGAGCACCCCAGCGAGAACACGAGCTCTCTGGAGAACCGGGACGCAGTGAAACCAGGGGATCCCGGGATGGGTGCGGCTGGAAGAGCCCGCAGCGGTCCCAGCCGGGCAGGCTCACGTCCCGATGGTTCTGGAATAGCTGCGCGATGGGAGGGAGGTTTGCTGTTTATTTTTGGCATGCAGCACGGCGGCTGGGGGATACAAAGATCGCTGATCGCAGCACATCAAACAAACCGAGCTGATAACTCGATTAATGTGCTGACTTCAGATTATCCCGTTCTGTTTTCTGTTTGATTTACATGTATAATTCACTTACTCATTTAATCTCATTAATAAAATATCAGATGGGGAGGCTGTGTGGACTGCGTGTTTTCTCGGGAGGGGCTGGGATTAAAGACCCGAGGAATCTCCAGACAGCGCCTTTGTGACTCTCAGAGCGATGCTACAAAGCCGTGCCCTCCAGCGCTTCCAGAAACGGCGCTGGAACCGCGGCACCGCTGGAGTTTACAGGAAACAACATTTGCATATCAGTCATTTCTCTGGGCTGGCAAGAGGGTCTGGGGAAGCTGTGAGTGCTGGGTGCAGAGCAGCAGCACGGAGCTTCAGCGCTGCCCCGAAAAATCAATCTCTGCTCCTGCAGCGCTGGGAGTGAAAAGGCACCAGCACTTCTGGAGCCGAAAATGAGAATGGAGTCAGAATCCCGGGAGATCTGAGACTGGAAAATCCCCCCATGGTCACCGGGTGCAGCTGTGCCCCATCCCCAGGCTGTGCCCAGAGCCCTCAGTGCCACCTCCAGCCCTGCCCTGGGCACCTCCAGGATGGGGATCCAACCCTCCCTGGGCACTTCCAGTCCCTGAGCTCCCTTTCCATGGGGAAATTCCTGCTGCTGTCCACCCTGAGCCTCCCCTGGCCCAGCCTGGGGCCGTTCCCTCTGCTCCTGTCCCTGTTCCCTGGGGAGCAGATCCCAAATCCCCCCGGATATCCCCTCCTGTCAGGAGTTGTGCAGAGCCACAGGGTCCTCCCGAGGCTTGGCCATTATCAGTGAAAATGGGCGAAAAAATGAAAATAAAGTCAACCTGAGCCATGCTCCTGGCTGAGAGCAGAAATGGATTTTCACAGTCACATTATCAGAGACCAATTATCCTTCCAAACACAGAAAGGTTTGTGTGAGAGGAGGTGAAACAGCAGAAAAAAACAAACTAACCACTACAAAATGTGATTCATCTCCCCCGTCTCAGAGCAACACCACGCAGCTCAGGTTTGAATATTCCCACTCCATCCTTGGAGTGGCATTTGAAAAAGAGCCTGTGCCCATCAAATAAATTGAATAACTGCAAGAGATGACCCCCAGCCTGCTGGGAGGTGAGAGAGTTCTAAAACAAGCTGCACTGCTCCCAGGAGCACACCTTGCTGCTCGCAGCCCGGGGTCTCTGGGCCGTGGGTTATCTGTGGATTATCTGTGCACACACAAACACACACACACACACACACAAATGACACAGCCCGGGGTCTCTGGGACATGGATTATCTGTGGATTATCTGTGCACACACAAACACACACACAAACACACACACAAACACACACACACACACACACTACACAGCCCGGGGTCTCTGGGACGTGGATTATCTGTGGATTATCTGTGCACACACAAACACACACACAAACACATACAAAAATTACACAGCCCGGGGTCTCTGGGCCGTGGATTATCTGTGGATTATCTGTGCACACACAAACACACACAAATGACAGAGCCCGGGGTCTCTGGGACATGGATTATCTGTGCACACACAAACACACACACACACACTACACAGCCTGGGGTCTCTGGGCCGTGGATTATCTGTGGATTATCTGTGCACACACAAACACACACACACACAAATGACACAGCCCGGGGTCTCTGGGATGTGGATTATCTGTGGATTATCTGTGCACACACAAACACACACAAATGACACAGCCCGGGGTCTCTGGGACGTGGATTATCTGTGGATTATCTGTGCACACACAAACACACACACACACACTACACAGCTCGGGGTCTCTGGGTGGGACACGGATTATCTGTGGATTATCTGTGCACACACAAACACACACACACAAACACACGCACACACGACACAGCCCGGACAAAGCTCCCTCCTGTGCGACAGGGACCACGCCTGGGGCTGGCAGGGACACGGGCTCTGGGTCAAGGGCTGCATTTGGAAGAGAGACTTTCCAACACCCGCTCAAAATTCTGACTCTGGGGTATTCCAACACCTGCTCCAAGATCAGCTCCAAGACCTGCCCATGAAACCCCCTTTTGTACGTTTTTAAATACTAATCCAAATCAGAGCAACCTTAAAACAACTCTGTCAGATATTATTATTGCCCCAAAAGCAAACATCTGGTGACTTACCTAGAATTGTTTTAACTACTTTTCCAAACTGAAATACCACTGAAATGGTATGAAAATCTGTTTTACATCAAGCTCAAGTCCACTTATTACACTTCAGCAGGATTTTGTCCCCGTTTTTAAGCCGGTGAGGCCGCTGGCCCCAGCCCTGCCTGCGGTTTTGTGCCCACCCTCCCCGAGGAGCTGATTGTCACCAGGGTCGCTCTGGGGCTGCCCAGCACAGCCCCAGCTCAGGGCTGTCCCCAGAGGAGCCCCCGCAGCTCCTGCCCTGCCTCTCCTCACCAAACAAACGCGAAACACGAGCAGCGTTTGCCATTTGCATTCTGCTAACGACTCCCTCAAAATAAGCAGATCAATCACGCATAATTAAGTTGTCAACCCTTAATATAGGGTGCTGCACTACTTTAAAAAAAAAAAAAAAAAAAGGCAAATATAAATACCAAAGCAAAGCAACAGGAAACAAGAAGAAAAGGTCTCACTGATGTTTATGGCCAGCAGAACCCAGACCTCTGATTTTTCCCATTAATTCCAGTTAAGAGCTGAAATTCAGCTGTTTAATATTTCAGCCGGATAAATCCCAGCCCCATTTGAGACATTTAAATCTGCCATTTGTGGATATGCAGCTGACCCTTAGCACAATATAATCCCTGCAATATATTTATGAAATGTAAACCCAGCCACGCTGCCCAGCAGCCGGGGTTACACAGACTCGAGAAATAAAACCTCTTTTCCGAGGAGCGCGGAGGGTGAATCAATGGGAACGATTTACACGGGCACGAGGCAGCTCCGACATAAAACAGAGGTGGCTTGCCCTTTTAGGGAAAACGATTTCTAACAAAAATTGACATTTTGATGGAGACCCTTCCAAATTTTAGTGGCACGTGCAGAAATAATAATAATAATTTTAAAAAAAGTAATAATTTGAGTAAAGCTGTCTGGAGCAGCAGGGAGGGTGAGGCCGCGCGCTGGGGGTGCCACGCTGCGGGCACAGAGGGACCTGGCACAGAGGGACAGAGCCCCAGCATGGCCAGCGCAGCACAGCTCCCACCGCCCAATTTAACCCGCTGTAGGTTATCAGCTTCCAGCGTAAGCGCGGGTTTATTCATTTTGTTCTGTTCAGCACCTGGATGAGGGGGTTTGGCTGCACTGACAGGGCTCTATTATCAACCTGTGAATAGGGTTTTCTTCCCCACAGCCAACATTGTCTTCTGGCTGCCTTCCTGCTCCAGCAGTCCTTTCTCTTGTCCTGCTTCAGGCGTCCAAAGAGGATAGGAACCCACTTTAAATAAAATAAAACCCATTGCTGAAAGGCTCCTCTCACTTTGGTTAGTCTGGGGCTGACATGCAGGAAATGTTTTCCTGCTGCAGAGGAGGGGAAGCTGTTTCCTGCCTGGAGCTCAGCTCACCCCTCTGAGCATCCATCCCGGGGCAGCAGCAGGATCCCAGGAAAACCCGGAGCTCAGCTGCAGGGATCCATCCCCGAGGGAGCCAGGGGAGGGCTGCTCCTGCCCCTCTCCAGGTGCCACTCAGGTTAATAGCAAATTAAAATTTCATAAGCCTCCCAGATCCCACAAGGTAGGAGTGTTTGACAGGTGAAGTTCAAAATGGATTATTTTCCCCCCTCAGACTCCAGGATGATTTTGATCTTTGACATCGACACGTACTTCAAACATGATTAAGTGGCAAAAAATAAATCCCTCCTTTATTAAAGTAAATGACATTTCCTTTCTTTTGGTGGAGAACACGTACAGGGGAAAAAAAGCTTTCACAAAAAGGATAAAGTAGTAAAGGATCTGATCCAGTGGTGTTGGCTATTTCAGGAAAAGCTGGGAAAGGATGGAGTGATTTCAGTACAGCTCTGAACCGCCTTACTCAGGAAGTATCACAGTGAGGGAAAACGAAAACCTGGGGAATCGAGCCCAAATCCATATCCAGTTCAGCGCTTTGATTGATGGCATTTTCATTGCAGGAATAGCCAATAAATAAGGTGAAAGGACCTGTAATTATACATATTTTTGTAATTATATCTGAAATACGGGCCTGTAATTTTATCCCTGACCCCCAAATAATCCCTGGGGATGGGGGATCCCTGCAGGCTGCACTGTGACACAAATCTTGGCTGCTTTGGGCAAACCCCCTCCCCGTACTCGAGTGTTTGCCCCAGTAACACCACCGGGATCCCATTCCTTTGGGGAACGCAGGAATCTCCGCAGAAACCGTGCAGAGGGAGAAACTCTGCAGCTACACCGGGGAAAAACAACGGAGAAGAGATTGGAAAGAGCCACTGATAACTGCCAGAGAAATCAAACCAGATCACAGCGCTGTCACAGAGTGCCTGGCACAGGAACAGCCGGAGCAGCCCGGCTGGAGCCGGGAGCAGCGGCTGGAAATGAATCCCACGAAACCCCAGTGGTTCGCCGGCGTCACGGAGCAGCCCAGGGTGCCAGGTGCAGCCCTGCACGGCATTCCCCTCCCTCGGGAGGCAGCACACAGCTCCTCACCCGTCCCAGGGCCCTGCTGGAGGGGCTCTGCCCTCCAGACAGCGTTCCTGGGCTGGCAGCACCACCCTGGCAGGGGGTGAAGAGGTTTGGCACCGCTGGGACGGGACGGGGCCGTCGGCGCTGGGGACACTGGTGACACCGCAGAGCCCCAGAGGGGTTCGGGGTGGAAGGACCCTGCCCCGGGCAGCAGAGGGGAGCCAGAGGAGCTTTAGGGTCCCTCCCACCCCAAAGCACCCCGGGGTCTGTGGGAGGCCCTGGGGCCCTTTGGGACCCCCCAGGATCAGCATTTTCCCAAACCCGCTCTGGGGATGGCAAAATGCTTACCTCGACCAAATTCAGATGCAGGGCCTGGGTCAGCTGGAACTGAAACTCCTTCCAAGCCACAGCTCTGAGTCATCAAATCCATCACTTTATTACAGACGTATTCAACCGACAGATTTTTCAGCAAGCAGGTGGAGTCCCTCCTGGCGAGCTGGGTTTGATTTTTTTATTGGCAATCACGCCGTAAGCTGCTTATTTTTGCTATAGACATCATTTCTTTGTCTGCATGCCTGTTAGAGAGCGGCAAGAGGTTTTTCCTTTAAATGATTTTGCTGGGAGTGCGCTGTGAATAATTGATTGGTTGTAGCCAGATCGACTCGCAGCCTCGCCCCTGCTACCTGCTTAAAATATTACAAACCCCACAAACATTTGTTAGCCAGAGGCAATGCAATACGTGCGGATCCCGTTTTGCCTGCAGCCATAACACTGTAACCAGACAGCTAAAAGACATTTTAGGGGAATAAAAAAACCCTCCTAATAAGCAGCTGTGTTTCTACCTACTAGATACGGATGATTTTATATCTCCAAAAATCATCTCTGTTTTGTTTTTTCCTCCAGGACTGACACAAAGAGCTGTGACACGGTGTCAGGAGTTGACAACAGGCTTTTCTAGGGAGCCTTTGATCATTTAAAGCCCCGGAGTCGCTGCGATCCTCCTGTGACATTTATCTTTCAACTCCTTCCCGGCAGATGAACCCCAATGGGAACGAGACTCAGCGGATCAGGACGCGTCCTTTTGAGAGCCGTCTTTATCCATGATCATTGCAAATGGTTTCTTACACCTGGATTTACCCATTTCCATGTGTGTCACTTCCCAGAGCAGCTGGGGCTGCCCCTGGATCCCCGGAGCGTCCCAGGGCAGGCTGGAGCAGCCTGGCACAGTGGGAGCTGTCCCTGCCATGGCAGGGGGGGTTTGAGGTCCCCTCCCACCCAAACCAGCCGTGACTCCGTGATTTTATGAACTCCACCTCCTTGGCCTTGAGAGGAATGAGATTTGTCTTCACAGACAAGCCCTGGGTCTGCTGGTAGATAAAACCAGCGCTGAGAGATGGGAGAAAAAATGGGAAGGATTCCACTGATCGATGGATGGAAAAGAAGATACTTGCCTTTACAAACAAACTGCAGTTTTTTTTATAAATGAAATTGAATATTGAAAGATGAAAAAAACAATGGGGAAAACCCATAAATCCCTAAGAATTAAAAATTAGAGGGGGTTATACATTAAAAGGGGAATCTGAGGCATTTTGGGAAGTCTGTGCCTCTCAAGTCCCTCAGCCAATGGGGAAAGAGAGAGGGAAATGCGGCCGGGAAATTGGGATAAAAAGGAGGCTGCGTCCTCCGAAAAACGGAGAGACCCCAGGGGAAATGCCCCATGGCCTCTCCCTTTATTGGAATAAAGTAAAAGGACTCCTCTGATTCCTTTTTGGACATAAACCTCTGGTGTTCGTGGATTAATTTTCCTAACATTCCCATGACTGATTCATGGTGGAAGAGATGAAGGAAATCCAGTTCCAGCTCCATTTCTCAGCCAAACACAATCACAGACCAGCAAAGCAGAGGAAAGGTCACCAGAGCTCCACCAATGACCTTTCAAATACAGCTTGGCCAAAGAGGTGCTCCAAGAGCAGCAGAAAGCAGCAGTGCAGGTGCAGCAAATGTGAAATAACCATCCAAAAACCTGCGCCTCAGGCTCCTGGGGAGCAAACAAGCCACAGTAATCCAGTGCCAGAACTCTTTCAGGAGGAACAGCCAATCAACCAGGGAGATAAAACCCCAGAATTGTCATTTTTCTGCTTCCTGCAAAGAACTTGGACAGCCTACACGGAAAATCATCTTTGTCTCTGACCCTGACTCCATCATTTAAGCTATTCTTAATTCCAGCAGGCTTGCTGGGAGTCCCCAGCTCCTTTAGCAGCTGCTTCAGCCTCATCTCTCCAAAACACAACGTGAGTCCTGAAAAGAAACCCTGACCCCTTAAAAGAGGCGATCAGAACTTGTCCCTGCTGTCCCCTCTATCCACAATTCCAACCCGGAAAGCAGCAGCAGTGTGAGGGAGAGGTGACATCCCCAAGGATGAGCTGGCTGCCAGCACTGGCCCGGCGCAGAAAACAGGAGGGGAACTGCGGGAGAGAGGTGGGGTCTGCTGGGATGCACCAAAGGATCATTCCTGCGGGTCAGGAACGCCAGGACTCTGCGGAGAGGAGCTGGGGCTGCTCCTCAGCACAGCTGCAGCGGGGGAGAGCAGCTGCTGACAGACAGACTGCAGAGGGAACTCCAGACAGCCCTGCCAGCTGCGGGGCCAGAGGTGAAAGCACTGGGGGGCCACGTGTGGGCACCAGAAATTCACCCACGTGGGCATTCATGGTGCCATCAGCACAGAAATTCACCACATGGGCATTCACGGTGACACCAGCAGAGAAATTCACCCACATTTCATTCATGGTGCCATCAGCACAGAAATTCACCCATGTGGGCATTCATGGAGCCACCAGCACAGAAATTCACCACATGGGCATTCATGGAGCCACCAGCACAGAAATTCACCACATGGGCATTCACGGTGCCATCAGCACAGAAATTCACCCATGTGGGCATTCATGGTGCCATCAGTGCCAGAAATTCACCCACATTTGCATCCATTCTCAGGTTCCTGCCTCTGCTCAGCGCTGGAATTTCAGCACTGGAATTCAGGGGACGGAGCTGCTCCTGCGACGCAAGGTGGAAACAAATGTGATAATCCAAATAAATCACTTAATGAGATGGAACAAAGTCTCGGTGAAGGCTTACCGTTAAATACCATTTAATTATTTTAATTAGGGAGGGAAAAGGATCCAAATCCCCCGGAAAAGAAGTGGCTGTGTCCCTCACTGGTGCCCGCAGCACCTGCGGAGCAGCTGCTGAGCTCGGCAGGTTCGGTCACACCGGGGCTGCCCCAGCCGCTCTGCCTTGCTGGCAGCTTTGGGGCTGGCTCCCCACATTTTATCCCAAAGTTTGTTACTTCCTACCAAAACATCTCAAAGGCTCGCAGGGGGGCTGGCACAGACCTGACAAACCCAAACTGGTCACTCCAGGAGGGGTCAGTGCCCCAAACCAGCCCAAAGATCCCTAAGAACATCGGCTGGGGCTGCGAAATGAGCGCCGCAGACAAACGGGAGCGTTTGGGTACGTCAGAGTTTGATCAGCACTTCCAGATTAGGGCGGTGTGCCTTCCTGCCACAGCCCCGGAGCAGAGCAGGAGTACAGACCCGCTCATCTCACCCCGGGGGTAAACGCTGCCCTCGGGGACGGGATGCTGAAATAATCCCCCAGGATTTTATACAAAGCCTTTGGGAGGTGAAGGGCGGGAGTGGCTCGGAAGGACCGGAGGGAGGAGCAGGGTGATCTGGTCAGCAGCGTGCCCCAGGGTGTAAAACACTGCCCCGAGAGGGGTGCAGAGCACAGAACATCGCTCCTCAGAGTCCCTTCAGGCGGTGGGGGCAGCAGCTTGGCTTGGGTGTCAGCAGCAGCAAGGGAAGCACTGGACAGAAAATATAACCTACACGGAGCTTCCCCCCTCCCTGTGCCCCCTAAATCTGGATTTTGAGCAGCAGACAGAACACACAGCCACCGTTACCTCTCGTTATCAAAAGCAAGGTGAAAAGCCGTTTTTAATAACCCCGTTCCTAGGAGGGGTGGATGAGTGATTGGCTCCCTGCTGCACTGCCCTGCATTCCAGGGTGTTCTGTGCTGTCCCGTTTTTCCCCACGTGGATGAAGAACAACATTTGCAATGCCCTACATTCGCCTGGGCAGGCACAAACCTGCTTTTGTTTTCTCCTGAGCCTGCTTGGGTTCGCTCAACGTGAGCAGACGCAGCTCCTCGGGAGGGATCACACCCTGCCTGCGCCGGTCCCTGTGCCAGGGCTCGGCCCGAGCCGGGCTGGGAACACCCGCAGGGACACTGCTGGCAGCGCCTGCGGAAGGGCACGGGCACAGGGTGATGCCCCCACCTCACCTGGAGCAGAACCCGGGGGGAAGTGCCCAGGACGCAGCTCTGCAGAGCCCCCAGCCCGGGTGGGGTGCAGAGAGCAGGAGCCTGGGAAGCACCAGGGAGCAGCAGCCGCCCCTCCCAGCTCCTGGCTTTGTCCCCGTCCTGCCGAGGGCAAGGGCAGGGCACAGCCCGGGCCCACGGAGGCCGGAGCACGAACTGCTGCCCAAGCCAGGCCCAGCAGAGCTGCAGGGCCACAGAGCCCGTGGGCAAAGCTGTGCCCGGCAGAGCCCTGCAGACAAACAGGGACTGCAAAGGACACAGCCAGAGCAGCACCCGGAGCACAGACACCCTGGAACATCGGCACAGGTACAGCTGCCGTGGGGCAGGATAAACAGGGCTTCAGAGACACTTTTACATCCAGAGGTTCATGGGGAAAGGAGCAAACGTGAAAAGGTTTATTTAACTGCCTTTATGTGCACGGTTACTGTGCAGCCATGGAGTGTCCCAGGGTGAGCACAGCTCTGAGCACGGGCACTGTGCAGCCATGGAGTGTCCCAGGGTGAGCACAGCTCTGAGCACGGGCACTGTGCAGCCATGGAGTGTCCCAGTGCCAGCACAGCTCTGAGCACGGGCACTGTGCAGCCATGGAGTGTCCCAGTGCCAGCACAGCTCTGAGCACAGTCACTGTGCAGCCATGGAGTGTCCCAGGGTGAGCACAGCTCTGAGCACAGTCACTGTGCAGCCATGGAGTGTCCCAGGGTGAGCACAGCTCTGAGCACGGGCACTGCAGCCATGGAGTGTCCCAGTGCCAGCACAGCTCTGAGCACAGTCACTGTGCAGCCATGGAGTGTCCCAGGGTGAGCACAGCTCTGAGCACGGGCACTGTGCAGCCATGGAGTGTCCCAGTGCCAGCACAGCTCTGAGCACGGTCACTGTGCAGCCATGGAGTGTCCCAGTGCCAGCACAGCTCTGAGCACGGGCACTGTGCAGCCATGGAGTGTCCCAGGGTGAGCACAGCTCTGAGCACGGGCACTGTGCAGCCATGGAGTGTCCCAGGGTGAGCACAGCTCTGAGCACGGTCACTGTGCAGCCATGGAGTGTCCCAGGGTGAGCACAGCTCTGAGCACGGGCACTGTGCAGCCATGGAGTGTCCCAGTGCCAGCACAGCTCTGAGCACGGGCACTGTGCAGCCATGGAGTGTCCCAGTGCCAGCACAGCTCTGAGCACGGTCACTGTGCAGCCATGGAGTGTCCCAGGGTGAGCACAGCTCTGAGCACGGGCACTGTGCAGCCATGGAGTGTCCCAGGGTGAGCACAGCTCTGAGCACAGTCACTGTGCAGCCATGGAGTGTCCCAGTGCCAGCACAGCTCTGAGCACGGGCACTGTGCAGCCATGGAGTGTCCCAGTGCCAGCACAGCTCTGAGCACGGGCACTGTGCAGCCATGGAGTGTCCCAGGGTGAGCACAGCTCTGAGCACGGTCACTGTGCAGCCATGGAGTGTCCCAGGGTGAGCACAGCTCTGAGCACGGTCACTGTGCAGCCATGGAGTGTCCCAGTGCCAGCACAGCTCTGAGCACGGGCACTGTGCAGCCATGGAGTGTCCCAGTGCCAGCACAGCTCTGAGCACGGGCACTGTGCAGCCATGGAGTGTCCCAGTGCCAGCACAGCTCTGAGCACGGGCACTGTGCAGCCATGGAGTGTCCCAGTGCCAGCACAGCTCTGAGCACGGGCACTGTGCAGCCATGGAGTGTCGCAGGGTGAGCACAGCTCTGAGCACGGGCACTGTGCAGCCATGGAGTGTCCCAGGGTGAGCACAGCTCTGAGCACGGTCACTGTGCAGCCATGGAGTGTCCCAGGGTGAGCACAGCTCTGAGCATGGGCACTGTGCAGCCATGGAGTGTCGCAGGGTGAGCACAGCTCTGAGCACGGTCACTGTGCAGCCATGGAGTGTCCCAGTGCCAGCACAGCTCTGAGCACGGTCACTGTGCAGCCATGGAGTGTCCCAGGGTGAGCACAGCTCTGAGCATGGGCACTGTGCAGCCATGGAGTGTCCCAGGGTGAGCACAGCTCTGAGCACGGTCACTGTGCAGCCATGGAGTGTCCCAGTGCCAGCACAGCTCTGAGCACGGTCACTGTGCAGCCATGGAGTGTCCCAGGGTGAGCACAGCTCTGAGCATGGGCACTGTGCAGCCATGGAGTGTCCCAGTGCCAGCACAGCTCTGAGCACGGTCACTGCAGCCATGGAGTGTCCCAGGGTGAGCACAGCTCTGAGCACGGTCACTGTGCAGCCATGGAGTGTCCCAGTGCCAGCACAGCTCTGAGCACGGTCACTGTGCAGCCATGGAGTGTCCCAGGGTGAGCACAGCTCTGAGCATGGGCACTGTGCAGCCATGGAGTGTCCCAGGGTGAGCACAGCTCTGAGCACGGGCACTGTGCAGCCATGGAGTGTCCCAGGGTGAGCACAGCTCTGAGCACGGTCACTGTGCAGCCTCAGGGGAACTTTTAGGGCTGCAAAGGAGGCACAGTGTCACTGGTGCCATCCCCAGGACACACAGACAGGGACAATGTCACTGCTGCCACCCCCCAGGAGCACAGGACACACAGACATGGAAGGTGTCACACCCCAGACAGGGATGGTGTCACCCCCCAGGAGCACAGGACACACCGACAGGGATGGTGTCACTGCTGTCACACCCCAGGAGCACAGGACACACAGACAGGCACAGTGTCACCCCCCAGGAGCACAGGACACACAGACAGGCACGGTGTCACACTCCAGGAGCACAGGACACACAGACAGGCACGGTGTCACACCCCCGGCACAGTGTCACTGCTGCCACCCCCCAGGACAGGGGAAGGTGTCCCTGCCCACGGCAGGGCTGGGGCTGGGTGAGTTTTACATTCCCTTCCCACCCAGACCTGTCTGGGGCTTCATGAAATCACGGTCACGCAGAAATTAGAAGTCTCACCACTCTGATCCAAGAGAGGAGAAGTGAGTCCTGCAGTGTTTGCTTGGTTATTATTCCATTTCCCCCGGTTTTCCTCAGGATTTCCAGCTGACAGCTCTCTGTGGCCTACAGGACAGGGTCACACTGCACGAGCCTCTCCCCTTTGGCATCCCTGGAGAGGAAAGGCAGCCAGAGCCCTGCAGACCCCTGCCCAGGGCCCAGCAGGGTGAGGAGGAGCAGCCCCAGCCTGGCTGTGGCACTCAGGGCTCCTGCCAGGCTGCGGGACCCTGCTCCCCTTCCTGTGACCCCATCCCGTGGAACACGTCAGGGCTGCCAGGTACTGACAACTAACTACAGAACTGCACTCCTTGCAGCTAATTAACAACACGAGTAATTGCAGGGCATTTCCAAGTGTCCTAGCAGCCCGGTGTTAATGCAGTTTATTGCTTTTGAAGACGTGGCGCTGGTTACAACAAAGAGAGGATGAATATCCCATTCCAGGAGCCATCCCAGTGCCCAAGGCCAGGCTGGACACTGGGCTGGGAGCAGCCTGGGAAGTGGGAGGGGTCCCTGCCATGGCACGGGTGGCTCTCAGGATCCTCCCAGCCCAGGATTTTCCCAAAACAGGTCCCTGACAAGTGTGATCCTGCCACATGCAGACAGCACCTGGCTCATTTCAACCCCGGTGGGGCCCCAGGGAAAGGGGAACCACAAACACCCCAAGTACACAACCGAAAACATCTCCTGGATTTAAAAACAAAAATAAATCCTATCCTCATTTCTCTGCGCCAAATATGCAAATCATCCTGATTGCTACCGAGTCATTAAATCTGAGATATGCCAAACTTTGGTGCATAATGGAGCGATACCGAGGAGGCGGCTGAACGAGTTCCCACTCTCCAAGCTGCAGTTTCCTCATGGAGCAGGGGCTGCTTCTGGAAACACCACGGCCCTTGTGAAACGCACCCACAGCTGTCCTGCGCTTGCAGCACCCTCACTGCTGCTGGAGTCCAGGGCATTCCTTTGGCTGCCCTGGAGGGTCAGGGACCTGGGCAGGGGGGTCTGGGACCCCAGCCCAGAGCCCAGAGCTCAGAGAGACACTGGATTTGATCTCAGTCCATGGGAAAAACTTCCTACACTGAGAGAGGGTTTACAGGCCACAAGAGTGTGAAAAAGAGTAGTTTAGTATATCACAGGGTGAAAAAACAGTGGGTTTGGGATTTT
Organism: Hirundo rustica; assembly: GCF_015227805.2. Lineage (NCBI taxonomy): Eukaryota > Metazoa > Chordata > Aves > Passeriformes > Hirundinidae > Hirundo > Hirundo rustica. The sequence continues at coordinate 466,523 of NC_053458.1, read as the reverse complement.
TGGCATTGAAGTGAATGGGGCAAGATGGAGAATTTGGGGCATTGTCTCCTTCTTCTTCCTTCTCCTTCCCTCACTCCATTGCTGCATTGACGTGGCACAAAGTAGTTAGTGAGGAATGGGTCAAAGTAAAGATGACCTTTCTAGTAATAGTGATAGACATTGGTAAGAAATAGTAAATAAAGAATACGTAGCAATTAGTATAAAAGATAAGGACAGCCCAGAGACAGGAGGAGTCACCAGATGTCCGAGCCGCGGCAAACATCTTTTGGACACTGAGAAAATTGTAAGATAAGAAACAATAAACACGAAGCATGCAACCTTGAAGACTCGGTCTCTTCCTTCGGTTTGGCTCAGCGTTTTGCAGAGGGCAAAAAAGACTCTAAAACCACCTGAATGCCGGGGAATTTAAGCTCCTGCCAAGGAGCCCCCGACAACTGTAACTCTGGGTCTGGTTCTGTCACACAGCTGCCGTGCCCGGCCTTCAGCAGCAGGTGTGGAGTCATCATCTAACACAAAGGAGACCCAAAATAAACAGAGGAGAGGGGCTCGGGACTGCGGGTACTTCACACCACTGCTGCCCGTAAATCGAGTGTAACCCGAGCACAGACCGGAGCCGCTCGCTGCCCTCGGGGCAGACCTCAAACCCTTCTCCCAACAGCTGGGAAACAGCGAGATTCCAGCCACAGCTGGTGCCTGAGGGTGGGAGAAGTGATGGAGCGAGGAAAAGACGCTTTTGCACTTTAAACAATAATTTGGGCGTGTGTCACCCTGGTTTTTCTGAGTTTTTTAAAGCCTTTTGAATTTTCGTAAAATGGAGTCAGACTTTTAGCTACTGTACAATATTAGGAGCAGTTTTCACTTCTTCTCACAGATGTAACATAAACAAAACCTTTGTTTTTCATTCCCTGTCCTTTGTTTGCACATTTCTAACCTGAAAACAATTGTAACTGACAGTTGGTCTGGCCATTGGGCTGGGAGGTGAAAACTCCAGAAGCCAATCCACAGCCAGACCCACAAATGTATAAAAAGTAAGAAATGAACAGGCAGAGGGGCTCTCAGAAGAACTCGCTGCCCTGCGAAATCTCTCGTCTCCGTGTGATTGCTTTGCGTATCCCGACCACAGGCGTGGTTTATTTTCATACTTGGATTTTAAATAAAGTAGCTTGATGATTAAAAAAACACCAAAAAATCAAATTCAGCCCAAATGTTGTTCCTTTCCCCACCTCTGCAGTACTTTGGGTCTCTCACCTGTGCCTCTTTCAGCATCTGGAACATCCCTAATGAAGGGGGCAAATTCCTTCTGATGGAAGATGTCTGGATAACAAGAAACCATCCCCCGTCCCCAGTCTCTTTTTAAAGCCCCCGTTTCATCTCCCCCACACCGAGCAAACCCCTCAGGCACAGGGTGAGGAGGGGTGAGGTTGCTCAGGCTCCTCCCGCTCACATTTCAGCATTCTGCAGGAAAAAAGCTTTCCCACAGGAATTGTACTGGAGCTCCGGCAGGCGCAGGAGCGCTTTTATCAGGTAAACGTTGTAACCACCGAGGTGTTCTGTTCCTTTCCCCGTGGGTGGAGATGTGAGATCACGTCACTGACAGCCGCAGCCCCGCCGGGAGCAGCCCGGGGGCTCTGAGCTGCAGGACCCAAGGTCATCGGGCACGGGCCTGGCTGCCACGAAGGAGAGGATTGTTTTCAGCACCCATCAGTGGAACACAGCCTGGCACAAACCCTTCTGGCACAAGGCCCTCCTCGCTCTCGGGTGGGCTCCAAGCGGCAGAGGCGAGCCCTGCCCGATGATCAGTGACCGTGCTGAGCGTCCCTGGTGCCCGGGGAGAGGCAAAGGCACCGCTGCAGGGGGCTTAAACCTCCACACTCCGGCCAGGGAGCGCCCCAAAAACCCGTGCCAGCTGTCCAGGGACAGGTGACAGCTCAGCTCCCGGCTGTGGGCGCAGCCCTGACCCCGGAGCAGAGCCGGGAATGCCACGCTCCGCGTTCCTGCTGCGCTCCGGGAATCGCCGTGCTGCATCCGCGGGATTGAGCGTTTCCAGGAGTTGTCAGGTTTAATTGGAGAGTTCACGCAGCCACGGCTCTGGTGCTAGCGTTTATCCAGCAAGTGTTTCTCTCTCGTCACTTTGCACTAACTCATGGAGCTAAATAAAACCACCAGTGAACAAAGGAACTCAGCAGAGAGCCCCCAGAGCAGCCCGAGGTTTGTCCGTGTTTGAGACTCTCCTGCAGCGCCAGCGCTCGGGGCTGCAGGTGGAGAAGGAAGGGAACCTGGCAGCCCCCTCCTGCCCCGTGTTCTGGGGCACACAGGGGAGTTTATGTTTGGTGGGCCCTGCAGCAGAGAGCCCCACTCCCTGCGAGGCACTGTGGGAGGAATGAGATTTGTCTTCACAGACAAGCCCTGGGTCTGCTGGTAGATAAAACCAGCGCTGGGAGATGGGAGAAACAATGGGAATGGTTCCATTGATTGATGAATGGAGAAGAAGATACTTGCCTTTACAAACAAACTGCAGGTTTGTTTGTAAATGAAATTGAATATTGAAAGATGAAAGTATCGATGGGGAAAATCCATAAATTCCATAGGAATTAAAAATTAGGGGGGTTATACATTAAGAGGGGAGTCTGAGGCATTTCGGGAAGTCTGTGCCTCTCAAGTCCCTCAGCCAATGGGGAAAGAGAGAGGGAAATGCGGCGGGGAAATTGGGATAAAAAGGAGGCTGCGTCCTCTGAAATACTGAGAGACCCCAGGGGAAATGCCGCATGGCCTCTCCCTTTATTCCAATAAAGTAAAAGGACTCCTCTGTCCCCTTTTTGGACATAAACCTCTGGTGTTTGTGGATTCATTTTCCTAACAACTGCAGCAGGAAGGGACGGGAGCCCCAGCACCGGCCAGAGCAGCCCAGGTGAACAGCAACAGCCGGACTTGGGGCGTTCATTCATCATCCTTTGGACCGGTGGGTGCCAGAACCTTGTGCCGGAGCCTTGTGCCAGAGCCGCCCGTGCCTGGCTGAGGGCCAGGAGCGCTCACCCAGCGAGTGCCAGAGCCCCACCTCACAGCACAAACAACGATGGTTGCTGCAAGCATTCCCTGGAACTGATCTGAATAAGTTTCTGTCATCACCAGGCACAAAAACAAAACAAAGATAGAAAACATCCTGAGCTGGGAGGGCCCTGCAAGGATCCTCAGTCCAGGTCCTGGCCCTGCACAGACACCCCAAAAATCCCACCCTGTGCACCCCTGGCAGCGCTGTCCAAACCCTCCTGGAGCTGCTCCGGCAGCCTCGGGGCCGTGCCCATCCCTGGGGAGCCTGGGCAGTGCCAGCACCCTCTGGGAATGAACCTTTCCCAAAATCCAGCCTGAACCTCCCTGTGCCTGTCCCAGAGCTGGAAACCGGAGCTGCAGCTCCCTGCGGTCTCCCCTCAGTCCCATTTTCTCCCGGGGAGGAGGGAGCCGGGCTCTCCCCCCTCGGCTGCCTCCTGCGCATCTTCCCCTCCAGAGCCCGATTGTAAACCCCTTTGCAGACGGGCGGTGGGCACTCAGCTCAGGGACACCGTTCTTGGCCCCGCGGGCTGTGCCCATCCCGTGCCGGATCGGGGCACTCGTGCAGAATTCCCGAGGGTGCTCTGGGCTCCGCTGCCTCCCGCTGCCCCAGCCCAGCTCCCCTCGCTCTGCCTCCAGCCCCTCAGCTCCCATAAAGCGCTCGGCGAGGTGCGTGAGCTGGGGGTTGAGCCACAAAAGCCTTTTGCAGCGCTCTACCTTGGAAAAGGCACAAAAAAGTCAAAACAAAAAACAAAATACAAAAAAACACAAAAAAAACACAAAAAACAAACAAAAAAAACCCCACAACCCCCCCAAAACAAACAAACAACAAAAAAAACCAACAAAAACACCAAACCAAAAAAAAACCAAAAAACCCCACCAAAAAAAAACCAAAACACCCCCTCAAAAACAAACAAACAAAAAAACAAAAACACCAAACAAAAAAAAACAACACCCCCCCGAGAAAAAAACAAAAACAAAAACAAACAAAAAAACCACCCACAAACAAAAAAACAAACTACAAAACAACCAAAAAAAAAAAAAAAGGGGGGGGGGGGGGGGGAGAAAAGAAAAAAGAAAGAAAAAAAAAAAAAAGCAGCAAACCCCCAAGCCTGTCCCGAGTGCTGTCCCGGTGCATCCCGCAGCAGCGCCTCAGGGGTTAACCCCTCCGTGCCACGGACAGGAGAGCACCGGGCTGCAAACGCATTTACACGGGGGGAAGCCGCACTCACAAGAGCAAGAGTCAGACACTCGAGCCTCTCGAGCATTTAGAGCTCCCATCTGTACATATTTATCCCACTGCCATAAAAAACACACTGCTGGAGAGCCATAGAGCAAAGCATAAACATAAAAACGGGAATTGGAGCCCCCGGCTTCCTGCGGCAGTGTGGGAATTGCCCCGGCAGAGATGGACGGCAGACACGGATTTACGGAGAGTAGCGATAATGGGTGCAAATTCGGAGTGCTTTATACCAAAGGAATATTTACAGAGACAGCCCTGAGAGTACATAAAAGTGTCCAGTCTCATCCCTGCCCCTGCAAAGTCCCCTCAAAAAGCATAAACCGCGAGGATCAGGACTGAAGGGTTTTCCAGAGTGTCTGGAGATTTTTAAAGAGATATCACAGCAGCTTCATTATATTTGAGTGTGCCTTAGGGCAAGACTAGATGACTCCAGGCTCATTGTCAGTGTTTATTATGCAAAGTTCGTGCAATCCAATGGTATTTTCTCATTAACATGAGCGGAAATTTAGAAGACCCGACCCACTCCCGGTCAAGTGCTCAGTGTGCAAGAGGGGGAATCATAATCACACACGTTTCATAAAGAGAAAAAGCCGAACTCCGTCACAGGTTGAGACACCAGGCAGAGTCCCATCCCTGGTGTGTCCCAGGCCAGGCTGGAGCCCCCGGGCAGGAATGCACTCCCACAGCCCAGCAGGTGTTCCCAAACAAGGAAAAGGGCACTCAGATTTACCCCTGGCTTTGCTAGAGAAGCTCCAGACCTTTCTGTTCCTCACTCACCGTGGCTGGCCCAGCACAGGGGCACGGGCTGGGTTCTGGGAATGTTTCTCAAAACCTGTCGCTGTTTCCATGGCCAGCAATCCGCACTGTCCCTCCTTGACCATCAAGTACTTAACAAGGGGGCACTCGATGGCTTTTCTGGGCTGCCTTAGCCAGTGCAGGAGTTCTGTCTGCACTGTGCTCCATTTCTATTTCCTTTGTTCTACACTGTTTGTTGGTTTTGCCATTATTAAACCCTTCTCTGTCACAGAGCACCTCCAGAGAAGTTGTCTCGCTATTGTTGAGCCACCCTGTGAGGCTGCAGGCCAGCGCTCACCCTCGGCACATCTCCAGGGGCTCGTTCCCCTCTGGCCAGGGGTGAGGCTGTGTCACCTCAGCCCACGGCAGAGCGTGGGGTGGGCTCTGAGATCCCTCCCAACCCAGACCAGACCAGCCTGGGGTCCTGTGAACCCCCTGAGCAGCGCCTCCATCACCCAAACACCGCCCTGCAGAGCCTTCCCCGGGCCAGGAGCTGGTCAGCAGCACCGCTGTGCCACCGCCTGCCTCGGGCCAGGACAGCAGTGCCCACCAGCCCCACGGAGAGGGGCAGACACAGCACTCGGCCCATCCAGCCCCAGCCCAGAATCTGCGCCACAGCAGCGTCCAAACGCCGCAGGAGATAGCACAAGGTCAGCCCCCTCCGAAGGTAAAACCTCCTGTAAGGATCTCTGCCGCAGATTCCATTGTAACCCGTAAACCATCGAGCAGGTGAGGAGAAAACCTCCACACAAAAGTACGGAAATGTCACCAGCCAGGAACCAGTCAGCGCCCCCAGCCCCGATGATGGTCCCACAGAGAACCGGGAGGAGAATCCCTGCCTGCACAGGGAGAACCGGGAGGAGAATCCCTGCCTGCACAGGGAGAACCGGGAGGAGAATCCCTGCCTGCCACAGGGAGAACCGGGAGGAGAATCCCTGCCTGCCACAGAGAGAAACGGGAGGAGAATCCCTGCCTGCACAGGGAGAAACAGGAGGAGAATCCCTGCCTGCAGCGGGAGAACCGGGAGGAGAATCCCTGCCTGCCACAGGGAGAAACAGGAGGAGAATCCCTGCCTGCAGCGGGAGAACCGGGAGGAGAATCCCTGCCTGCACAGGGAGAACCGGGAGGAGAATCCCTGCCTGCAGAGGGAGAACCGGGAGGAGAATCCCTGCCACAGGGAGAACCGGGAGGAGAATCCCTGCCTGCACAGGGAGAAGCGGGAGGAGAATCCCTGCCTGCACAGGGAGAAACAGGAGGAGAATCCCTGCCTGCAGAGGGAGAACCGGGAGGAGAATCTCTGCCTGCCACAGGGAGAACCGGCAGGAGAATCCCTGCCTGCAGAGGGAGAACCGGGAGGAGAATCCCTGCCTGCAGAGGGAGAAACAGGAGGAGAATCCCTGCCTGCAGCGGGAGAACCAGGAGGAGAATCCCTGCCTGCAGAGGGAGAACCGGGAGGAGAATCCCTGCCTGCCACAGGGAGAACCGGGAGGAGAATCCCTGCCTGCACAGGGAGAAGCGGGAGGAGAATCCCTGCCTGCAGCGGGAGAACCAGGAGGAGAATCCCTGCCTGCAGAGGGAGAACCGGGAGGAGAATCCCTGCCTGCCACAGGCTCAGCTTGAGCCGTTTAAGCCCAGCACAAAGGGTCTGTGCTTCCTTCCTGCAGCCAAGGGGCTTTTGATGGCCATTCCTGCACCAGGGAATTTCTGCACTTGATGAAAACGCTCATCCCATCCTGGCATCCAGGATTTTGTTATTGGCTTCAACCACAAACCTTCATCTATTTTTCCTTAAGATAAAGCATTGAGGAGTCTTTTTCTTAGCCAAAGTTATGGCTTCAAAACACACACACATTTTATGTGAAATGCGTACGAGGAAGAGCTCTTTTCCTGTGACACTTTCTCATTCCTCCACATAATTTTGACACTCTTATTCCTGAGTGTAACAGTCTGAGGACAGAGATGTGAAGCAGAGCTATAATTAGCACGTTAATTTGCTCTAAACTTCCCGTTCTAAAGTAATGAGGTACAGAGAAGAACGAACTGCTGGGCTGAGAGGAAGGACAGCAAAGAGCTCCTGGATGGCCGGGCCAGGCTGCTGCCCTCGGAGTGGGAATTCGGGAGGTCACGGTGAGGCTCCAGCAGGGCTTTTCCTCAAGGCTGCCCGGAGTGGCTCAGCTGGGGCCAGCAGCCCAGGGCTGGCTCCAAGCACAGGGACCAGCGCTGCTGCTGCTCCCCCGGTGCCCTCAGGGCGCAGGGCAGAGATTCGGGAGAGGCACAAACACCAGCGCTGCACAGAGCCCCTGCCAGCCCTAAGGGTTAAACACACAGAGCCCCTGCCAGCCCTAAGGGTTAAACACACAGAGCCCCTGCCAGCCCCAGGGGTTAAACACACAGAGCCCCTGCCAGCCCTAAGGGTTAAACACACAGAGCCCCTGCCAGCCCTAAGGGTTAAACACACAGAGCCCCTGCCAGCCCCCGGGGTTAAACACACAGAGCCCCTGCCAGCCCTAAGGGTTAAACACACAGAGCCCCTGCCAGCCCCAGGGGTTAAACACACAGAGCCCCTGCCAGCCCTAAGGGTTAAACACACAGAGCCCCTGCCAGCCCCCGGGGTTAAACACACAGAGCCCCTGCCAGCCCTAAGGGTTAAACACACAGAGCCCCTGCCAGCCCCAGGGGTTAAACACACAGAGCCCCTGCCAGCCCTAAGGGTCAAACACACAGAGCCCCTGCCAGCCCCCGGGGTTAAACACACAGAGCCCCTGCCAGCCCTAAGGGTTAAACACACAGAGCCCCTGCCAGCCCTAAGGGTTAAACACACAGAGCCCCTGCCAGCCCCCGGGGTTAAACACACAGAGCCCCTGCCAGCCCTAAGGGTTAAACACACAGAGCCCCTGCCAGCCCCAGGGGTTAAACACACAGAGCCCCTGCCAGCCCTAAGGGTTAAACACACAGAGCCCCTGCCAGCCCCAGGGGTTAAACACACAGAGCCCCTGCCAGCCCTAAGGGTTAAACACACAGAGCCCCTGCCAGCCCCAGGGGTTAAACACACAGAGCCCCTGCCAGCCCCAGGGGTTAAACACACAGAGCCCCTGCCAGCCCCAGGGGTTAAACACACAGAGCCCCTGCCAGCCCTAAGGGTTAAACACACAGAGCCCCTGCCAGCCCTAAGGGTTAAACACACAGAGCCCCTGCCAGCCCCAGGGGTTAAACACACAGAGCCCCTGCCAGCCCCAGGGGTTAAACACACAGAGCCCCTGCCAGCCCCCGGGGTTAAACACACAGAGCCCCTGCCAGCCCTAAGGGTTAAACACACAGAGCCCCTGCCAGCCCTAAGGGTTAAACACACAGAGCCCCTGCCAGCCCCAGGGGTTAAACACACAGAGCCCCTGCCAGCCCCAGGGGTTAAACACACAGAGCCCCTGCCAGCCCTAAGGGTTAAACACACAGAGCCCCTGCCAGCCCCAGGGGTTAAACACACAGAGCCCCTGCCAGCCCCAGGGGTTAAACACACAGAGCCCCTGCCAGCCCTAAGGGTTAAACACACAGAGCCCCTGCCAGCCCCCGGGGTTAAACACACAGAGCCCCTGCCAGCCCTAAGGGTTAAACACACAGAGCCCCTGCCAGCCCTAAGGGTTAAACACACAGAGCCCCTGCCAGCCCCAGGGGTTAAACACACAGAGCCCCTGCCAGCCCCAGGGGTTAAACACACAGAGCCCCTGCCAGCCCCAGGGGTTAAACACACAGAGCCCCTGCCAGCCCCAGGGGTTAAACACACAGAGCCCCTGCCAGCCCTAAGGGTTAAACACACAGAGCCCCTGCCAGCCCTAAGGGTTAAACACACAGAGCCCCTGCCAGCCCTAAGGGTTAAACACACAGAGCCCCTGCCAGCCCTAAGGGTTAAACACACAGAGCCCCTGCCAGCCCCAGGGGTTAAACACACAGAGCCCCTGCCAGCCCCAGGGGTTAAACACACAGAGCCCCTGCCAGCCCTAAGGGTTAAACACACAGAGCCCCTGCCAGCCCCAGGGGTTAAACACAGCACCCTGACCTTGGCACCTCTTCTGTCAAACACCAGGCTCCTCGGGAGAGACTCAGGTGCAGTGGCTCAGGCACTGCCAGTACAATCCCACTGGAGATCAGGGGATGCAGGGCTCCAGCAGCTCCTCACGCTCAGTGTGTCACAAACTGGGACCCCTCACCCCGTCACACCAGTCCCAGTGACACTGGGTTACTGCACTCAGTGTGTCACAAACTGGGACCCCTCACCCCGTCACACCAGTCCCAGTGACACTGGGTTACTCAGACCATGAGGTGTCACAAACTGGGATCCCTTCTCCCTATTGCACCAGTTGTTCCAGTCCCACCAGCCGTGGGTAACTGCACTCACTGTCACACACCAGGACCCGGTCACGCCAGTCACGCCAGTTTGTCCCAGTCCCACCAGCCGTGGGTAACTGCAGTCACTGTCACACACCAGGACCCTGTCACACCAGTCACACCAGCTGTGAGTAACTGCAGTCAGTGTCACACTCCAGGACCCGGTCACAGCAGTCATACCAGTTTGCCCCGGTCCCACCAGCCGTGGGTGACTGAGGGGCGCCTGAGATGGGAATTCACCTGGGATGGGGAATTCACCTGGGATGGGAATTCACCTGGGATGGGAATTCACCTGGGATGGGAAATTCAGCTGGGATGGGGAATTCAGCTGGGATGGAGATTCACCTGAGATGGGAATTCAGCTGGGATGGAGATTCACCTGTCGCTGGAGCGATTCACTGGGGGCAGGGGCAGCCCCGAGCAGGGTCCCCGGTGCTCCGGCTGCTCCGTTCCCCCGTCCCTCACCGCGTCCTTGCGAGAGCTTCCCAGCCAAATCAAGAGATTGCTCTCCAAAGACAGGCAGCTGCGTAAATGTCAAGAGCTCCAAAAGTAAATTATAGTGCAAACAGGTTTGATATTTCTATGAAATGAAAGTTAAGCACATTTCTTTTTAAAATACAGATTTTTATTTAAAGCAAGAGAAAACCTTCCACCGTGACCTTTATGAGATCCCAAACAGTGACAAATTTGGTCATTACAAATAACCTTTCCCTAGCAAGTGCCTCACCAATGGGGACTTCTTTGCAGCAAGAGATGTAAATTAATTTCCAACCTACAAAACAATAAATAGGAATCTTTTAAGGTACCGGTCCCATAGAAAAATATGAATAATGAGAGCCCAACCAAAAGGCACCTTGATGGCAGGGTTTATTTTGAGCGCAGCATTCCGGGATGCCGAGTCCATCTCACTTCCACTCTTCCAGCAGTGAATAAATATTCCAGGATTTGCCTTGCTATTTGTCTGCATGATTAACCCGACGGCGAGGATGAGATCATTAACCTGTGATTACTGCCGTGCTCAGAACTCTCATCACGCCTGTGGTGCCTCGTTAGGCAAACTAAAAATACCCCCAATTCCTCATTTTTCCTGCATCCTTACACCGACAAACATTATTCTATGGATGTGAATTGGAGAGAAAAATCAGCGGTCACCGGGTGGGACCTGAGACTCCCGGTGAGCGGCCCGGAGAGCAGCAGAGGTGTCCCACGGTGTGACAGAGCACTGCCAGGTGCTGTCTGAGGCCGCAGCCCTGCTCTGAGCGTGGCCAGCGGGGTTTGCTGGTGTTTCCTGCCCGCTTCTGCTGCAGCCTGGGGCCGCAGGATCGGAGGGGCTGTGCCGGAGGATCTGGGGCTGCATGCCCGCTGCCCCTCGGGCACGGCAGGAGCGGGCATTTCCTTGTGCTCCCTGCTCCTCAGAGGGAGCTCGCCGTGAGCCGGGCTGAGCCGCTGGGCACACAGGTTCACCCGGCACAGGTTCACCCTGGCAGCGTTATCCCACAAAGAAGGGTGCCACAGCCCTCTGCCCCCCCAAAAAAAGGCACCACGGCCCCCTGTTCCCACTCTGAAATCGCTCCTAGAGGCAAAAATCGCTTTGGAAGAAGCAGCACGGGAGGAGAACTGAGCTGAGGGCAGCAAACTGATTTTAGTTCCTTGGCATCCCTACAGTTCCAGTACCACAATGTCCCTTTGTGGGAACTTGAAACTATTTCTATTATTTAGGATTTTTTAAAAAAAATAAATAAATAAAAAAGCCAGACTATGACAGTGCACTTAAAAACGTTGCTAATAAATTCCTTCATCTTTCACGCTGTGTCACGAGCACGGCCCCTGCCTCACATCCTCTAACGAGGCGTGGCGTTTGTATTTCATTACCCCCGGGGTAGCAAACGCAGCGTCTGCAGCGATTGACAGAGCCAGAGCGAGGAGCAGCGCGCTGGGGAGGGTCTGTGGTGATCCCGGGGATGGGCCCCTCTCCTTCCCTGCCCCAGGGATTGTTCCAGGAGTGTCCCCAGGAGTGTCCCCGGGAGTGTCCCAGGGAGTGTCCCAGGAGTGTCCCAGGGATTGTTCCAGGGAGCGTCCCAGGGAGTGTCCCAGGAGTGTCCCCAGGAGTGTCCCAGGGATTGTTCCAAGGAATGTCCCAGGGAGTGTCCCAGGGAGTGTCCCAGGGAGTGTCCCAGGGAGAGTCCCAGGAGTGTCACAGGGAGAGTCCCAGGGAATGTCCCAGGGATTGTTCCAGGAGTGTCACAGGGAGTGTCCAGGGATTGTTCCAGGGAGTGTCCCAGGGAGTGTCCCAGGGAGTGTCCCAGGCCGTGTGGCACTGCGGGGACGCTGTGGCAGCGCCTGGCAGCGCCTGGTGGCCCTGGGGGCAGGAGCCCTGGAGCGCCTGGCACAGTTTGCCATCCCTGCAGCTCTGTCAGGAGTTCTGCAAACAAGAGCTCCTTCGGCAAACACTAAAGATCTAATCAGTGCATGAATCTCCTCACGCCAGACATTAGAGGAAAAATATTTATTAAAGAGCTGGAGATGATGTGTGGGGCACCAGACACCACTCGAATGAGCCCTGCAGCCTCTCCAGCATCATCACCACCATCACCATCATCATCCCCCCGCAGCAGGGGCAGCCAGGGGCTCCTGTGGCCAGGTGCTGGCACCGCTCACAAACCCTGCCGGGAGCTGTGCTCCACAGAGGAGCAGTGGGCTTTGTGCCCCTGAGTGCCTCCATCAGAGGGAATCACGCACCCCAGGAGGGTTTGGGCTGGGACAGACCCGAGCTCAGCCCGTTCCCATGAAATCAGGCGGCTGTGGGACCGATCCTCCCTACTGCAGGTGCCCTCTGCACCCCACGAGGTGCATTTTGACCCCCCCGAAGTGAAGCTCTGCAGTAACTCATTGTCTCTCCGTGTCTGCTGCTGCAAAGCTGCCGAGGCAGTCGCTTATTTCGGCATATTTTTACAACTGGACTGAAGAGAAGCGTCCCAAAATCTGCGTAAGGATCCTTACTTTTCCTTTTGCAACCTAGCCATCAGGTGACAGAAAATTCTAGGCAGAGAAGCCTGAGAGCAAAAGGAATTGAAGCCATGCTGAGGGGAAAATAAATTAAAAATGCAATCTGTTTGAGCAGCAGAGGTCCTGCCTCTCGGACAGAAAGGCTGATGTCCGATGGGCCGTGGCTGCCTGTGCTGGCCGCTGTGCTCCCTGCCCAGCGCCCCAGCCCGGCGGGGCTGCAGGGAACCCCCGCTGCAGACACAATCCCCTGCTTTGGAGCGCCAGCCCTGTCCTCGAGGCTGCCAGGAACCGGGAAAGGAAATCTGTGCAGCCAACCCTGCGGCTCCGCGGGCCGACGCAGAGCAGGGTTAGGGTCGGTTTGGTTTCCTGGCGTTATTGCTCGGTGTTTCAGTTTGTGTGAAGATCCGGAGAGAGCAGACTCGAACTAAAGCAGCGCTCGGGAGAAACAGCCCGGAGAGGGAGGAATTCCCCAGGTGCCTGGCTTCCCTCCTTGGTCATTCGGTTTTACTTTGTCTTCATCATTCTCCAAAAACATATTTTTCAGTCACTTAATAGCTGTTGGAGCTGCATCTCCCCCACCTTCGCTTCTTCTGCATTCCTTCTCCTGTTCTGCCCTGAACATCTCCTCCCTTTGTTTATCATTGCCATCTTTGCAAATAGAGTTTCACAGATTAAATTGCTTTTCTTGTTATAATTCCAGTACCATAAAATGTTAATTAGGGCTGCCTTGTTCCAGAAGCTCTTTAAAATGTGCTCTAAGAGCATCCCCTATTCTTCAGCTCGGTGCACAACTCCCACTGTTGCCGGCAAAAAAATTCTTCTGAAGACTGGAAAACTGGAATTTTTTATTTTACTTTTTAGTTCTTTTACTGTGGGTAATGCAGAAAGGGAACAAAGTTCAGCTCTCCAACTTCGGGTCTGTCAAAGTGCCTCTGAAACTCACAAGCACAAAAACCCCATCCCTTGCCAGAGCTCTGCTGGAAATTTCCATCCCCGGCTTCCCCACGGGGTCCTGTCATCCCCAGGGCTTTGTGGGAAAAGGCCGTGGATGCTCCGCGACTGCCAAACCCCGGATTAGGAGGGCTGGCTTGCAGAAATGCCCTCACCCCGTGGAGGGGTCCCACGCCAAAATAAAACCTTTGATGGCATTTGAAGGAAAGGGATTAGCGGGTGAGATTCTTTTGGTGTGGGGGAAGAAAAAAGCCTTTTCCAGGGTGGGGGGGGTCTCTGTGTGCTGGGGGAGCTCTGTAAGGATGCACTCGGAGGGATGGGTGCTGCTCCCAGGGATGGAGGGATGGAGAGATGGAGGGATGGATGGATGCTGCTCCCAGGGATGGAGGGATGGAGGGATGGAGGGATGGAGGGATGGAGGGATGGAGGGATGGAGGGATGGAGGGATGGAGGGATGGATGCTGCTCCCAGGGATGGAGGGATGGAGGGATGGAGAGATGGATGCTGCTCCCAGGGATGGAGGGATAGATGGATGGATGCTGATCCCATGGATGGACAGATGGGTGGATGCTGATCCCATGGATGGATAGATGGATGGATGCTGATCCCATGGATGGATAGATGGATGGATGATGTTCCCAGGGATGGATGCAGGGATAGATGATGCTCCCAGGGATGGATGGATGCTGATCCCATGGATGGATGGATGGATGGATGGATGGATGGATGGATGGATGGATGCTGCTCCCAGGAAGGGATGGATGCTGATCCCATGGATGGATGGATGGATGCAGGGATGGATGCTGCTCCCAGGGAGGGATGGATGCTGATCCCAGGGATGGATAGACGGATGGATGCTGTTCCCAGGGCTGATGTCTGCACCCCGCCATGCCTGAGATCACAGGCGGCCCAACCCCTGTCCTGAGGCTCACACCGAGACAATGGGCGCTGACAACGCAGGGAAATCCCTGTCAGGGTCCTGGCGCTCTCCCCTGTCCCGGCCGAAGGATTCCCGAGGGCTGCGGGGCGGCAGGAGCAGCCCGAGCAGGGGAGGGGCGCGGAGGATTGTAAACCATCCGGCGGAAAGGATAAAATGGCAGAAAATGAATTAAAATTGCACCTGGCTGTTTCCATGAAATGGAGTGGAATGCTCCGCGGGATGCGCTCGGCAGCGGGAGCGGTTCGCTGTCATTATTCCTGGGAGCCGAGCGGCAGAGCCCGAATCTCCCGGAGGCAGCGCCTGTGACGGCTCTCCCCGCTTCACCTGCAGCCTCACGGAAAATTAAAAGCCTGGCTGGGGAAATCTCCCGGGGCTTGTTCCCGTCGAGCGGGAGAGAGGGAAGGAATGCTCACCTAGTTTTCGCTCTCCTTTTTCCCCCCCCTCTATTTTTGCTTTTGTAAGAGAACACAGATTAAAGTTCTATGGAAAGGATGTTACCAAGACACCCCCGAGATGTGCCAAAAAAAAAAAAAAAAAAAAAAAAAAAAAAAGGGACAGATTCGTGTAAATTATTAATGATTAATGTATTGTGCTTCACCAGAGCAATTCGAGTAGGGAGATTTCAGCATTTCTTAACGTTCCGATGGAGGTGTAAAAGAGCATTAGCAGCAAATGCCGGCTGTTAATAAGCAGGCGGAGCAGGCAGAGCGTGTTTGGGTGAGAAAAGGAGAGCAGGAGACCCAGGGATGCGTTTGTGGCCTCACACGTGTGGCACAGCCGGGGCTGTGGGCTCTGCCACCCGGGGATGCTGTCAGCTGCCAAAATTCCCTCTGTGTGCTGCACACCAGCAGCAGAGAGTGCCTGGCTTCCAGCTCAGGAGAATACCGGGAAAAAAAAAAAAAAAATCAGAAAGAGTGGTAAACTTTGGGTTAAATTCACTGCAGAAAACTGTGACCCACTCGGGAATGCTGCCAGCCTCACACCAGTCACACCCTGAACTTTCACTGTCCTGCCGGTGAGGATTTAATCACGCACATTGTCAAACTCCGTCTTTAAATTTTAATTGCTAAAATTCCTCTTTGAAGAATACTTTTCCAGCATCAAGAATGTAAACAGCAATTGGGCTGGCCAGGAATAATATGAATAATTCATCCTTACAGTATGCAAGTTTTATACTTGGGAATGAGTGATTCACTCCTGTACACTCAGTCATCACAGACACGAAAACAGGGGGGGAAAAAAAAAGGGAATAAGATGTAATAATTTAATGTTGTCACAACATGGGGATTTTCAGATTGTATTTTAAGGATAACGTACCTGAGAGTGCAGATTTTATGTCCCGAGTTTGCATCACGCCAGCGGGCAGTGCCTGGGGCCAGCTGGCCCGGGGGATGTTCGGGAAGCAATTCCTGCCGCGGCTCCTGCCAGGGAGCAGGGACAGGACGGGCAGGGGGCCGAGGGCAGCTCACAGCGAATGTTCATACCAGAGTTAATGCTAAAACATTTTCTTTACTACTTCCACTTTACTTATTTGTAGCTGCTGGAGAAGCAGGCATATTAGAATATTAATTTTCCGCTTTACTGGAATGATTTCAGAGTCAAGTGCCGTCGGAACGCCGAATGCAAATGGGAGCAGAGAGGGTGGGACTCTCACTAATCCCCTCCAACGCCTTGGAAAGAAAAATAAAAATAAAGCTCTGTTTATTTGCATTTTCCATTCTGGAGTCCTCCTCAGATGTTTAAAGCCTGCTTTGGAGAAGGTTTAGGCAGGTTTGCGGGAGATGCGCAGCTCGGATCCCTGTCTCGGGCGCTGCCCGTCCCACCCCTGCAGCTGATCCTCTGCAGGGGCTCCCCGGAGGGGTCGCGGGCTCAGAGACAGAACCAGGCTGAAGCTGAATCGGGCATTTTCTGCTGAATTCGCACATCATTCCTTGCAAATGGCCAGCTCTACAATATTCATGTAAACCCCTCTCCCTGGGAGCAGGAGCAGAAGGAAGCAGCAGTTTGCGGCTTCTCAGGGAATTCCAGCTGAGCTTGGGAGGAGAGCCCAGCCCATCCCTGCGGGGGCACAAAGCGAAGGCCAAGGTCCGAGCAGCCTGGGCCGGGCCTTGCTGGGCTCAGCTCCACACGGTGACTTCATTTCAGACGGTAAATTGGGTGTTTTCCCTCTCCACAAAAACCGAGCCGACCCCTGAGCAGGGAGGAGAGGAATGTCCCCCGAAGCCCTTCCTGATGAAGGCAGTAATGCTACGTGGGTAGCAACAATGGTTAATTTTAATTAGCTGCTAATGTTTCGGGAGGGCAGTTGGGGTTTTGTGCACAGTGATATTGGCAGCTGGCTCGTTTTGTGGAATTTAACGTCGGATCAATTGGTTTTGGCAGCTGGGGAGAAGGGTCTTGGTGCTGTTTGAGATAAAAAATGCCATCTCTCTCTACAATAAATCCAATCCAATCATTATTAAATCTTTGGGTAAATATCTTGAAGAAATTAGGTCTCCTAGTGTTTGTGCTCATGAATCAAGGGGAGGACAGAGTCAGATGGTTTCCAGGTAAGCAGACAAGGAGAGTTCATTTCAGGGCATGGATGGGGTGAATAAACAAACAAACCAACATCGGCAGGAGCCGCGGCCACGCGGCTGGGTCCAGGTGCCAGGACAGCGGGAAGGGCTCCGGGTGCAAACACCTTGTGCACAACGTGAGAACACAAACCTGGAGATCCATCATCACCTGCACGAGGGTGCAGGAGCAGAGCCACAGCGCGGCAGGGAGGAGCCCGCATGGGGACGGCGCTGTCACCATCCTCACTGGGACACAACACGGACAGGGCTGTCACCATCCTCACTGGGACACAGCACGGACAGGGCTGTCACCATCCTCACTGGGACACAACACGGACAGGGCTGTCACCATCCTCACTGGGACACAGGGGCAGCTCTGTCACTGCCTCAGTGGGACATGGGGGACAGCTCTGTCCCCTCCTCTGTGGGACACTGGTCTCAGCTCTGTCCCCTCCTCATTAAGACATGGGCGAGCAGCTCTGTCCCCTCCTCAGTGGGACACTGATCTCCGCTCTGTCCCCTCCTCAGTGGGACACTGATCTCAGCTCTGTCCCCTCCTCAGTGGGACACTGATCTCCGCTCTGTCCCCTCCTCAGTAGGACACTGATCTCCGCTCTGTCCCCTCCTCAGTGGGACACTGATCTCAGCTCTGTCCCCTCCTCAGTGGGACACTGATCTCCGCTCTGTCCCCTCCTCAGTGGGACACTGATCTCAGCTCTGTCCCCTCCTCAGTGGGACACTGGTCTCAGCTCTGTCCCCTCCTCAGTGGGATACCAATCTCCGCTCTGTCCCCTCCTCAGTGGGACACTGGTCTCAGCTCTGTCCCCTCCTCAGTGGGACACTGATCTCAGCTCTGTCCCCTCCTCAGTGGGACACTGATCTCAGCTCTGTCCCCTCCTCAGTGGGACACAGGGGCAGCTCTGTCCCCTCCTCAGTGGGACACCGGTCTCAGCTCTGTCCCCTCCTCAGTGGGACACCGGTCTCCGCTCTGTCCCCTCCTCAGTAGGACACTGATCTCCGCTCTGTCCCCTCCTCAGTGGGACACTGATCTCCGCTCTGTCCCCTCCTCAGTGGGACACTGATCTCCGCTCTGTCCCCTCCTCAGTGGGACACTGATCTCAGCTCTGTCCCCTCCTCAGTGGGACACTGGTCTCAGCTCTGTCCCCTCCTCAGTGGGATACCAATCTCCGCTCTGTCCCCTCCTCAGTGGGACACTGGTCTCAGCTCTGTCCCCTCCTCAGTGGGACACTGATCTCAGCTCTGTCCCCTCCTCAGTGGGACACTGATCTCAGCTCTGTCCCCTCCTCAGTGGGACACAGGGGCAGCTCTGTCCCCTCCTCAGTGGGACACCGGTCTCAGCTCTGTCCCCTCCTCAGTGGGACACCGGTCTCCGCTCTGTCCCCTCCTCAGTGGGACACTGATCTCAGCTCTGTCCCCTCCTCAGTGGGACACTGATCTCCGCTCTGTCCCCTCCTCAGTGGGACACTGATCTCAGCTCTGTCCCCTCCTCAGTAGGACACTGATCTCCGCTCTGTCCCCTCCTCAGTGGGACACTGATCTCCGCTCTGTCCCCTCCTCAGTGGGACACTGATCTCAGCTCTGTCCCCTCCTCAGTGGGACACTGATCTCCGCTCTGTCCCCTCCTCAGTGGGACACTGGTCTCCGCTCTGTCCCCTCCTCAGTGGGACACCGGTCTCCGCTCTGTCCCCCTGCGTGGGGCAGCCCCAGTTCCGGCTGTGCAGGGCCAGCGGTGTCCCCTGTGCCCCGCAGGTGCGATGGCAGCGCAGGGGGTGTCCGGGCACGGTGAGCCGGGCACGGTGAGCCAGGCACGGGCACACGGCCTGCCCACAAGGCAGCAAGTCCTACAAGCGCTTCCCTCAAGTTCCCAGGATTCCCAAGGATGGGATTGGTCAGGATCCCCATGGATGGGGACCCCCAAGCGCAGCCTGGTCCCCCCCAGCCCACCCCTCACATCACGGCATTCCCTCCAAGGCAGACACGATTGTGCAGGGTTTGTAATTCCCAGAGATTCATTGCCTGCACCTTTTAGGGTCTGGGGAAGGTGTTAATGACCCCTCCTGGCATTAGCTCCTGCAGATGTGTTCCTCACGTTCCTCGATGTGCTGCCTGCTCCAGCGCAGCCCCGGCGTTTCTGAAATCAACGCGGTGGTGTCCGAGAATTCCTCACCTGTCACGGGGGGCTCCGGGAGAAACCTGCTGCTGCTACAGGATCACATTTAAAATTTTGATATCTGCTTTAGAAGGGCAAGCACTGCCAGCTGACAAATAACAAGTGGCCCTTTCGTATTCCGTTCCATTCTTATCCATTTTTCATGCCTTAGCAAGGTGAAGCTTTCCAATCAAGGAGCGGCAGCGTGGGCAAGTGCAGATAATATATTTTGATGGAGGTCTGTAATGAATATGGTATTTATGAAGACGCAAGTCATTAAAAGAAACCTTGCATGGTTGTTGCACATTATTTTATTGATTTTTCCAAACGCGCAGATCAAGGCGAGGATCATACTTTACAAGAATCGTTCCAATTCCTGATCTTTAATTTGATAATGCATCACGGCGTTTGTTGATTTGTGCCGTTGAGGGTTGGTGGGTTCATTGCCTCTACGCACACCGTGAATTCTAAATTCAGGGTGTGCTTCGGAAGCGGCGCAGAGAGCTGGTGAAAGTTTGGAGAGCAGACGGAGGGCACTGCTCCTCTTCCCAATCCTTTATTCGTGTGTAGGGTGAGCTGACCCCCCTGGAGGCAATCACAGCACGGCCTGTCACCGGGCAATGAGGGCAGCAGCTCCTTGTAGGCACAACAGACGTCAAACAGAGACTCCTGGGCACGAGGAATTATTTTATTGGCAGAACAATGCCTGGGCACCAGCGCTGAGAGCTCCCGCACCCTGCTCCGTACGGATCACCGGCGTTCCTGCGCCGGGGCAGGAGCTGCCCGGGGCTGGGGCTGCCTCCAGCTGCTGAGAGCTGTGCAAACCCTCTGCTTTGGACCTCCTCTCCTGGAGACTGGCCCCTTTGCCCAGAAATGAGACAGCGCTGGTGCTCCTCACTGTCATCACTGCATGTTTGGGGGGCTTTTAATTAGTGATTGGTTTCACTTGATATCCGCGTGCAGCCCTTCCACTTCTGTCTTCCTTTGTGTAGAATAGACGCACACGGATTTCATACACTGGAATTGTGTTCATTTGAAAAGACAGAAAAAATAAAACCTACCCAGGGGAGGGTGTGGGGTGGCAGCTGGAGCGTGGGGAGCACGAGTGGCACAGCGAGGCGCAGCAGGGCCAGCAGCCGCCGTGGGCACGGCAGGGCAGCGAGGAAGGGCTGCCTTCCCCAGCCTCTGGAGCTCCCCAGGGGGCTCCCACCTTCCCGCACGTTCTCCTGAAAATACCGCAAATCAAACACCACGGGCATTTCAAAAATTAAAATCATCGGTCTATGAAATGAGCCGAGCGTGTGTGCGCTATTTTTCCAATGCTGATTTATTGGTATTGATTATCTGCTCTTGGAGGCTTTCTACTGTCACCCCACAGTGACAACTGAGAGCCCCTGGGATGTCCCAGGGGTGCCTTGGGAGGACTGACCTGGAACAGAGACTGGACAGAGCTGGAGAATGAAGTAGGGATTTATTGAAAGGCCTCCAGGATACACCTTGGGCAGGACAAGAGCCTGGGCAGGGACACACCCAAGGTGGAACCAAAATGGGCACAAAATGGACCCAAAATGGACACAAATTGGTCACAAAATGGACAGAAAATGAACCCAAAATGGATAAATGGTCATGAGGTTTTACATTTTTAAGTTTTGGTCCATTTGTATATTGGGGTTCAATTGTCCCATCCCAGCTCCAGGCTGTGAGCTCCCATCCTTCTCATTCCTCCCTTGTTTGTGCTTTGGGGCTGAAAGTTGTCCTTGGTGTGCAGCAGGAGCAGGATTTGTTTTGTGTCGCTGCTGTGTGCAGAGAGCTGAGTGACGCTGAGTGTGAGCTCAGAGCTGCACCTGGGCAGCACAGAACATGGAACACGGCAAAGATAAAATTTAAGACATCTCCAGGGATGCAGGACCCCAGCTGAACCACGAGGCACATCCAAGGCGGAGGGCTGTGGCGTTTCACCCTGCGGAGCTCTGATGGGATTGTCCTGGGAGCCAAGAGCCCTGTCCATGTCGCTGCAGCCCGGATGCTCAGGAGAGCCTGTGAGGAGCTGCTGGTGATGGTGCCTCCAGCGGGCTGGGTCCATCCCGGGGTGCTCAGCGCCACCCCAGCCCACACGGGGCTGCCCCTGGTCACCTGCTCCCCAGAGGATGGGCCCTCAGCAGGGACAGACTGAGACCTCCGCAGATGGGATCCATATGGATGAGGCAGCGCCTCCATTCCTGCTGGATGCTATTGCCTTCCCAGCAGCATTAATGTAATTTTCAATGAATTTTCATGAGACAGAAACCTTTCCCACTCCCTGTCACACTCAAGCAAAATTCCTTTGGGTCTGCGATGTCTGCATTAAACACCAGGTGACTGCCTGATTCTCAAGAGTATTTTATGATAAATAAATTCTCCTTTTGTCTTGGGAGCCATTATCCTCTCGCCGCCTAAGAAGGGTCTATTATTTGGTTTGTGCTGCTGACACCCTGCTTTTTAAGAACAATGTAGATTATTATCCCTAAGTGGAGGAATCACAGTGCTTTACGGAAACCCAGATCTCTTACTGAACTTGAGATTTGTTGACCCAAATGTGTAGTTTCCAGGTTCTCGCTCCCGTATTGTGCTCTCCGTGTCGCTTTTCTGCAGCAGCTCCCATCCGCAGCTGTGCCCCTGAGCCCGAACACCTCCATTTACCAGCTCCTGTTTTCTTACTCTGAATAAATATTCACTTTGGGGAATTTACCTTATTATTATTATTATTATTATTATTACTCCTTTGTTGTGCTCACTTTACGGACTATGGAATGCTTCCAGGGCATGTGTGATGTGCAGGGCTGGGGTGCCCGAGGATGGGGTGCCCAGGGAAGGGGTGCCCGAGGATGGGGTGCCCAGGGAAGGGGTGCCCGAGGATGGGGTGCCCAGGGCTGGGGTGCCCAAGAGTGGGGTGCCCAGGGCTGGGGTGCCCAAGGCTGGAGTGCCTGCTCAGTTGCAGGCCCTGTTATAACAGTTCCACCATGCAAGAGAGCACAAGAGGGAAAAACTGTCTGAGCCCTTCAGCGGGGCATGGGAAAGAAGCATAAAGGACACAGCTGGAAACAGCCCTGCCACGGTGCGCTGCCTGCCAGCCTCAGCCAGAGTGGATTAGATGGAGCTTGTGACCAAAAAGTGAGAAATTATATTGTCAGGGTAGCAAATGCCTCAGTGGGATTTTCAATTGCACCTGCTGGAATGGCAGACGCTGCTGGGAGAGGAGAAGCGTCCCCAGGAGAGGGGCTGGCACTGCCCACGGGCACAGCAAAGCCCTGGGCTCCGCGCTGGGCTCTGCTCTCGGCGTGCAGCCCGCAGAACCAAAACGAGTGTCTGAGCGTGGGACTGACCTGGCCCAGCGAGCTGGTGAGGGATGTGGACGCAGCTGAAGGCTCGAGGGCAGCACCAGCGGCGAGTGCTGCTGACAAAAATACCCCAGGGCAGGGACAGGTTCTCTCCTTCCTTCCTTCCTTCCTTCCTTCCTTCCTTCCTTCCTTCCTTCCTTCCTTCCTTCCTTCCTTCCTTCCTTCCTTCCTTCCTTCCCTCCCCAGGTGTCCCCTGACAGAGGTGACAGGAAGAAAGGGACCCAGATTTTTGCTCTTTTATGTTGCAAATGCTTCCACCTTTATGATGAGTTTGATCAGGTGACAAAGTTCTGCCGGGAGTTCGAACCCTGAATCAAAGATTTCCCTTTTTTTTTTTTTTTTTTTTTTTTTTTTTTTTTTTTTTTTTTTTTTTTTTTAATTTAAATCAAGCTAATCTGGGCCGTGGCAGGGAGCACGACCCTGCTCTGTACCTCTGTCCCCCGTCCCACCCTGGCTCCCCGGTGCAGCTCCTCCTTTCCAGCCCCCACGTTCCCACCCGCCCAGGGGCGGGCAGGGGGCTGCTCTCACCAGGACTCGTCTGCATCCATCTCATTTCTCCCCCGCTCCCGTCGGGTGGAGGCAGGAAGGTGTCACAAAGCTTGAGAGAAACTGCTAAAACCCATTCCCATTACGCTGGGTGGTTCAGCACAAGCTCTGCAACCGCCTTTTAAGGAGGCTGTGGAGTGGGGGAAGCAGCCTAGAGGCAGAAAGGTAATCTCATCAAGGCACACAACAGAAACGTTAATTAAGGCACCCTGCACCTGGTGGCCTCCTAGGATGGAATGACTCCAGCAGAGGATGAGGGAAGAGCTCCAGAGATCATCTCCGTGGGCTTCTCCAAGACTGTGACACCGTCCTGCTCAACGCCCTGCCCCACAAACTGCAGAGGGATGGGTTTGGTGGCTGGGCCATTCGTGGGTAAGGAATTGCTTGGACAGCCACAGCCAGAGGGTCATGGGCACAGCCAGAGGGTCATGGGGACATCCAGAGGGCCATGGGGACAGCCAGAGGGCCATGGGGACATCCAGAGGGCCATGGGGACATCCAGAGGGCCATGGGGACAGCCAGAGGGCCATGGGAACAGCCAGAGGGCCATGGGGACATCCAGAGGGCCATGGGGACAGCCAGAGGGCCATGGGGACAGCCAGAGGGCTGTCACCCTGGTTTTTCTGAGTTTTTTAAAGCCTTTTGATTGTTCATAAGGTGGACTCAGACTTTTTAGCTTCTGTACAATATTAGGAGCAGTTTTTGCCTTTTCCCACACATGTAACATAAACAAATCCTTTGTTTTTCATTCCCTGTCCTTTGTTTGCACATTTCTAACCTGAAAACAATTGTAACTGACAGTTGGTCTGGCCATTGGGCTGGGAGGTGAAAACTCCAGAAGCCAATCCACAGCCAGACCCACAAATGTATAAAAAGTAAGAAATAACCAGGCAGAGGGGCTCTGGGCTTGGCTCAGCCTTGGGCTCTCTCGGAGGAACATCTCTGCCCTGCAAATCTCTCGTCTCCGTGTGGTTGCTTTGGGTGTCCCCATCACAGAGGGCCAATGGGCACATCCAGAGGACCATGGGGACATCCAGAGGACTGTGGGGACATCCAGAGGACCATGCCCAGCAGCTCAGAGCCCTGCTGCACTGCTGGGACACACGGCATCTCTCAGGGTCCCAGCTGGGGTCGGTGTTGTCCGGTGCCTCCATCCATGTCACCGACAGTGGGGTCAGTGGTGTCCGCAGGTGACACCGAGCTGAGGGTGCAGCTGACACTGCTGAAGCTCCAGGACATCCAAAGGGACCCGGGGAGCTCAAGGGATGGGCCCAGGGGAACCTGCTGGGGTTTAACAGGGGACGTGCGAGGTGCTGCACCTGGGCCACGGCAACCCTCGGGTCGGCACAGCGTGAGCGGGCGGAGAGCAGCCCTGGGAGCAGGAGCTGGGGATGGTGGTGGGTGGAAGGACACCAGGGAGGGTCTTCATGGCACATTTCCAAACTGGACAGCCCAAATCGGACATTTCCAAATTGCTGCACCCTCACCTCGCTCCGCCGCTGGCCCCCGACACCGCATTTCCTCTGCTGGGGCTGCTCCTCCTTCAGCTGAGCCAAAACTGGCCAAAAAACACGGTGCACCTCTGGAAAACAGTTCCTTATTGATCCGATTTGGACAATTTACTCGTCTGCTGCTTTTTTTTTTTTTTTTAGCAGACGCCCTTGGAGCCAGCCTCACCATAGCAACACACTTCATTAAAGCACATTGTAAATCAGCCTAATCTGGCAAGAGTGGAAACACAGAGCTGCTCCTGGAAGCACAGCAGGGATCCACGCGGGTTCGGCTCACCAAAGCACAGGGGAGTCAGCAGGATTTTGGATGTGCTCATCGGGGGCACGGGAGGAATGCAGCTGCTGCTGCTGCATGGATGCAGCAGAGAGTGCAGTGCTCACAGCAGGTGCAGGAGGCTGCAATGCTGGGGCTGTCCCTGTTCCCTGTCCCCTGTTCTCTGTTCCCTGTTCCCTGTCCCTGTTCCTATCCCCTGTCCCTGCTCCAGTCCCTGTCCCCTGTCCCTGTTCCCTGTCCCTGTCCCTGTTCCCTGTTCCCTGTTCCTGTCCCTGTTCCTGTTCCCTGTTCCTGTTCCCTGTCCCTGTCCCTGTCCCTGTTCCTGTTCCCTGTTCCTGTTCCCTGTTCCTGTCCCTGTTCCCTGTTCCTGTTCCCTGTCCCTGTTCCTGTTCCCTGTCCCTGTCCCTGTTCCCTGTTCCTGTTCCCTGTCCCTGTCCCTGTCCCTGTTCCTGTTCCCTGTCCCTGTTCCCTGTTCCCTGTTCCCTGTCCCTGTTCCCTGTCCCTGTTCCCTGTCCCTGTCCCTGTTCCCTGTTCCCTGTTCCTGTTCCCTGTCCCTGTCCCTGTTCCTGTTCCCTGTCCCTGTTCCCTGTCCCTGTTCCCTGTCCCTGTTCTCTGTCCCTGTTCCCTATCCCTGTTCCCTGTTCCTGTCCCTGTTCCCTGTTCCCTGTCCCTGTTCCCTGTTCCCTGTTCCCTGTCCCCTGTTCCTGTCCCTGTTCCCTGTTCCCTGTTCCCTGTTCCCTGTCCCTGTTCCCTGTTCCCTGTCCCCTGTCCCCGGTCCCTGTCCCTGTTCCCTGTCCCTGTCCCCTGTTCCCTGTTCCCTGTCCCCTGTCCCCGGTCCCTGTCCCTGTTCCCTGTTCCTGTTCCCTGTCCCTGTTCCCTGTCCCTGTCCCTGTCCCTGTCCCCTGTTCCTGTCCCTGTCCCCTGTTCCTGTTCCTGTTCCCTGTTCCCTGTTCCCTGTCCCCTGTTCCTGTCCCTGTTCCCTGTTCCCTGTTCCCTGTTCCCTGTTCCCTGTTCCCTGTTCCCTGTCCCTGTCCCCTGTTCCTGTCCCTGTTCCCTGTTCCCTGTTCCTGTCCCTGTTCCCTGTTCCCTGTTCCCTGTTCCTGTCCCTGTTCCCTGTTCCCTGTTCCCTGTTCCCTGTTCCCTGTCCCTGTCCCCTGTTCCTGTCCCTGTTCCCTGTTCCCTGTTCCCTGTTCCCTGTTCCCTGTCCCTGTTCCCTGTTCCCTGTTCCCTGTCCCTGTCCCTGTTCCCTGTTCCCTGTCCCTTGTTCTCTGTCCCTGTTCCCTGTTCCCTGTCCCTGTTCCCTGTCCCTGTTCCCTGTTCCCTGTCCCTGTTCCCTGTCCCTGTTCCCTGTCGCCTGTCCCTGTCCCTGTCCCTCAGCCTGTCCCCTCCTCCCCCAGCCCCCAGAGCCCCTCCTTGCCGCTCAGGGGAGGTTTTGGGGTCGCAGCAGAGCAGGCTGGTGTGGAACCCGCTGGATGCCGCTGCCCATCCCCAGAGCAGCTCCCCCGGCCAGAGCAGCCCAGAGCGGGCGCCTTCGGCTCCTCCCCTGGGCCCGGGGCCGTGTGCCCGGGGAGCGCCGCCGGAGCCCGAGGAGCTGTGCCTGCACTGTTTCACACTCATCCCGGGCAAGCGGACCTGGAAGAGCCTCTGCTAAATAACAACGCCCTTCCCTGCACTTGCAGGTGGCATTTTGGGGAATTCTTTGGGAGTTTTCCAGAAAACGGCGGCAGAGAGGCGCCATAAAAGCCCGGGGTCCGAGCACAGGGAGGGAGAGGCTCCTCGCTCCCCAAGGCAAGCAGCTCAGGCTGGGAGAGGAGGCCGCAGCAATCACGGGCAGGCTCTGCCAGACAGCGACTACAGCTGCAAAACACATCGGGAAACTCCTCCCTGCTCCTCCCTGAGAGCTGCCCAGCTGCCACCCCACAGACCGGGCAGCAGGCTCTGCCCCCTCCAAGGGCTCGCACGCTCAGCGGCTTCAGTCCCTGACGGCTTTTAAATTTCTGCTTCCAAATACGGCTCCAAAATCCCTCCTCACCCTCACGATAAAAGCAGCACATACCTACGCGCTCACGAAGATTAATTTATCGTCTTGGTACATTTTCCCTAATAGGTTCTGGAATTTCCCTGGTCATTTTACAGGCATTTTCACAATTCATTTTATGGTTTTTCTTCACAAGCTTTTCTCTGCTTTGAGGAACAAATAAAACTTTTTTTTTTTTTAGTCTCTCATTTCTGTGGCCCCCAACCTCCCGACCCGAATGCGAAACCGAGGATCCCACGGCGCTTGACTTGTCCCCAACCTTTCCCTCTGCCGTCCTCCCCCGTGCCCCGGCTCAGCCGCAGTCCTTTGGTGCTAGCGGGTGAAACGGAGCAGGGAATAAACGCCAGGAACCCAAACCCAGCGAGTAACGATGGACTCGGGGCAGCTGACGGGAGCTGCTCTGTGGAAACCCGTGAGGAGAAGGAGGCGTTCAGGGAGCAGCGCCCGCTGCGCTCCCCCGGCCCTCAGCGAGCCGCCTGCTCCCGGGGGCACACGGGGATGCTGGGGTTTGCTCCGGGTGCTGCTGCCCTGGCACAGCTGGGGCAGCGCTGAGAGCGTTCACAGCCCCGGGGATGGGACACCTGGGGACATGGGGCAGTGCTGGCACAGCAGCGCTGAGAGCGCTCACAGCCCCCGGGATGGGACACCCGGGGACACGGGGCAGCGCTGGCACAGCAGCGCTGAGAGCGCTCACAGCCCCGGGGACGGGACACCCGGGGACATGGGGCAGCGCTGGCACTGAGGGCAGCGCTGAGAGCGCTCACAGCCCCGGGGACAGGACACCCGGGGACACGGGGCAGTGCTGGCACCGCTGGGGCAGCGCTGAGAGCGCTCACAGCCCCGGGAATGTGACACCCGGGGACACGGGGCAGCGCTGGCACTGAGGGCAGCGCTGAGAGCGCTCACAACCCCGGGGACAGGACACCCGGGGACACGGGGCAGCGCTGGCACAGCAGCGCTGAGAGCGCTCACAGCCCCCGGGATGGGACACCCGGGGACACGGGGCAGTGCTGGCACAGCAGCGCTGAGAGCGCTCACAGCCCCGGGGATGGGACACCTGGGGACACGGGGCAGCGCTGGCACAGCTGGGGCAGCGCTGAGAGCGCTCACAGCCCCGGGGATGGGACACCTGGGGACACGGGGCAGCGCTGGCACTGAGGGCAGCGCTGAGAGCGCTCACAGCCCCGGGCATGGGACACCCGGGGACACGGGGCAGCGCTGGCACAGCAGCGCTGAGAGCGCTCACAGCCCCCGGGATGGGACACCTGGGGACATGGGGCAGTGCTGGCACAGCAGCGCTGAGAGCGCTCACAGCCCCCGGGATGGGACACCTGGGGACATGGGGCAGTGCTGGCACAGCAGCGCTGAGAGCGCTCACAGCCCCGGGGACAGGACACCCGGGGACATGGGGCAGCGCTGGCACAGCAGCGCTGAGAGCGCTCAGCCCCGGGGATGGGACACCTGGGGACACGGGGCAGCGCTGGCACTGAGGGCAGCGCTGAGAGTGCTCACAGCCCCGGGGACAGGACACCCGGGGACATGGGGCAGTGCTGGCACAGCTGGGGCAGCGCTGAGAGCGCTCACAGCCCCGGGGATGGGACACCCGGGGACACGGGGCAGCGCTGGCACAGCTGGGGCAGCGCTGGCACTCGCTGACCTTAAAGGTGTCCTCCACGTTAACCACTCTGAGATCCCCTGGTATTTTATGGCTCCTTTTTGTGAGGCTGATGAGCTTTAGGGTTTGTGTTTAAAGGGCTGGAA
This sequence comes from Hirundo rustica, assembly GCF_015227805.2. Lineage (NCBI taxonomy): Eukaryota > Metazoa > Chordata > Aves > Passeriformes > Hirundinidae > Hirundo > Hirundo rustica. The sequence continues at coordinate 437,928 of NC_053458.1, read as the reverse complement.
ATTACATTTTGTTGCTTTGGCCTTTTCTCCCGTCTTCCTGGGAAAAAAAATGGGTTGACATGATTAATCTTCTGCTGAAAATTGAACTTTTACTTCAGGGAGCCTCAAAATAAAACATCATACTGTAGATTTCCAATGGAATATCTATCCATGGAAGTATTGAGGGGAGAATGGTAAGAATAGAAAATCTTAGACATCTGTAATTTGCATGTACTTAAAAAATAAGTAATTAAACATTATTTTCTACCTGGCAGCGCCCAAAACCACTCTTCCACATGATATTTTGCTAAAGCTACATTTAAAAAATCAAATATTTATTGTATTTTCTAACTGTGACCTGAAGGATTATATGAACATTGGGCATTTTTTTGTTCCAGGCCCAGAGCCGTTTATAGAGGATTTTATGAACTTTATTTTTCTCCTAACCTGTTACCAAAATTTGTGCGTACCATAGCAGAAGATTTCCTTCAAAAAGATTTCCTGCCCCAAAATAATTGAAACATTTAAGAAAAGGTCCAGTTGTCACAGTTGTCATAGGAAAGAATGTTCTAAACAGGGACCTCTCCAAAAGAGTTGGATCAAATCGTTCTGTTAATAGGATTTTTTAAAGTAATTAGATCACAAAGCTGCTTTTGTCTTTCCTCATTCAGAGCATGGTGTGACAGCGCCAAACAAATTATGGTGAAAATAATAACTTGTTTATTTTAATCAGCTATTGCCATTGGAATACTTTATCTGCTTTCGCACAATTTTCAGTCAGATTCACGCTGCAGAATTGTCTCACTAGATTCTTATCACCTCTGATTAATCTAATTTCCTGGGCATTCCACTTGAAACTTCTTCCTTGCCTTCTGAGCAGCTGCAATTGCGAGTTTGCTTTGATACTGAGCTCCGGGGAAAGCCCAGCCTCCAGCGGGATCCTCTCTGGGATTAAAGCACAGATTGTGGAGAGAGCCCCATTTGAGCCCCGGCTCCAAGGAAAGGCAGCTTCTTTTTGACAGCACCCGTTCCCTTCTCCCGTCGGTTTTGTGTCTCCAGGAGACTTTTGGCTGCTGTGAGGATTTCTGGGCGCCCCGTGAGGCTCCGCTCCCGGCCGGGGAGGCTCAGCCTGGGCACCCACGAGCAGAAAAGGAGTCCCTCGGCCACGGACTGCTGTAAATGTGTCCTGGAGAAGCAAATTCCTGCCTCCACATTTCCCTTAGGAGGGCTGAGCTGCCTGGGAGATGTGTAGGGTGCTACAGAGATCATCTGCGGCAGGGGTGGGAAACAGGAACGGATTCAAAGGGGTCTGGAGCAAACCAGGAGAGGTTTTCAGCTCTGAAAGCAAATGAGAAAACCTGAATTAGGCTGAAGGGAAATAGATCTGCTTCACTTGGGATTAATTCAGAAGATTTTGTATTATTTACTGCTTCATTAAATCATTTTCTCTTTATTTCACAGCAAAACATCAGCAAAAACACTTGGGTGATGAAAAAGAAAGACTCCCTTGTAACACAACACCCGGTGGATGACCTGGCTGCCGGCAGATGCCCTGCTGGGGCAGGAGGAGCGTTTCACAAAATCCTGGAACGGTTTGGCTTGAACCAGACCTTCGATCTCATCCATGGCAGGGACAGCTCCCTCTCCCCCAGGCTGCTCCAAGCCCCATCCAGCCCGCACTGGGACGCTGCCAGGGATCCAGGAGAGCCCCAGCTCCCCAGGGCCGCTGTGCCAGGGGAGCAGAGCCCTGTCCACGCCAGGCCAGGGCAGCGCCCGGTGCCACCAGAGCGCCGCGCCGGGGATGAGCACCGCGGGGATGAAGCACCCCTGCGACCCTGGGGGCAAATCGGGCGCTGTTTGCTCTGTGAGGCACAGACAGGTCAGCAAACTGCCGGCGGCTGCTGGGGACGGGTGGATCGGGGTCTGCGGGGCGGGGCTGGCAGGGCAAAGCGCGGCTGCTGCCGCAGGAGACACTCAGAGATGGAGACGCCTGCTGCTCACCCCAGTGCCCATTCCGCTGCTCACCCACCCCGCTGCTCACCCCACTGCCCACCCCACTGCTCACCCCAGTGCCCACCCCACTGCCCACCCCACTGCTCATCCCACTGCCCACCCACCCCATTGCTCACCCATCCCACTGCCCACCCCACTGCCCACCCCGCTGCTCAACCCACTGCTCACCCCACTGCCCACCCCACTGCTCATCCCACTGCTCACCCACCCCACTGCTCACCCCACTGCCCACCCCACTGCTCACCCCACTGCCCACCCCACTGCTCATCCCACTGCTCACCCCACTGCTCACCCCACTGCTCACCCCACTGCTCACTCACCCCACTGCCCACGCACCCCATTGCTCACCCACCCCTGTGCACCCCAGTGCCCACCCCACTGCTCACCCCACCGCCCACCCCCGTGTACAGGGCTCGCCCCACTGCACCCCGGGCTCGGGGACAGTGACGGAGCTGGGGTGACAGAGCCGGGCAGCCCTGGCAGAGCGTGGGGCTCTCCCTGAAGCGCACGGGGGCTGCAGGGGCTCGGTGCAGCCGGGGTTCAGCTCGGGGGGGACCCCACACCCAGCACGGACACCAGGAGGGTGAAGGAGAGAGGACCTGCAGAAACCTGTTACTGTTAGTTCTATTTTTATTTTTATGTATTTTATTTTATTTTATTTTATTTGAAGAGTCCTGCTATCCGGGCAGTTGGTGTTTGGGTGACTTGCCAGCACAAGGCACCTGCTGCAGTAACACACCCAAAGCTGGTGGCCAGGTGAGGAGGAGGAGGAGGAGGAGGAGGAGGAGGAGGAGGAGGCGATGGCCTTTCCGTGTCCCCTGTGTGATGACAGGAGTTCTGCACACAAGCCCCGGCCGTTTCACGTGCACAGCAATCCTTGGATAATAAAGCCGCCCTCAGCAGCTCTCGGGAGCGCCTGGAATTGCTGCGTGTGTGGTAAATCTCCAGCCTCAGCTTTATTAGCCCTGGGAGATTTATGGAGAGCCCCAAACCCCATCGTGGGCTGTGACACGCTGATGGCAGCATTAAGACAATATTGTAAAACTGCTGTACAGCGTAAACCGCGCGTTGTTATCGCACCATCACCATAAATCTGCGCATTTTGCAAACTGGTTTTAGGAGATGGTGATTTCCTGTTCCGCTGCAGAAATCTGCTTTCTGCCGGAGTATCTCCATGTAAATCTGACTTGTTGTTGTCTGCTCAGCGTCTCTGGAAAGCAAACAGCTCCACAAATCTGCTGGGGGAGGAGGGAGGTGTTTGTTTTTATTTACCGTTTGAATAAAAGCTTTCCGGTGTGAATCGGGGGAAAGGAGGCAGGGGTTGTCCCCTCTAGGGACCAGCACGGTCCCCACTGCTCGGGACCGCGGCCAGGGCACGGCCAGGAGCACAGGGACCACGAGAAGGACCGAGAGAAGGACCCGGGGTGGCTGCGGAGCAGCAGGACAAAGGACAGGGACAGACACAGCCCCACCTCCAGCCTTGAGCTCACCTGCTCCAGGTGCCCCACGCTGCGCCCTGCCTCACACCCAGCCTCCGAGAATCATGGAAACATCAAATTGTCCATGCTGGAACCATCAAATTGTCCATGCTGGAACCATCAAATTGTCCGTGCTGGAACTGCCCCCAAACATCCCCCACAGGGCCACCAGTGACCCCTGAACGGAGAGGAGAGGAGAGGAGAGGAGAGGAGAGGAGAGGAGAGGAGAGGAGAGGAGAGGAGAGGAGAGGAGAGGAGAGGAGAGGAGAGGAGAGGAGAGGAGAGGAGAGGAGAGGAGAGGAGAGGAGAGGAGAGGAGAGGAGAGGAGAGGAGAGGAGAGGAGAGGAGAGGAGAGGAGAGGAGAGGAGAGGAGAGGAGAGGAGAGGAGAGGAGAGGAGGCCCAGGGCTCTGCTTTAAATGACAAGCCCCGCACTTCCTGTGATTTTCATTTGGCTGCAGAAGAAAGGCAGATGGTCACATTGTCTGCCTTACCCAGAGCAAGGCTCCTGTTTATGCAAACCTTTGAAGATTTGGCAGTGTGCAAATCCCAGGCTGGGGCGGCCCAAAACCACATTTGTGCAAAAGGCTCTGTGAAACGAAACAAAATAGTACAAGCTGTGGGCATTAACTGTCAACATGGAAACAACCCCCCAACCCCTGGCACATATGCTGGGTATTTTCGAGGATGGGGTGAGTGAGATGCGAAGGAAAAAGCCGCAGCTCCCCCAAGATCCCCCCAGCCTGTCCAATTAATATTCTTTCTCATTAAAACTGCCATTAACCCGCTTGTTAAATTACCATGTTTATTAATAAAAAAAAAACCCTGAAAACACACACATACCCTGTAATGACAGAGCATCAAACAAGGAAAAAAATAAATGCTAATTTCAAGTGAAGGCATGAAGAGGTCAGCAGTATTTTATCCTGTTATTACTGCCTCCTCCATATGGTTATATTTTCCATTTTGTTTTTTCTGTGACGAGAGGTGAAGACCCAGGAATGCATGAACATGATTAATTATTTGCAGAAAAAATAACTTCTCAAACTTTTACAATTTAAATGGAAAGAGGAAAAAAACCACTGGGTGCGAGAAGCGCTGGCGAGTGGGCAGGGAAACAGCAGAGGAGAGAGCACACATTGCAGAGCGGTGGGGTCTGTCCTTACCTGCCTGCCACTCACTTCCCCAGTGTTACCCTGGTTTTCCTGAGGTTTTCTGAGCCTTTTGATTTTCTTAAGTGGAGTCAGATCATTTTAGTTATTGTACAATATTAAGTGCAGTTTTCTACCTTTCTCACAGATGTAACATAAACAAATCCTTTGTTTTTCATTCTCTGTCCTTTGTTTGCATATTTCTAACCTGAAAACAATTGTAACTGACAATTGGTCTGGCCACTGAGGCTGAGGGGTGGAAACCCCAAAAAGCCAATCTTCTGCTGGACCCACAAATGTATAAAAAGTAAAAAAAATAAACAAAGGGGTCTCTTCTTCTCTCGGCTCTCTCAGCTGTGAGCTGGATCAGAGGAACCTCTGCGAAAATCTCTTGTCTGCGTGTGATTGCTTTGTGTGTCTTGGTGACACCCCGGAGACAGCGTGGACAAGGAGCTGGGAGAAAGTTACACCAGCACAGAATCCCAGAATCCTGGAATGTCTGAGCTGGAGGGATCATCGTGGACCTGCACAGAACCAGCCCCTGGAGCCCCTCCGTGTGCCAGCACAGAAGCTCACGAGTTTGGTGTCCAGAGGTGAACCCTCTCGCATCGCCCAGTGCCCCAGTGCCCACATCCCGGGCTCTCCGTGCCAGAAGACGCCAGCTGGGCTCAGCCCCAGGCTGTGGGTTTGTATCTGCCCCAGCAGCTGCACTCGTGCTGCTCCTCCCCACCTGAACTGCTGTCATCTGGGGTACAGCTCCCACCTGCTCGTCATCGCTAAAACTTCTTCCTTTACAGCCCAGATCCCAGAGGTGAATTTTTTATCCCACCAGCCCAATTGCAAATCCCAGCTCTGTGGGGGAAATGTCCTTTCCCAGGAGGTACAAACCCCCTTGTGGACCATCCCCAGGGTGTTTCTGCCCCAGCCCCTCAGCCCAGAGCTCACAGGGGGCTAATTCCACAAGTCCCAGCTCCACGGGGGAAATGACCTTTCCCAGAAGGTACAAACCCTGCTGTGAACAATTCCCAGGGCGTTTCTGCCCCAGCCCCTCAGCCCTGAGCTCACAGGGTCGCTGTGGGGCTGCACACGGCCCAGGGGCAGTAACGGGGGAGACAGAACACAAGCGCACCCACTGCCAGTACAGAGCACATTAATATTTTAATTAGGCCCATAATTAACTGATTTGCTGTCGTCAGCTCCTGTGGCAGGCAGGAAAGGCCAGCGCTGGGAGTGCAAGGGATTAATCACACAGAGGGGTGACGAGCTCCCCGAACAGGGACACAAACCTTGCCGGGTGTGAGTGGAACCCTCTAAAACAAAACCAGTGGGTTCTTCTGGAGGGTCCCTGCTCCCCCAGGGCTGGGGCGGTGTCACCCCTGCCTGCGAGCCCCTGGCTGCCGCTGCAGCACGGGAAAGCCACCAGGGGAACAGCAGGGCCAGGCGGGCACAGCAGCATCCCCAGGCTGGCACCCGGCTGGGAAAGCTCAGGGGGCTTTTCTTCCCCAGCTCACCCTTCCCAGCCGGGCTGGACACGGCTGTGCCCTGGGGACACGGTGCTGGACACGGCTGTGCCCTGGGGACACAGTGCTGGACACTGCCAATGCCCTGGGGACACGGTGCTGGACACTGCTGTGCCCTGGGGACACGGTGCTGGACACTGCTGTGCCCTGGGGACACGGTGCTGGACACTGCTGTGCCCCGGGGACACAGTGCTGGACACTGCTGTGCCCTGGGGACACGGTGCTGGACACTGCTGTGCCCTGGGGACACGGTGCTGGACACGGCTGTGCCCTGGGGACACGGTGCTGGACACTGCTGTGCCCTGGGGACACGGTGCTGGACACTGCCAATGCCCTGGGGACACGGTGCTGGGCACTGCTGTGTCCTGGGGACACGGTGCTGGACACTGCTGTGCCCTGGGGACACAGTGCTGGACACGGCTGTGCCCTGGGGACACGGTGCTGGACACTGCCAATGCCTTGGGGACACGGTGCTGGACACTGCTGTGCCCTGGGGACACAGTGCTGGACACGGCTGTGCCCTGGGGACACGGTGCTGGACACTGCCAATGCCCTGGGGACACGGTGCTGGGCACTGCTGTGCCCTGGGGACACGGTGCTGGACACTGCCAATGCCTTGGGGACACGGTGCTGGGCACTGCTGTGCCCTGGGGACACGGTGCTGGACACTGCTGTGCCCTGGGGACACGGTGCTGGACACTGCTGTGCCCTGGGGACACGGTGCTGGGCACTGCTGTGCCCTGGGGACACGGTGCTGGACACTGCCAGACACACCGGGGCTGCTCAGGCTCCCCGTTCCCTCCAGAGCTGTCCAGGATCCTGGTTCTTTCCAGAGCTCTCCAGGGTCCTGGTTCTCTCCATTCCTGTCCAGGCTCCCGGTTCCCTCTGAGGCTGCTCAGGCTCCCAGTTCTTTCCAGGACTGCTCAGACTCCTTCTGTCCATTCCTGCCCAGGCTCCTGGTGCTCTCCTGTCCTGCCCAGATCCCGCTTCTCTCCTGTCCCAGATGGATGTGGCAGTGCCATGGGTAGCAGTCTGTGGTGACCACTGGTCAGTGCCAGAGCTGGTCAGTGCCAGAGCTGGTAAATACCAGAGCTGGTAAATACCAGAGTTGGTCAATACCAGAGCTGGTCAGTGGCAGAGCTGGTCAATTCCAGAGCTGGTAAATACCAGACCTGGTAAATACCAGACCTGGTCAGTGCCAGAGCTGGTAAATACCAGAGCTGGTCAGTGGCAGAGCTGGTCAATTCCAGAGCTGGTCAGTACCAGAGCTGGTCAGTGGCAGAGCTGGTCAATTCCAGAGCTGGTCAGTGGCAGAGCTGGTAAATACCAGAGCTGGTCAGTGGCAGAGCTGGTAAATACCAGAGCTGGTCAATTCCAGAGCTGGTCAGTGCCAGAGCTGGTCAGCGCCAGAGCTAGTAAATACCAGAGCTGGTAAATACCAGAGCTGGTAAATGCCAGACCTGGTGCATGCCAGAGCTGGTCAGTGCCAGAGCTAGTAAATACCAGAGCTGGTAAATACCAGAGTTGGTCAATACCAGAGCTGGTCAGTGGCAGAGCTGGTCAGTGGCAGAGCTGGTCAATTCCAGAGCTGGTAAATGCCAGAGCTGGTAAATACCAGAGCTGGTAAATGCCAGAGCTGGTAAATACCAGAGTTGGTCAATTCCAGAGCTGGTCAATCCCAGAGCTGGTAAATACCAGACCTGGTCAGTGGCAGAGCTGGTCAATTCCAGAGCTGGTCAGTGCCAGAGCTAGTCAGTGCCAGAGCTGGTCAATTCCAGAGCTGGTCAGTGCCAGAGCTGGTCAGTGCCAGAGCTGGTCAGTGCCAGAGCTGGTCAGTGCCAGAGCTGGTCAGTTCCAGAGCTGGTCAATTCCAGAGCTGGTCAGTGCCAGAGCTGGTCAGTTCCAGAGCTGGTCAGTGGCAGAGCTGGTCAATTCCAGAGCTGGTCAATTCCAGAGCTGGTCAATTCCAGAGCTGGTAAATACCAGAGCTGGTCAGTGCCAGGAGCCCCCAGGACACTGCCCAGGGCCTTTAGACACAAGGAGTGTGTCAGTCCCCGCTGTCCCCCTTTGGTGCTGCCCTCCTGCACCCCAGTGAATTCCAAGCCCTGCCACAATGTCCCTCCCCGGAGGAACTCGGGTTTGTTTCTAGCAAGAGCCTGTGATTTTGATTGACTGCAGTCGTTTTATTCCCACAGTAAAAAATATCCATCACACTGAAGGATTTCTTGGAGCACTCTGGATTCACTTACATAATTTTCCCCGCAAAGGCCCTCGTGAGGAGTTGGATAACAATAAAAGATCCTTTCTTCTCTTTAGTATCGTGCAGCACGTACAACGCAGCATATGTTTCTGTGTAGTAACTCGGCATTTCTTTTCTGAAAGGCCAAATTTTCATCCACATCATAATTTAAACACTCTGCATTTCCTGTATGGATTCGATCCCACCCACCTCAGTGAAATTTGTGTCACATCGCCATCATATTTAATAATAATGCTGAGAATAAAAGTCTGGTTACAGGCACCGAGTGCTGCACTAACAGAGATGTAGGAAACCTTCAGGGAACGCCAGCCAGAAAGTGGAGCCTCGCTGGGAACAATGTCAGCGGGAAAAAAATACCGGTGTGTTTGTGTAAAAAAGTTAATTTGCTCCACAAATGAGGCAAAATAAACACATGCAGGAAATGCCATTATTCCCTCGACAATGAGGTTAAATAAGTACTTGATGGGTAGTTCTCAAAGGCGTTTGTGTACCGGGGAGATACTTATCACAGTGCATGGTGTTATGGATGGTAATAGAATTAAAATGAATTAAAACTCAGCTGTTATCTGTGCAGGGGAAAAAAGCCCAAGATATTAAAGCAAAGAGGATCAATTTATGCCTTCCTAATTGGAAATCCTTAGTATGAATGAAATTATGCAAAAATCACTGTCCTTTAATTTTCTTTGGTTTTCAGTGCTGTGAAGATCCAAGAAGCTCAAGTCAAATGCAATTTCAGCTGCCAGAGCTGCTGCAGAGAAAAATTGTTACCTAGCAAAAAAAGGAGAAAAAAAAAAAAAAAACCCCAAGCCCTGAGCCTATCTCTGGGTGATCACTCGCAATCCCTGTTCCAGGCTGCGAGCAAACAGCTCCTCACACTTCGTGATTAATTACCAGCAAAGGTCAGGACGCAGCTCTTCCCTCGCTCCTCTCAGGCCTTGTTTCCACAGCTGGCAGGGGAGGGAGGGTGCCGTGATTAATCCCCAAATCCTTCCCTCCGCAGGGAGGGCAAACAAGGACCCAAGATCTCCTCGTAGCCGAGGTGTTTCTGCGCACCCCGAGCAGCTCTGGATGGAGACCGGTGCTCCAGCCCCTTCCCCAGCTCTACGTCTCTTCTCTAGACACGTTCCAGCACCATCATGTCCTTTGGGAAGTGCCCTCAGCACAGGAGGTGTCCCAGCAGGGGACAGCACAGGGGACAGCAATGGCCCTGCTCCAGTGATCACACTGTGACTGGTACAGCCTAGATGCCAATGGCCTTCTTGCCCAGCTGCGCACACCCGGGCTGATGTTCAGCTCCTGTCAACCAGCACCCCTAGGTCCTTTCCTGCTGGCCAGCTTTCCAGCCACTCTTCCCCAAACCTGGGGCATTCCACAGGGTTATTGTGACACCAACACCTGGCCCCGCAGGACATCACACAGCCCCCTCGGCCCCCGGGTCCTGCCTGCCCAGAGCCAGCTGCAGGGATGATTCCTCCACCCTGCAGGAGTGCCACACTTACTACAGGCTCCCCTAGTAATTGTTCTTGTTCTTAAATAGCAGAATAAAACCTAGAGCCAGAGCCTATTTAAAGTGAAAATTAGATCCACCTCCTGCCCGGCAGACTTGAATTAAGAACTTTTTATCCTGATTTTACCACACTTTTTTTATCATGCTTTTTTTATCACTTTCCTCCTTTCTATCATACCTTGCCTTTTATCCAGGGTTTTACTTTTGCCCCAGATAGGGAATTTATTTATTTTGAGAGGACCAGATGCGACACTTTCAGCTGGACAGGAGACCACTGGCCATTAGGGACCGTTTTGGATGGACAAGGGGTCTGGTACTGTCAGAAAAGCACACCAGGGCTTCCTCAAAGTGAGCAAGATCAAGTCAAGAAACAGAGAGTGTTCTGGGTTAGTTTCTCATTTAATTAAATGCAGCAGCTGATTTTTCAGCGCTGAGCAGTCAGACACCTCCTGCAGCTGGGTGAGTTAATGCTCGGGGGTGTTTGGGTGAGCACAGGGACCAGCCCAGAACTGTTCCAGCTCGTGCCCTGCCAGCAGTGCCAGCCCTGGAATGGGGGTCCCGCGCCCCCCCGGAGTGACCCTCCTTGGGCCCCCTTTTGCTTTTGCAGGAAAGCAATCAGGGAACAGCGCCGGGGGCAGATTTGTTCCCGAGCAGGCAGAATAATTTACTGTTCTGCTGGATTTTGGCGCTGGAGATAAACACATACCTGTGCCCAAGTGTGTGGAGGGAGATCTGAGGAGATAGACTGCACCGGGGTAATGACAGTGATCTCAACCCCAGGAGAAAGGCACAGAGCGAATGCATCAATTACGAGCATATTAATGTCATGGGGAGACACTCTGTGATGTTTGTGGTCATCCTTAATCCAATAAAATTGCCTGGGGTTTTATCTATGAATTTAGAATATGATAAAGAAATTACTTGAGGAAACGAAGATGAAAGGGTTCTTTTTTTAGCCTCTCTCAGAGCTGCATATCAAATCGTTCCGGGGGAAGCAGGAGATGTTTACTTCTGCCAGTCTTGCCGATCCAGGTCAAGCTGTGAAAGACCAAGTTATCTTTTCACTGGCTGGCTGATGAGAGGTAAGATAAAAGCAGAGCAGGGATGGAGCTGAGAGCTCGCTGCGTGTGTGTCAGGCTCTGCCCCATCCCCACCCAGTGCCGGGTGCTGGCAGCGTGGTCCAGGCTCCCCTGAGCCGAGGGTCGCTGCTGCTGCCCCTGCTTTGGCCCAGAGCTGTCTTAGGGTGAGAAGCTTTTGTGTGTCCCCACAACCTGGCTCCTGAGCTGCTCCCGTGCCTCTCTGGGCCGGTGTCCTCCCTCTGGCACTGGAAACTCTCAATGTTCTCTCATCACAATGAGCAGCAGAACTCGCAAAGGAATGTTTTCTTTAGAATTTTAATTCAGTGTCTCTCACCCTCGCTGAATCTATATTTATCCCTGTATGTGAGAAGAGGGAAAGAAGGAGCTCTCTGAGGCTGGTGTTTGTGTCACTCCCACTGCTGGGGAGGATGCCTGGGATTGCAGAGCTTGGAGCTCCGAAGGACAGGCTGGGAGGGCTGGCACGGCCGCTCCTGTCACCCTGGAGGTCACTGCGAGCACGGGGTGACCCTGTCCCATCCGCTGGGAGTTCAGAGCCGCTCAGGGCAGCTCCTGCCCCGGGGTTCCCAGCCCAGGCTCCCCTCCCATCCCAAACCCCTGGGAGCCCTGCCTTCCACAGCGTCCGAACTCCGGCTTTCTCAGTTTCCATTGGTTCTGCACGGAGGGTGAAACCAACAACATCTCTGTTTATGTTCTGTTGCTCTTCTTGACGTTTTTATTAGAAGAAAAGCCATGAGAAACGGGCGTGCTCCAAAAGGGCTGGGAAGCAGGACTCGGTCTGCAGCCACCGTGTGATACAGAGTAAAAAACACAGATTGTGCAATGGGGCTGTCTGCTCAGGGGCCCGGGCCCAACTCACCTGCATGAAAGGAGGCAAATGCTCATTCGTTAGAACCAGAAACTGCAACGTTTAAATGAGATAACCCCCAGAGGTAGGACCCTAATGATATTTTACAAAGTTGTGTCACCTTAAAATAAATTATTAAACTCCCTATGTTAAATCCGTTTTATTGCTGTAAAGGAGCTCAAGTATTTTTAATTTTAGAAGCTCATATATCCTCCTGTTTGATTTTTATGATTAAACAGGGCAAAAACTTGTGGCAATCACCTACTTGCCTTCAATTGCACGCATTACAGCAGTGAAATCAAACCACACTCTGCCATGATTTGCTGGATTATTAATAGGGCTGCCAAGCTCATTACATTATAATTTAAAGACAGATCTAGCACAGACGTGTGTGAAGGATGGTCTGAGATCAGGCCCTACAGCAAATTGCTTGAATGCTGATCTAATTACCCCCGAACAGCCGCTGTTACCAGCGGCCCACGTTCGGCAGGGAGCTTGGGAAGATGAGATGGGTGTAAGAACTGGGAGGGGGCAGGAGACGCTGGACGTTTGCCCCGTGAGCCAGCGGTGGATAAATGAACATCCAGTGCTCCGGGACCCCCCAGGCGCCTCTTTTGCTCATCCCCAGGGCAGGATTTTGGCAGTGGAGGAGGGTTTGGGGATGGTGGAGGTTTCCCTGGGCCAGCTGAAGGCGGCGGGAGCGGCTCCGAGGGCCGTGGGCGAGCGGCGCAGCGGGGATTATTCATGCCTAAAGTTCAACTGCATTTTAGAGCAGCAATTGAACTGTTTGACCTCCACCAAATGCTTTGTCTGGCTGCAAGCTGCCAGGAAGAGGATAAATCCATGAGTTCTAGTAGGCATTTGAGTCATAATCACTTCAGGACCCAATACATAACCGAATATTGTTCTTAATTAATGAAACAATTAGACTTTGATTATGGCACTACAGTGCCCATTACCATTTTTATCTATCATGACCCTCTTGTACAAAGCATCCACTCTTCCTTATATGCTGCTGTATTTCTGTCTGGCATAATATTAGATAATAATTTATATAACGGCACGGACTAGATGAGCATTCCAATCATCTGTGTTATGATCCCGTCAGGAGCAGCCCAAACAGCCCAGCGGTGAGTGATGTGCTCAGTGACCCCCAGGGAAGGGCACCAGGGGCTCTGCAGTGCTGCCACGTGTCCCTGCAGTGCCACGGCTGTCCCTGTGCTGTGACCTGCTGCAGCCCTGAGCCCTGGGCACTGCCACGACAGCCTCTGCATCCTCCTCCTGCACCCCTGGGCACTGCCACGACATCCTCTGCATCCTCCTCCTGCACCCCTGAGCCCTGGGTACTGCCACGCTGTGCACAGCCTCTGCATCCTCCTCCTGCACCCCTGAGCACTGCCACGACAGCCTCTGCATCCTCCTCCTGCACCCCTGAGCACTGCCACGACATCCTCTGCATCCTCCTCCTGCACCCCTGGGCACTGCCACGCTGTGCACAGCCTCTGCATCCTCCTCCTGCACCCCTGAGCACTGCCACGACAGCCTCTGCATCCTCCTCCTGCACCCCTGAGCACTGCCACGACAGCCTCTGCATCCTCCTCCTGCACCCCTGGGCACTGCCACGCTGTGCACAGCTTCTGCATCCTCCTCCTGCACCCATGGGCACTGCCACGACAGCCTTCACATCCTCCTCCTGCACCCCTGAGCCCTGGGCACTGCCACGACAGCCTCTGCATCCTCCTCCTGCACCCCTGAGCCCTGGGCACTGCCACGCTGTGCCCCCCTGCACTGCTGTGGCTCTGCATTCCCCTCCTGCACCCCCACCAGTCCCCCGGCCCTGGCCAGCCCCTGTGGGTCGGTGTTTTTGGAGCTCTGGGCTGCCTTTGGCGCTGTCCTGGGGTGACTTTGTGATGTTTGTGTCCCCAGCTGCCTGTTCTGTTTGTGTTGGGTGTTGTGTCCCGCACCTTTGGGACTGGTTCTGAGAGCAAAGGGGGGGAAGAGAAGTGCACAGTTTGTTTTCAGACACTGCACTCACTGCTTCACATTCCGCTCCTGGACTGTGTTCTCTGCAGCACGGACAGACAGTGGGACAGAGATCTCCTGTGCTTTTAGTTGGTTTTACCTAACAGAGGCAGAGAAATTCCCTGGACTGGTTTTGGGTTTTTTTTTCTTTTCCTTGGGACTGTTTAAACCTGCTCTGGACTGAAAACACAGAAAACACCGGGATCTCACACCTGCAGCCCCCCGGGGCCCAGGACAGCATTTTCCAGCACCGGAAGGACTGATAAGAGACTGATAAGAGACAGGGTGAGCTGAGCTACAACACACAGCAAGGACTTTCTCAGTTTTGCCATCTCTTTTCAGAAAAGCAAGATGTTTTATTGTTTAATGTTACTCATTTTTTATGCTTGTGGGCACTTTGTTTGTTGAATAAACAGCTTTTCCCACTTTTCTCTAAGGAGATTTTCCCCCTGACTGGTTGGGGAGGGGTTGTTTGGGTTTGTTTCCCAGACGGACCCCACTCAGAGGTTTCCTCCCAAATTTTCCCTAAAGCAGGTCAGGACCAGGCACCCGCCCTGGGTGGGTGTTTGACTCAGCTCCCCAGGCAGGGCTCGCCCCCAGGACCCCTTCCCACTCTGGGGCAGCACTCCCCCAGGCCCCAGCACGGTTCCCCCAGAGCTGGCGCTGTCTGGGGCCCTGAGCCACAGCCCAACTCGTGTGCAGGCTCTTGTGGCACCGAGGGAATCGGGGATAAATAATTAACACCCTGCTCCGCCTAATGCCGCATCCTCGTGAGCAGGACTCACCCAGAGATGTGGAAAACACACAAAAAGCTCTACCTGCGGCGCTGGGGAGCAAAGGGAGGTTTCCTCTCGCATGTGGATTTATCCTTCCACTGTGAACTCAAACATTTGCTATTTAAATTTTTGCCTCAGCACCCAGAGAAAACAAAGCCGGCAATTCAAAGCGCCTCTATATGAATATTTCTTGGGTTTCCACATGCTGATGGAGATCAAATCCACCACTGCTGTGCCAGCTTTCCTTTCATATGGGCTTTCCTGTCAAAGCCGATTTTCGTGCAACAAGTCAAGCAAAGCGCAGGCACTGGCACGCCCAGGAACACCGGAATAAATCAGGGGGAGTGGAAGGTGAGAAGGCAGCTGGTGGGAGCAGCCGTGCCCAGCGTCCCTGCAGATGTGCAGGTGCCACCTCTCAGCCTCTCCGGGGCGGTTCACAGGACCCGGGCTGTTACAGACCCTCCAGACCCACTCCCGCCACCTCCACGGTGCTGGGACGTGGTGACATCTGCAGAGACGCTCCTGCCCCTGCTGGGTGGGAAAGCCCTGCAGATGTCCTTCAGGGAAAAGGTGCCAGGGTTCAGCTGCTGTTCAGCAAAACCGGGGAATGGGGCATTTCCCTTCAGCTGGCAGCCAGTGCTGCAGAACACAACGGTCCCTGCAACGGGGGCTGCAGCTGGTGACCACACCATGAGCAGCTCTCAGAGCTGCCTGCCAGCACCTCAGAGAGAGACGACAAAAATTGTCACTGATTTTATTTAAGGTAGGAATTATTTCAGTTCTGACTTCTTGTGCCTTCAGAGGGATGTTCCCACAGACACATAAAAGTAATCTAGGAGGAATAAAACCCTTCCATGCCTTATGGAACCCCCTAGAGAACACGAGGATGAGGCTTTCACTGTGACAGAGGAGCTGAGGGCACTGCCAGTGACAGACGGGCAGCTGTCAGTCAGCCCTCCTGCCAGTCCCGTGAGCACCCACAGTGAAGAACCCCTGGGTTTGGGTGGAAGGTGTGCCATGGAAACAACTGACAGAAACTTAGCAGCAGGTCACTGGTGGGCAGTAAAGTGGAGGGAGTGAAATTCAAGGGAAAGTGAAGTCCAATGCAGCGTGGCCAGGCTGTGCCAGAGGCAGGGGCTGTGCCAGAGCTGCCACATCCCCGTCTGTGCTGCCAGGGAAGAGGTGACAGCGTGAGAACATCTCGTGGCACCGTGGTGAGAGCCTTGTTAGCTGGAGAGGAAACCTGCATCCACACAAACCCTGCGCAGGGAGAGATTTGGACAGGAGGGAGTGACTGGCACGGGTGGGAATCTCTCCCCTTCTCCAGGGAGGGATGTGCTGTCCCTGAAATGTTCAAGGCCAGGCTGGACGGGGCTTGGAGCAACCTGGGACAGTGGAAGGGGAACCTGCCCATGGCAGGTGGAATGAGATGAGTTTTGAGGTCTGTCCCCACCCGAACCTGTCTGGGATTCTGCGGTAACCTGGGGAGAATCGTGCCCTCAGCAGCCTCCAGCCGGGGTGCTCCTCACACAGCCTGTTTCACCCCCTCTGCTCCTTTCCTGCTTTCTTTTGCCTCATTCTGGGAGCTGTCTGTGCAGCTCCATCCAGGTTCTGAGCGGTGTAAGCAGCTGCTACCCTCTGACGGAGCTGGGGCTCTGCAGCTCAGCTGCACCTGCCTGGAGATCCCCGAGCGCTGCCAGCCCGGGCGCTCCGGTCAGCGACGGTGCCTGGAGACCCGAGCAGCAACAAACCTCCCTGCCCGGACAGGATCACAAGGAAAAGATGGATAATAACATCCTGAGAGCTGCGTTATTTCCTCAGACTGATTAATATTCCATAAAACACTTTGGGAAGCAGTTTACCGGGGTGTGAGCGGCAGCACTTTACGGCGGCTCTGGCTGTCAGAAAGTGTTATTAGAGCTGTTCCTGAAAATTGTGGTGTTAATATGCTGCTCAGAGTGCTGGGATTTGATCTACTAATGATGATCACCTGGGGCTCACAGCCTCTGCATGTGGCAGGGCTGACTTCTGCTAGAAATAATAATAACCAGGTAAAATTCATGCACGCTCACATTCCTGGAGTAACTAACAGGATTGTGCTAAGCAATTTGTAGATACGAGCTACACAACAAAAGGCAAATCACACTCCTCACATTTTCTCATTTCCTTTCCTTTACATTTCATTATGTTTCAGGCTAAAAAGTGCTTGGAAAGAGACGGTGGCAGCGGCATCCCTTGACACTTCAGGAGTTTAACAATACAAATACTTTCAAAATTCTTATTCCAAGCCATCTTTCCAGATGCCCACCTGTGTCTTTCTGCCCCTCAGGGAGGTACCGCACCCCTGATCCCATACCTGGGTCTGTGTATCTGCGGGGGTTTTGGTGGGATCACCATCCGAGGGGCAGGGGTTGGGGGCAGCCCTTGGGGAGCTGGCCCCACAAAGCTCAGTTCGTGCCAGGCCCACGTGAGCTGCAGACAGACCCTCCCTCTGCGTGTGTTCAGAGACGCATTTGGGGACATCTGCCAAGATCTGACAGCCCTGCTGCTTTCCTTCTCGTGCCTGCCGTGGTGAGGTCCCGGTGTGCAGGTGCTGGTGGTGAGACCCTCGGTGTGCTGGGTGCAGCCACCCTGTCCCCACCCCGGGGACAGCCCCCGAGCCCCTGTGCCCCTGCTCCTGATGATTGCGTGCTCTGAACTCGATTTAAGCCCAGGAAATTCCATCCCACCTAGGGCCAGGTGGCACGAGCTCCCTCTGCTTCCTCTCCAGCAGCACCCCGGTTGGGTTTGGCAGCTCCCGAGTTCATAGTGTGAGTGGTCAGGAGTGAGGGCATAACACAGCTCCCTGTTTGTCCTTTTCCCAGCCAGTGGCCACGAGACAAACAGGGGTGAGCCCCTGGCACCCTCGAGCTCAGCCTCTGCCAGGCCCCCAGCCCCTGGAGCACACTCACCCTCCCTGGGGAGGCCCTGCCCTCCACATGCACCTTTCACCTGGCTCTTGGGATTGTTTGCCTTGCCCAGGTCTTCGTGGCCAAGGTTTGCTCCACCTCTGCTCTGTGATAAAACCCCCAGAGCCCTGCCATCCCCTCCCCTGCTGCTGGAGACACCTCTGCTGGCACCCCACCAGCAGCACACTGCAACCCCCCACAGGAATCACCTCTCCGTTGATAGATTCTTCACCGAGAGGGAAAAGTGTGCGTAAATAGTCCCACTCCCAACTGCTGTGCCCTTGCAGCTGTGGGGAGCAGCGCTGGTTTCATTTGTCGGGGAATTGGGCTGCACTAACTGCGTGGAGAGATGCAGCTGAGATCTCTGCTTCAGAGTTCCCCAATTATAGTCCGCATGTCCAACCACTCGCAATGAAATTCATTTCATCCCTCACAGCGTAAATATCACCATTGCTCTGCTGTGCTGTTGCGACGCTTCCTTCTCGCTCTTTTAGCTGCTGGTATCAAATTGGCTTTGAAATTCGCCAGCCTCTGCAGCGCGGTGGGGCTTTGGTGCTGGTGGGCGAGGGACGCCAGCTGAGCAGAGGGCGGCGTGTCCTGGTTTGTCGTGGTGCCCAGGGCTCTGCCAGCACGGCCCCATGGCGGGGACAGCACCGCCAGGGCCCCAGGGAGAGACGCTCAGCCCCACGCCTCGTGGCCAGCGTGGGGAATGCCAAGGGGCGACTGCAGCCCTGCAGCTCCCACCCGCCCCAAACCCGTGTTCTCGTGCTTTTGGATAATGTGTGCACGCAGCATCCCGGGCACCCTCCCACCAGCACGGAGCCCCTGCTGCCAAAGCACCCCCGGGGCTCGGGGTGGATTTAAAGGCCCTGCAGGAGTCTCCTGGGACAAGCTCTGTCCAGAAACGAGTGAGCAAATTCAGTGGAGAAAATTGCATTAAAAAAGCACAGAAATCCCGGGGAGGACAGACCTTCCTCCTGAATTTCAGTTAGAGAGTCATGGAATCCCGGAATGGTTTGGGTTGGGAGGTGCCTTAAATCCCACCCAGTGCCACCATGGCAGGGGCACCTCCCACTGCCCCGGGCTGCTCCAACCTGGCCTTGGGCACTGCCAGGGATCCAGGGGCAGCCACAGCTGCTCTGGGCACCCTGTGCCAGCACCTCACACCCTTCCAGCCAGGAATTCCTTCCCTGTATCAGCTGCAGGCCAATGCCTGGTGATGTGGAAGGTCCCAGCACCTCCCTGTGATCCCTGATTGATTCCACGGGCACTGGAACATCGTGGAGCCTGCCAACAGCTCTTGCAAAGCAAACATAAATTTAAAAATGTATCAGTTACAATTTATTTCTATGACACTTTAACTCTTCTGTCAAGAACGCATTTAAATTAAAAATGAACGAGAAAACTGAAATAAGAGATGGGGTGAGTTGGAACGGATCAAAGGAAAACACTCAATCCTTAAGGCACTGCTCCATTGCTAAATCCCTGTCCTGTGACAAACACTCCAGTGCTGATTAAAAGCCTTCAAGGTCTCTTCATATTTCCAAGAAGAACAACTTAATAGTTTTGGATGTAGAATTTCTTTGCTATTTGCAGTTTTTGTCAAAAATTTTCATAGTTTTTAAGTGTAATTTTTTTTTTTTTTTTTTTTTTTTTTTTTTTTTTTTTTTTTTTTTTACAATATTCATGGAAGGAAAAACACAGTAATTTTACAGTGGGATTCTGGGATTTATTTGCCAGTAATGGGGCACGTTGCTGTAAGAAGCAATAACAGAGCAATGAAGGTGCTGCCATTGTCTTTAAGCGCATCTTAAGTACAGTCATTACAAATTGGACGTGGGTAATTCCACCTTTACGACTGGCTGTTTCATCTCCCCTCTCCTTCCCCTGACAAGAGTGTTCCTGAGCTAAATGAGTCTTTCCTGAAAGTGAAAGTCATGAGAGTTGGAAAAGGATTAGAGAGAACTTGAGGAGAGGCTGGGAATGGGGAAAATGAGAGATGTTAAAACACAGGAACATGTCCCTGGCTGAACTGCATTTTCCCTGCCTGGCTGAGCCCGAGCGCTGCAGAACATGTACAGACACAGGAGGGAGGGCTCCGTTCTAAAAAATAACTTACAGGAATTTCTCTTGGAGTACCAGAGCCCTGTATAAGACATTTTGGCAGTGCTGGGTCATAGGATGGTCACAGAATCAGGGAACTCCAGAATGATCTGTGCTGGGGGGCACCTTAAATCCCACCCAGTGCCCCCCCTGCCATGGCACAGACACCTCCAGCCCCAGTGTCCAACCTGGCCTTGGGCACTGCTGGGGATCCAGGGGCAGCCACAGCTGCTCTGGGCACCCTGTGCACCTTCAGGCCCTGGAAGGTGAGAATTATCTCAGCCCAGGCAGGACCTGAAGGGCTGCACAGAGCCCGGCCTCCTCAGCCTGCTCACCGTGCTTTAGAGGTCTGTCAGCCCCCTCAGGGAAGCTGCACTGAAGCTTCTCCAACATCCCTCAGTGTTACTGCAGCCCTGCTGCGGCTCTCATGGAAGTTTTTATTACGATTCCTAAATATCGACGTGTTTCTCTATTGCTGCATCGGAGGGAACAGAACGTTCCACACGTTCTGTAAATATTAGCCAGCCCCATTTAATAACTTTCTCATGATTTCACACCTAATAGTTTCCTGCAGTTAAAGAATAATTTATGAGTTTATTCGGTGCAGTAAATACGTGTTTGTGTCTGCGCAGAGTCAAAGCTCACGGCTGCGTGGAAGGAAATCAGTGCATTTCAATTGATCTTCAGCATGCAGCTCTGATTGCTATTCCTGCAGCATCCTCCCTGGAAGTGCAGTGCTGAGCTGGAAGCCCAGGCTGTTCGGAGTCCCCTTGGCCCCGTGGCTCCCACCATGTGCTGTCCCCCCTCATTCCGAACGTGAACCCGCTGCAGGTTCAGCAAAGCTTTCGTTTGTCACGATTGATTTCTGGTGTCAGCGTGCAGCGCCGTGCAAACCCATGGTGGGGGCTCCAGCCAGGGCCAGCACGTGCTCTGGGACTGCAGCTCGCCTGGGATTGCACCCTGCTGCTGCAGGTCACATAATTAAAGCAGCAGCATCTTCAAAATAATTGCAGCTCTTCCGCTGAAAGAGTGGCCAAGCACAGGAAGGGCTGCCTGGGCAGTGGCAGAGGGGACAAAAGCAACAGACATTGCACTTTGGGACAGGCTGGGCAGTGGCAGAGGGGACAAAAACAACAGACATTTCACCTTGTGGCAGGCTGGACAGTGGCAGAGGGGACAAAAGCAACAGACATTGCACTTTGGGACAGGCTGGGCAGTGGCAGAGGGGACAAAAGCAACAGACATTGCACTTTGGGACAGGCTGGGCAGTGGCAGAGGGGACAAAAGCAACAGACATTGCACTTTGGGACAGGCTGGGCAGTGGCAGAGGGGACAAAAGCAACAGACATTGCACTGTGTTGACAGGGTTTTTGTGGGGGCATCTGTCAGATTGAACTTGAAGATCTTGGGGGTCTTTCCAAACCTTGGTGATTTCATGGTTCAGTGTAATTTAGCTCGTCCTAGAGGACAGGTGTGACAGAGGTTTCTGTCCCATGATGGTGCCCCTGGCGATGGCACAAGTGTCACTGAGACACACAAAACAGTCGCACGCAGACGAGATTTCGCAAGGCAGAGGTCCTTCCGATCCCAGCTCACAGCTGAAAACCGAGAGAGGAAGAGACCCCTTTGTTTATTTTTTTACTTTTTATACATTTGTGGGTCTAGCAGAAGATTGGCTTTTTGGGGTTTCCACCCCTCAGCCTCAGTGGCCAGGCCAAGTGTCAGTTACAATTGTTTTCAGGTTAGAAATATGCAAAGAAAGGACAGAGAACGAAAAACAAAGGATTTGTTTATATTACATCTGTGGGAAAGGTAGAAAACTGCCGTTAATATTGTACAGTAACTAAAAGATCTGACTCCATTTATGAAAACCAAAAGGCTAATAAAGAAACTCAGAAAAACGAGGGTAACACACAGGGAGTCAGTGTCCCCACGGCCGCAGGAGGGTTTGTGCCCAGCTGGAAGGTCCTACACCAGCCCACCCGCCCCCACCCCTACCCGCAGGCCTCCTTGCTGAAAACAGAAAGCAATTTGTCCTCAGCACCCTGGCCTGTCAATATGTATGGTGCATATCAAAAATTAAGATCCATTTTGTCATGTAAATAAAATATGAGGACATTCCAGGAGCCAAATTGCATTTCAGTTCCTAAAGAGGCCCCCTTGGGTTTTTGGAACACTCTATGGAAAACCAGGGTGAGCCAAGAACTGCCCATGGCAGAGAGGTTGGGACTAGGTGACTTTTAAGGTCCCTTCCAGCCCACAGTCACAGAAAGTTCTGAGCTGGAAGGGACCCACCAGGAGCATGAAGTCCAAGTGATGCCTTGGGAACGCTGACATGGAACAGAGACTGGACAGAGCCAGAGAATAAAGTAGATATTTATTAAAAGGCCTCCAGGATAAACCTTGGGCAGGAAAAGAGCCTGACCAGGGACCCACCCAAGGTGGACCCAAAATGGACACAAAATGGTCACAAAATGGACACAAAATAGACAGCCAGTCACTTTTATAAGTTTTGGTCCATTTGCACATTGGTGTTTAATTGTCCCATCCCAGCTCCAGGCTGTGAGCTCCCATCCCTCTCGTTCCTCCCTCCAGCCACCCTTGTTTGTGCTTTGGGGCTGGAAGTTGTCCTTGGTGAGCAGCAGGAACAGGATTTGTTTTGTGTCCCTGCTGTGTGCAGAGAGCTGAGTGACGCTGAGTGTGAGCTCAGAGCTGCACCTGGGCAGTGCAGAACATGGAACAACGCAAAGATAGAACTGAAGGTGTCACCAGCCTGCAGTGAAGGGCCTGTGCAGGGTAGAGCCCACTGGAGTCACCAGTACAGCTCTGAGCAGCTGGGACAATCCCCTTCGTGCTCCTGTGACAATAATAAATGACTATTCCAACACAAACCCCCTCCCTTCATGTGTGTCAGAGCACAGCAAGTGCCAAACCATCCCTGACCCACAGCTCCGGGCCTGGATCATCCCAGGGACACCCAAACCATCCCTGACCCACAGCTCCAGGCCTGGATCATCTCCAGGGACATCCAAACCATCCCTGACCCACAGCTCCAGGCCTGGATCATCTCCAGGGACACCCAAACCATCCCTGACCCACAGCTCCGGGCCTGGATCATCCCAGGGACACCCAAACCATCCCTGACCCACAGCTCCAGGCCTGGATCATCCCAGGGACACCCAAACCATCCCTGACCCACAGCTCCAGGCCTGGATCATCCCAGGGACACCCAAACCATCCCTGACCCACAGCTCCGGGCCTGGATCATCCCCAGGGACACCCAAACCATCCCTGACCCACAGCTCCAGGCCTGGATCCTCCCAGGGACACCCAGGTCCTTCTCTGATGGTTTCCCCTGCCCAGGAGGAGGACAGGGCTGAGGGGAGCCTCTCACAGACACCGCAGCCACCGCAGCCTGTGCCTGCAGAGAAATACTTCTTCTTTTAATTGGGCACTCTCGGAAGATGTTGGCTTGTATAAAAAAAGAAATAAAGCATCTCAGCTAAACTCCAAGTAGTAAATCACAGCTGGGAAAGGAGGAAACTTGTCCATTTAGGACATTGCACCTCAGGCTGAGTCCAACCCATAACAGTGCAGGTGAGCCAGGGCTGGGTCCAGGAGCTGGAGCCAGTGATCCTGGTGGGACCCTCCATCTCTGCACCTTCTGTGACCCTGCTGGTGGGTCCCTCCCTCTCAGCACCTTCTGTGACCGTGCTGGTGGGACCCTCCCTCTCAGCACCTTCTGTCACCCTGCTGGTGGGTCCCTCCCTCTCAGCACCTTCTGTGACCCTGCTGGTGGGACCCTCCATCTCAGCACCTTCTGTGACTGTGCTGGTGGGACCCTCCATCTCTGCACCTTCTGTGACCGTGCTGGTGGGACCCTCCATCTCAGCACCTTCTGTGACCCTGCTGGTGGGACCCTCCCTCTCAGCACCTTCTGTGACCCTGCTGGTGGGACCCTCCATCTCAGCACCTTCTGTGACTGTGCTGGTGGGACCCTCCATCTCTGCACCTTCTGTGACCCTGCTGGTGGGACCCTCCCTCTCAGCACCTTCTGTGACCCTGCTGGTGGGACCCTCCAGCCCAGCACCTTCTGTGACCCTGCTGGTGGGTCCCTCCCTCTCAGCACCTTCTGTGACCCTGCTGGTGGGACCCTCCATCTCTGCACCTTCTGTGACCCTGCTGGTGGGACCCTCCAGCCCAGCACCTTCTGTGACCCTGCTGGTGGGTCCCTCCCTCTCAGCACCTTCTGTGACCCTGCTGGTGGGACCCTCCATCTCTGCACCTTCTGTCACCCTGCTGGTGGGACCCTCCCTCTCAGCACCTTCTGTGACTGTGCTGGTGGGTCCCTCCAGCTGGAGACAGAGCTGCAGGTCTGTGTTTAAGGGTAGAATGGCACGTCCCTGCACTGAGCACCGAGCCTGACCCCGCTGTCCTGGCCTGAATGCCTCGCCCCTGGCTCTGGGGATGCATTTCCCCCTTGTTCCCAGCTCTGCCCCAAAAACCGTGCAGTAAATAACGTTCAGCAGCAAGGAGGACGTGTTCCATTCCGAAGGTGAGGTGTGACTAATCCCTTCACTGTGTTAAGCACTTTGAGATCATCCCGTATAAAAATCACTATAAACATTTAATATTCTCATAGAAGTAGTGTCAGTGCTGCCTGCCTGGGAACCTGTCCCAGGAGAAAAGGGCAGAGATCAAGGAAAGTATTCAAAAGGATAATTAAATATTTAAGAAAAGCCGTTAAATAGTGTGGGCCAGGATTGCAGCCAGCATAAATCACAATGACTCTGTTGGTGGGTCTCTGCTGGTTTATATTAAAAGAAGCTGCTTTGGGGTGGCTTCTAAAAGCCTTCTAGAATTGCTGGTGTCATTACAGTGTCTTCTACACCAGGGCAGTGTCAGAGCTGCTGTTTTTCAGCACACCTAATGAGGAAATCAGGGTAAAAAATATAGTCTCGGGAGTAAAATGTTTTCACGTAGAAAACTTGTTTAAAAATTAAGTATTGTGGAGTGTGTGCTGTGACGCGCCGCTGACAGACACCGAATTTATTCTTTTGGTGGGCAAAGAGGCTGAAACTCTTCTGCCAGCAGTTTGTGGCAGTAGATGGGTGTGGGACACGCCCAGGGTTTGGTACCTGACAGAACAGGAGCAGCTGGGCTGTGCCCAGGGCAGCTCTGGCCCCGCAGGCAGCTGGTGACAGCAGGCTCAGCAGATGGGTACCTCCACATGGAGAGCCCAGCTCTGCCCCTCAGAGCCCCCCTGGATGATGAACAGCCCAGCTCTGCCCCTCAGACCCCCCCCTGGATGATGAACAGCCCAGCTCTGCCCCTGAGAGCCCCCCTGGATGATGAACAGCCCAGCTCTGCCCCTCAGAGCCCCCCTGGATGATGAACAGCCCAGCTCTGCCCCTCAGACCCCCCCTGGATGAAGAAGAGCCCCCCTGGATGATGAACAGCCCAGCTCTGCCCCTCAGAGCCCCCCTGGATGATGAGCAGCCCAGCTCTGCCCCTCAGAGCACGCTGCTCACTGCCCTCGTTCCCAGCCAGTGCAGCAGCCCGGGCTCTGGCACCTGGCAGCCCCAGGACAGGGAGAGGCTTTCCAGATCCCCCTTTTCCTCCAGACACCCTCCACCAGGCCATATGTCATCCCTAATCCCCGGCACGCACGGGGAATAATTGGAATTATTCTTTATCCGGCCGCAGCTTGCATTGTAAAACAGAGAGGCAAGCGCAGAGGGGCCGTGTAAGAGGAATAAGTGGGTTTAATTGAGGTCACGCTGATGTGACAAGTCTAGGAGCTAAATGAGGTTTTAAGTTAAAGTGGGAAATGGCTGAGGTTAACTCGCACATCCCTTGAAGTTGTTTTTCTTTCTACTTCTCTCTTTTCGGTACCTTAATTTTGTCAAATTAGTCTGTTCTAGATTCTGCAGGTTAAATTTAAGACTAATGTATAGGGAGTGCTTTGGAAAATGAGTTTGTGACAAAACACTGCTGCTTGAGAAGTGAACAAATGACCAGAAGAGCTTCTTGCCCAGAACTGAGGGTCTCTCCTGCCTGGTGCAGGGCAGCACATTCATTCTTTCATGCAAAAGGTAAAAAGGATGAAAATGCTAAGTGGTTCTGGGGAGTGGGGTGCCACCACACAAGCCCTGGGTCTCTTTGTTGCACAGGCTGGGGGTGAGAAAGAGACTGGGACGTGATGGAAATCCATTTATTGTGGCCTGGGAAGAGCAGCCGTGCAGACAAGCCAGCGTCTCCAAAGGATATTTATGGCATTCTCCATATAAATATGCACACGGGATACAGGCGAGAATATCACTTTTCATATCCTCACCACAAGTGCTGCTGCCATTAATCTGTCACAGCCATCCTTTAGGTGCAGTTTCAAGTTTGATGTAGTAAAGATATGTGAATTTGAAATTTTATTTCAGGGCTGTCACGTGAGTACATAAAAAAGCAGAGAGTAAGGGAGTGTTTGTGTGTGAGCTGTGGGAGCACGTGCACTCCGCACGTGATCCCCAAAAATGTGGAACGCGTGGAGTTCAGGATGCTACATTTCAGAAATGCTGAAATAGCCCAAAATTTTATTTATCCTTATCCTGAGAAATCACATTGATGTCACATACCATAAATCCAGCTGTACATTTGATTTTTGTGGGAAGTTCTTTGTTTTGTCAAAGGGGTTGGCTAAGCTCACAAAATTAACCTTGTGCCCTCATCCCTCAAACCCCTTTTGCTTCTCTTTCCAAAGGCGACAAAAAATCCCCAGCCCTGAGAAACACCCTGAGAAAAACATTCTGTTTCCATGACAGCCACGGTTTGCACCGACTCTTCCGTAGCTGAGGGGCTCACGCAAGCGGCTCTCGATAATCCTGACCAGGGTTTCATTTCGCTCTGTGACTTAACTGCATTAATAATTCAAGGTAATGCTCAGTGTCCGCTGAAGTCAATGGGACTTAAGCTCGCGAAAAATAAGTTTGCTGAATTAGGGTGGAAATAGAATTATGTTGGACCGCCCTGCAGCCTCGAGTGACTGGTTGAGAGGGGATGAGTTCATTCGATGAGCGCAGGAAATTAAAATTGACCTTCAGATCACTGATTTTTGGAGAAAAAAAAGAAGCAAAGCTCTTAAGAATGGAGCCTTTGACTGCTAGAAAGGTGTGAGATCTATTTATAGCAGCACGTGCCATTTTTGTACAGCGTTCCGAGTTATTTAAAGTGATGACAACGTGTCTGCTGCTCTGAGGGAGCAGGTTCTTGGAGCTGAGGTCGAGCAGATCGCGTCACTGATGGGGAAAACATGAAATCATCCCCGGCAGTGAGCAGGGGCCGGTGTGGAATTGGGAATTCTCCCCGGCAGAGCTCTGCGGGCTGCTCTGCTCCTGGTTTTCCTGCTCTCCCCGCCCTGCGCAGGAGCTGCTCCCCTCGGCTCTCACGCCCGCGGGACGCGAACCCCAACAAACCCGGATCCTGCAACTGCTGGGAACGAAAATGCTTTTCTTCAAATCACCCTGTGCTTTCGAGTGTGAGGATGGTGCTGCGAGGCAGCTGGCTCTAAATATAGCACGGGCCCGCTCCCGAGGCGCCGGGAGAGGGGCGGAGGAGACGCGGCTGCTGGAATAGCGCCGAGGGGAGCAGAGGGGACGGATGGAGCACGGGAATGGGGGATACGGGGGAGCAGGGATCCTCTGAGAGGGGATGGAGCACTGAGCACCAGAATGGGGGATACTGGGGAGCAGGGATGGATGGAGCACCGGAGTGGGAGATACTGGGGAGCAGGGATTGATGGAGCACCGGAATGGGGGATACTGGGGAGCAGGGATTAATGGAGCACAGGAATGGGGGATACTGGGGAGCAGGGAATGATGGAGCACCGGAGTGGGGGATACTGGGGAGCAGGGATTGATGGAGCACCGGGGATACTGGAGAGCAGGGATGGATGGAGCATGGGAATGGGGGATACTGGGGAGCAGGGATTGATGGAGCACCGGGGATACTGGAGAGCAGGGATGGATGGAGCATGGGAATGGGGGATACTGGGGAGCAGGGATTGATGGAGCACCGGAGTGGGGGATACTGGGGAGCAGGGATTGATGGAGCACCGGAATGGGGGATACTGGGGAGCAGGGATTAATGGAGCACAGGAATGGGGGATACTGGGGAGCAGGGAATGATGGAGCACCGGAGTGGGGGATACTGGGGAGCAGGGAATGATGGAGCACCGGAATGGGGGATACTGGGGAGCAGGGATTGATGGAGCACCAGAGTGGGGGATACTGGGGAGCAGGGATTGATAGAGCACTGGGGTGGGGGATACTGGGGAGCAGGGACTGATGGAGCACCGGAGTGGGGGATACTGGGGAGCAGGGATCCTCTGAGAGGGGATTGATGGAGCACTGGAATGGGGGATACTGGGGAGCAGGGACTGATGGAGCACAGGAGTGGGGGATACCGGGGAGCAGGGATGGATGGAGCACCGGAATGGGGGATACGGGGGAGCAGGGATTGATGGAGCACAGGAATGGGGGATACTGGGGAGCAGGGATGCTCTGAGAAGGGCTTGATGGAGCACTGAGCACAAGAATAGGGGTTATTTGGGAGCAGGGATGCTCTGAGAGGGGATTGATAGAGGTGCCTGCCAGGGGCACAGGAACAGGAATTATTTGGGAATTCCTCCCACCTCCTCCAGCCCTCGGGAAGCCGAGTGGCAGCGGAACGTTCTGCTGAGCCTGGAAATGGGACGGCTCCAAAGCAGCAGTTTAATCACAGGACTTTTATTGGGGTCACCCGTGAGCCTTGCCAGCTCCGGCCTCTCTCCGCAGGCGTTATCGCTGTCGCTGGCATGTGTAGGATTTTCCATTTATCTCCAAGTCAGATTTTATCTGGTGCAGGCAGCTGACATCAGCCGGGCACGGCATTTGCCCAGGAATAAAGAACTCTGCTGAGGCAGGCACCCCAAACACCGCTCTTTTCACACGTGAGCACCTCTCCCCACCCTTGTCGCCT
Source organism: Hirundo rustica (assembly GCF_015227805.2). Taxonomy (NCBI): domain Eukaryota; kingdom Metazoa; phylum Chordata; class Aves; order Passeriformes; family Hirundinidae; genus Hirundo; species Hirundo rustica. The sequence continues at coordinate 409,220 of NC_053458.1, read as the reverse complement.
GTTTGTTGACCAAGGGTAGGTTCCCCATCTGTGTTTCCTTATAGGACAGTGTGCCTGGTTCCCATTTCCCCCTCCACAGCCCACGGAGAGCACTGACGCCAGCAGAAATGCCCAGCCAAGCCTGAAAGGCAAGTCCAGCCCCTGGGCACCCCAGGGGGGTCTGGGCACAGCCCGGAGTGTCCTGGTCCCATCTGCCAGGCACAGGCAGCCCTGGGCACCTCGTGCCCCTTCCCACACTCTGCAGGTGCAGGTGCAGGGAGCTGCCAGCCAGCCCCCAACTCACAGAACATGATTTATAAATTTATATATTTGTTCTGAATGAGCCATTAGTGAGCAGATCAAACCCCACTCTTGGCTGCATCTTCTGGCAGGCAGGGATGGAGGATGGAGGATGGAGGATGGAGGATGGAGGATGGGGGATGGAGGATGGAGGATGGAGGATGGAGGATGGAGGATGGAGGATGGAGGATGGAGGATGGAGGATGGAGGGGTGGCAGGTGGGTGTGCACAAGAGCCAAACGCACCCCTGAGGCTTTAAGGGATTCCAAAATTGGATGTCAGTTATTTCTTTAATTACCTTCAATATTTCAAGCAGAAGCCCTTTCACATTTTTCTTCCTAAAAAGCCATAAATAATGATTCATTAGCAAGAAACCAGTCATTACTTATATCTCCTTGTCTGTTTGCCCAGGAAGGGTCTCCGTGATCTCCCTTTTTTGCAAGTGTGTGGCAGAAACGGCAGATTATCCTGATGCTGCCTCAGCCTCCCCCACCATCCTGCCCAGGAACCTGGAGCTGAAAAGGGAATATTGGGGTATTGATAGACAAAAACTTGGTGGTGGCCATGAAGCGTCACAAGCTTGCTCTGGGTTAAATGAAGCGTTCCGTTTGACCTGAAATGACTCCTGGCTTCCTTGGAACTGCCAAAACATTGAGAAGTCATTTAGCTGCACAGCCTTAATTAAGCAACTGCCTCCAGTTATGATTTACTCTGTCATTCAGAAAATTAGACCTTCACACTGTTCCTGATTTTTGCCAGCGTCCTTAAGGACAGCGTTTACCCAGATCAGCTGTAGTTTGGGGTGTTCCAGCATCCAGATGCTGAGCCTGGAATGCAGTCACGTTTACAGGAATGTCCCTGCAGATCAGAGGCTACGGGAGCTCTGAGTCGGGCACTCAGTCCTGAGGTGGAATTGCTGCTCCTGTCCTACAGATCCTGGGCTGATCATCTTCCCTGCAGCAGGACTGGAATTGCATTTTGGTGCTAAGGCAGTTGTGCGCTGTTACAGCAATGCACATCCCAACTTCTTACCCAGCACACCTGAAGTGACAGCACTCGGATTTCATTGCAGAGTCACGTGTGCTGTGCGTGGAGTGAAACCTTCCTGCACATTCCCAGTGCTTCCCATGGAACCTTCCTGCACATTCCCAGTGCTTCCCATGGAACCTTCCTGCACATTCCCAGTGATTCCCATGGAACCTTCCAACACATTGCCAGTGATTCCCATGGAACCTTCCAACACATTCCCATTGCTTCCCATGGAACCTTCCTGCACATTCCCAGTGCTTCCCAGGGAACCTTCCAACACATTGCCAGTGATTCCCATGGAACCTTCCAACACATTCCCATTGCTTCCCATGGAACCTTCCTGCACATTCCCAGTGCTTCCCATGGAACCTTCCTGCACATTCCCAGTGCTTCCCATACATCACAGAACCACAGGATGGTCTGGGGAGCACACCGAAAGTTCCATCACCTCCCACTGTCCCAGGCTGCTCCAGCCCCAGTGTCCAACCCGGCCTTGGGCAATGCCAGGGATCCAGGGGCAGCCACAGCTGCTCTGGGCACCCTGTGCCAGGGAATGCCACCCTCACAGGGAACAATTCCTTCCTCCTAGCTAATTTAAACCTACTCTCTGGCAAACCATTCCCCGTGTCCTGTCCCTCCATCCCTTGACCAGAGCCTCTCTCCATCTTTCCTGCCCTGCAAGGTCACGGTGAGGTCACCCCAAAGCTTCTCCTCTCCATGTGAACTTTCCCAGCTCTCCCAGCCTCTCCTCCCAATAGAGCTGCTCCATCCCTGGGATCATCCTGGAGCCTCCTCTGGGCTCTCTCCAGCAGCTCCAGGTCCCTCCTGTGCTGGTTTGGGGCAGCTCTGCAGGTGGGGCCTCACCTGAGGGGGCACAGCGGCAGGATCCCCCCTTGCCCCGAGACAAAAGAGGTTTTTGTGCTCTGTGGATTTCTGCAGGGCTGCTCTGGCACCCAGCACTGACACCGGTGCTTGTGTGCATTTATATCTCCATAAATACACATATATTAAATTAAAAACAAGTCAATATCTATATAGTCAATTAAATAAATACCCGCTGCGAGATGTGTATTTATAAATACATGTGTGAGTGTGTCAAGAAAGCCTTCAGAACGGGAGAGACAGAAGGCTGGGCTATGTCTAATGGATTGCCATAATCACAGATTCTGATTCATACTCATCATCTGAAAACAGCCAGCCAGAAGATGAAATAACTTCGCATCAATCAAACACTAAATGAATATGTTATTAAGGATATTGTACACTATCAGAACCACCACGTGAGCAGCGTGTGCCTTCAGTGCCTTCCACGGCAGAGCAGCGCTGTCAGATAAGGGTCACTGCCCAAAACAAAGCAAAGCGGGGAGGGAGAAGTGATCCACCCCGCGTTCCCCACGCATTCCTCCCCCGCTTTCCCTCCGTGCTCGCTGCTAGCCGTCTCTCTTGAGGAGAATGGGACAACGCCAGCTCCCTGCCCCGCTCAGCCCTGCTTCCACCGCGCACTGCCCAGGCCAGCCGAGGCCACGGACCCCGGCAGCTGATGGAACCTCTGGAGCTGTCCTGGAGCCCGGAACAGCCCCGTGGTGGTGCAAAAACCCCCGGCACCGGCACCCAAAGAGCGCTGCCCCACGGTGCCGCCTCACTCACTGGTGGCCCAGGAGGGAGAAGGCAGCTCCCGGCTCCTGACCGAGGAGCAGACTGCAGGCGTGCGAGAGCGCTGCCGTGCTGGAGGCTCCGGAGGGCGGGAGCTCAGGGGAAACCGCCGCAGGTGGCAGCTGGGTGGAAGAAGCCATGGAGAAGCGGTGCTGGGGCAGAGCAGAAAAGCATTCCCAGAGCACAGGCTGGCACTCGGTGTCCTGGTGTGTTACCCTGGTTTTTCTGAGTTTTTAAAGCCTTTTGAATTTTCATAAATGGAGTCAGATCTTTTTAGTTACTGTAGAATATTAGAGCAGTTTTCTACCTTTTTCCCACACATGTAACATAAACAAATCCTTTGTTTTTCATTCTCTGTCCTTTGTTTGCATATTTCTAACCTGAAAACAATTGTAACTGATAGTTGGTTTAGCCACTTGGCTGAGGGGTGAAAAACCCCAGAAGCCAATCTTCTGCTAGACCCACAAACGTATAAAAAGTAAGAAATAAAACAAAGAGTCTCTCTCTCCACCTGGACTCAGTTTTTGAGCCGGATCAGAGGAACCTCTGCTCTGCGAAACCTCTTGTCTGCGTGTGGCTGCTTTGTGTGTCTCGGTGACACTGGTGCACCAGCCCCCTCCCGGCCCCTCCTCTGCCTCCCCACCACGCTGCTGCACGGCTGTGGCAGCAACGATCTGCGGAGCACAGACCAAAGGAACAGAGCAGCGGATCCTCTGCTGCTAAAATCAACAGGGGATAAACATCACAAATCCTCTGGACTCGGGGAATTGTGGTTCAAACAACCGGAAGCAGAGAGCACACATTGCTCTGGGGAATAAAAGGAAAGAAAGGAAAAGCTGTGTACAGCCGTGGCCTGTGAGCTGGAGGGAGCAGAGCAGAGCTTTCCTCCTGCTCTCTGGAGTTTAAAAGCGCTGCCCAGATGATGTGACCCGGGCAGCAGAAGGCTGGCAAGGGACCATGTGCAGCGGGAGCTGCTGCAGCCGGGCAGCCAGAGCGTCTGCAGAGAGGTTTGGGATCCGCAGAGCCTCAGCCAGGGCCGCCGCACGCTCCTCGTTAGCGCTCGGCTTGTTTATTACCTGCACCCTACACTGTTCTGCTTGCTTAATTAAAATGTGACGTGGTGCAATTCAGATTCTGTACAGACACCCATTACCACAACACTATTACCTTTATCAACCAAGCTCATCACCTCATTAAAAGAAGATGTCAATTTGGCCTGACAGGATCAACTTCCAGAACATCCTCCCTGACTGGCTTTATTTATATTACACTTCCTCCGTTTATTAATTAGAAAAATATTTTTTGTCCTTCTGATTCTTACTAAATACTGATTTTTCTTATTACCTTAATATTATCCCGAGTTTCTACCCCCTGTGCTATTCATTTTCCCTTTCTCCCATTTTTCCCATTAAATTCGCTGCAGTTTTCCTGTAGGTCAGTTGAAGGTTCTTTGCCCGGTATTTTTTAGGCACTATCACTTCCCTTCCCGATTGTACCATACAGTGAGTGACCTCTGAAGGACTCCAGGATGTTTTTATGAAACGGATTGTAACTGTTTCCACAATTTTAATGATTTGTTTACGTTATGAAGCCCGGACTTCATCTTAACAACACCTGTTATCACCAGCAGGCTGCCAGCACCGGAATCTCATCTCCCACCCAGCTCTGGTGGTGTTGGAAATTCCTCCTTAATTGATGGGTTAGCCCTGGGACAAGCTGTCCCGGGGTTACGGGGAGCAGCGCCTCTCCTGCTGGCAGATGGCTCTGCTGGGGTGCCTCACACACACACAGGGTTTAAATCAGATCACTCGGGCTGGGAAACACCGCCAGGGTCCTCAGCTCCAGCCTCTGCCGCATCCCCACTGCCCCTGTTACAGAGTGCCAGGGACTCCTCCCCACCCTGGCAGTCTGGTCCAGAGCCTGACCTCCCTTTTTCTGAAGAAATTTTCCCAAATATCCAACCTGAACCTCCCCTGGTGCAACTCCCAGCTGTTTGTCCTTGTGCTGTCCTTGTCCTGTCCTTGAGAAGAGCCCGACCCCAACCTCGCCACCCCTCCTTTCAGGGATCTGAGCTCTCTCAGACAATAATCTCATAAAGCTGACCTCATTTTAGTGGAGGCTCCTCTGTGGGTGTCTGGATGGAGCTGCACACCTCTGCCACCCTCCTTCCACCTTATTGCTGTAAAATCCCTGCCAGGGACCCGACAGGACAGCCGAGTTTCCTGTGCAACCCCAGCAACCCCCACAGCTGCCTGCCTTTGAACCTGCAGAGAGCATCCTTGTGCAGGAGGGATGGGAATGGCAGGAAAGTAGGGGTTTAGGAGCAAAATAAGAACTGCATTTTTATTGGGAAATAGATAGGGTTTCTGTTCGTTACTAAGGTTTTGTGCTGGATGACAATTCATCGCATTTTTGGTTTCCAGTTAGTGTAGGGTTTAACATGTCAGACTGTAAGCAGGAATAACAGTACACTCACTTGGATATAAATATAATAAATAAAACATGCTGCCACTGTGATGATCAGGAGTAATAAAGCACTTGACACAAAACCCCAAGAGCATCCTTCCCCTGACCCCCCCAAAGCATCTGGGCAGTTTCACCTCGGATATTTGATCTTGTTTCTTGGGTTTAGAGTGTGACATTTCACTAAAGCTGCCCTTGCTGGGGATAATTGTTGCTGGGGATAAAGACAGCTGCAAACTCTGAGGTAGTGGATGGGTAAAGCAACACAAATCCTCTCAGTGTCAGTGAATATCATGACTGAAACGTGATAATAGATCCGATTTTGTATCATTTATGAGCACAAAAGGGGGTTTTACTGCTTGAATTAACACACAAGATGGTATTAAAGCTTTTCAGCTAAACTCATAGTCAAAGAGATATCAAGGAAACTCTACTTTTATTGGTGATGCTGTGCATAAAATTATCCAGGCATCACAGGGAAGGAGTGTGAAATCAGCCCAAAGCTTCCTCCTTGAATTGATGCCTCTTCCTTTTCAGAGTGTGCTGTTGTTTAGCAGTGACATTTAATAATGTATTGGAATAATTGCTGGAGTTTACTGCTCATTACTTCTTTAAAACCCCAGGAATACAGTAACAGTTCTTTGATTTTTTTTTTTTTTTAATACGAAAATAATTTTCACTATAAAGTTTGAAGGAAAACACGTGCTCTGTACTTGTAATTTGATAAAGTCATTGCTGTTTCCCTGCTGTATTTTAATTCTTAAAATTATCATTTCAATTGCAGCTGTGCAGGCTCTAGAAAGAGGACTTAAAAGGCGAGTTATTATTTTTTCTGAGCAGTGTTTTAGGCCGGTTCCTGGGGCTCCACCCCGCAGCAGCTGCGGCTCTGCTCTGCGGGCAGTGGAGCAGGTTTTAGGGAACGGCATCAGCTGCCAGCTTTCCTGGGGAGTTGTGCTCTGGTTCTGGGCACAGGGTTCTGTCTGACGGGGGTCCCCTGGTCGCAGCTGCTGGCTCTGGGGCTGGACAAGGGACCTCGGGGTGCCGGTGCCATGCCCGGGGTGGGTGCAGGGGGTTTGTGCACGTGGCCGTTCCCCTGTCCGAGCCCCCTGCTCCTTCCCCTCTCCTCCTGAGCACAGGGCACTGGAAACCAAGTGGGTAAGGCAACATTTCTGCAGAGAGGCCTCCTCTGGAGGTCTCTCCCTTCCTGAGACTATTTCACTAACAAAATTGCTTTTAAAAAATCAAATTCATCTCCCTGCGCTGCCCTGCCTGGTCACCTGATGGACACAGCACAGTGCTCTGCAGTGAAATGCAGCTTTACTGGTCTTCACCCTCTGGACAGTAAATTACTGTGCTCATCTAACATTAATTAGCTTTAAAATAGCAAATAGCCTTCTCTGCAACGTGCAGAGCTGCTGGAGCGTGTCCAGGGCAGGGAACAAACCTGGGAAGGGGCTAGAGAATCCCTGAGGGAGCTGGGAAGGGGCTGAGCCTGGAGAAAAGGAGCTCAGGAGGAACCTTGTGACCCTGCACAACTCCTGACAGGAGGGGACAGCCGGGGGGATTTGGGATCTGCTCCCAGGGAACAGGGACAGGAGCAGAGGGAACGGCCTCAGGCTGGGCCAGGGGAGGCTCAGGGTGGACAGCAGCAGGAATTTCCCCATGGAAAGGGAGCTCAGGGACTGGAAGTGCCCAGGGAGGTTTGGATCCCCATCCTGGAGGTGCCCAGGGCAGGGCGGGAGCTGGCACTGAGGGCTCTGGGGACAGCCTGGGCATGGGGCACAGCTGCACCCGGTGACCATGGAAGGATTTTCCAGCCTCAGGGCTCCTGGGATTTCTCTGGGATTGCTTTCATTCAGAACCTCAGCCCTGCCCCAGCACCAGTGCCCCGCTCTGGATGCAGAGCCAGGGCTCGCTCTGATGTCAGCAGCAGGTTTGTCTTTCACACATTCACCAGTGTGCAGAAAGAGTCTCTCAGCACAAATATTATTCACTTCTAAATTCTTTTTAAGCTTCAAGTTGTTCAGCAATGAAAGGAGAGAGCAATCTAATCAGAGCAGTACTTGCTGCATTTTGAAGTGAGAGCAGTCTCACAATTCACAGACTCAATCATTTTCCAATCACAATTAACGTCATGTTAGCTAAGGAGTCAGGAGAGAAAAATAAAGGGATGGGCACTCAGGGAGGGAAATGTAACGTGGTGAATCTCACACGCTGCTCACTTTCAGAGCTCCTGAGCTCACGCTGCTGTACAATCAAAGTCCTCCTCATGCAAACCTGAAGGAACCGGACAGACAGCCCCCAGTGAAAACCAAACCTTTCCCAGTGTCCGCAGCTGAGAACAGTGACATCCTCAGGGGTCTTTCTTTCTCACCCTCCACTCTCCTGGGGTCAGTGGAGGCTGCAGGCAGGGAGGGGAACACAGCAGCTGTGGCTGGTGGAAGAGAGCTCTGTGCCATGCTGGCCCTGCCCTGCTGAGCCCCCTCTGAGCCCCCTCTGAGCCCCCTCTCTGGGCAGGGAGCTGCTCTGCCAGCACCAAAAAATCCTCTGCAGTGGCACTTCCTGACTTCCAGCAGCACACCTGGACACCTGGACGGGACTTTGCAAGATTCCACTTCACTGAACTTCAAAAAATACAGGATTTATGGCGAGGTTGGCCAGTCTGGTCAGAGGATTTCCATCCTCTGGCAATTCCAGCTGCATGGCATTCCAGGTGTGTTTGACACTGCCGTGGGGATTATGCTCACCCCTTTTAGAGCCTAAATCGAGGCAGTGAGCTGCTGTTCACAGAGAGCAGCATCAGCTGGAGGCTCCCTGGGTTTGTTTCCCTGCAGAAGGCGAACTCTGGGAGCATCTCCTCCCCAGGAATCTGGAAGATCCGAAGTGAAACATGAGTCCAGCAGCGTAAGAGGGAGAAAGGTGAAGAGTTAGTTAACAGGAGGCAAACATGAAGCGGTGCAGTCACATCTGTCAGCTGCTGTTAGAACCCTACTGCTGACGGTTTTCCCACATAAATTCCTTTCAAACTGCAGTGAGACCCCGGGAGCCCCGCAGCTCTCCCAGCTGACAGCCCGCAGCCGGCGCTGGTTGGCTCCCACCTCATTCCATCAGCAGCTTTCACCTTCTGCAGGTAGAAGGATTTAAAGGATACGGGGAGAATCATCTCTCGGCATCGTCACGGGTGCTTGAAGGAAACAAGCGGTTCAGGGATGCCTCAGGGCTGGCAGGACCAGCTGTGCCCTGCTCGGAGCCCTTGGGGTGGAGGATCCGTGCAGGAAGGACCGCAGGACACACCTGGGCCACGGAGGGTTTCAGCGAGCTGGGACTGTGGTGCCAGGAGGAGCAGCGAGGTGCAGTCCAGGAGAGGCCTGGTGCTCCTGCTCTCCGTCCCTGCAGGACTCACGGGCTGTGCAGGGCTGGCAGGAGGTCAGGCAGCACCCCTGACCCCAAAGCTCTGCTGGACACACACCCTGCCCCACAGGGAGGTCAGGCAGCACCCTGACCCCAAAGCTCTGCTGGGCGCACACCCTGCCCCACAGGGAGGGCTGTGTGGGGCTGCAGGAGGTCAGGCAGCACCCTGACCCCAAAGCTCTGCTGGACACACACCCTGCCCCACAGGGAGGGCTGTGTGGGGCTGCAGGAGGTCAGGCAGCACCCTTGACCCCAAAGCTCTGCTGGACACACACCCTGCCCCACAGGGAGGTCAGGCAGCACCCTGACCCCAAAGCTCTGCTGGGCGCACACCCTGCCCCAGCGGGAGGGACCTTTCCTGCAGACATTCGCTCAGCCCTGAGGAACATCCCCTCCCTGGATGCCCACTGGGGTCCCATTTATCACCAGCCTAATGGTTTTAGTAATATTGTAAATTAAATTATTTGAGAGTAGCTGCTTTGGACCCCCAGGTTTTACTCTAATTAGTGCTAATGTTTTGAATCGTCTCTGACTTTAAAGCAAAATTTGGTCTGGGCTGAACAAATTATAATTCCCATGTATCTGCAGGATCTGTTTTCTTTTTCAATGCATTAATTTTATGTCTTCAAATTGAAATGAAAAGAAATAAAAATTTCTAGCACATTTTAAAGTCATTTTGAATTAGCAAAACTATTTTGTGTTAATGAAATTGAAATGTTGTCACGATGATAATCTTCAAAAGTCTTTATTTTTGTAAGTGTAAGCACTAATGGCTTTGCTTGGACAAGCTCTTTGGGAATGGAAGATCAAAAACGTTCCTTTTAAACTGTTGGAACAAAATGTGTCGCTTGACTGAAATACTTGATTTCAGTGTTTTAAAACCTAAATTTCATTGAACTTTATTTGATGTTTTTAAACAAACCTGATTTAAATGACAATAGAATTTTTCATTGAAAAACCGTTTGACTTTCAAATGTAACTGGCATGGAGAAAATAATCAGCAGAGAGCTTTGAAGTGCCCGGATCCCCCGAATCAGCCGTAGCCGAGGCACAAACGGAGCCCAGCACCCGTCAGCCCCTGGGAGCAGTGGTGGCTGCGCAGAGCACAGGGACACCTGCCCGAGGGACTGGGCTGCTCCTCGCGGGCTGGAGGGATGGGGGAGATCCCCTCCCGATTGCCCCCTGTCCCCCACCAGGGCAGCAGCTCCAGCCCTCCCCAGGATCTGCCTTTGCCCGGCCCCGGGGGAAGGCAGCTCTGCAGAGGAGGTGTCCTCAAGGACCTGGGAAAGAGAAGAAACTCTCCAAGAGACAGTGTGCGCACCTAAAGTTGTTCCTGTAACGAGTTTGAACAGGTTTTAGATCTGAAATCTCCTAATTAGTCCCGTTACATTGTAACAGCATGCTCTGCGTGGGATTCAGCCATGCCTAAAATTATTTGCTAAAATAAATGAGTAGAGAAATGACATTATTTGTTAGAATTTTATCTAAAACCGGGGCTCGACATAAGCAGAACCAAGTTACGGATTTTTAGCATCAACAGCTTCTGGCACGGACACCAGAGCTGTGTGCGACCCACAAAACCTTCATGAGAAGGATCGTGCATCTATAGAACATCGCTACCGCTGCCCCCTCAGAGGAAACCCACTGTGATCCACGGGAGGCACTCCGTGGGATGGCTTTTCCACGGGGATGCCTCAGTCCCCTTCCCATTTGCAGGTGTGCATGCAAGAACAACCCCTGAGCGTGCCCCGGCCCTGCAGCACACGAGGCTCAGCGATGGGGACGGAAGGGCTGTGGGAGCAGCTGGGGACTCCATCAGCACCGCTGGCTGCAGGGCCTGCAGCTCACCCTGACCGCTGCAGGGCCCTGCAGCTCACCCTGACCGCTCCAGGGCCTGCAGCTCACCCTGAGTGCTCCAGGGCCTGCAGCTCACCCTGACCGCTGCAGGGCCCTGCAGCTCACCCTGACCGCTCCAGGGCCCTGCAGCTCACCCTGACCACTCCAGAGCCTGCAGCTCACCCTGACCGCTCCAGGGCCTGCAGCTCACCCTGAGTGCTCCAGGGCCTGCAGCTCACCCTGAGTGCTCCAGGGCCTGCAGCTCACCCCGACTGCTCCAGGGCCTGCAGCTCACCCCGACTGCTCCAGGGCCTGCAGCTCACCCTGACCGCTCCAGGGCCTGCAGCTCACCCTGAGTGCTCCAGGGCCTGCAGCTCACCCCGACTGCTCCAGGGCCTGCAGCTCACCCTGACTGCTGCAGGGCCTGCAGCTCACACTGACTGCTCCAGGGCCTGCAGCTCACCCTGAGTGCTCCAGAGCCTGCAGCTCACCCTGAGTGCTCCAGGGCCTGCAGCTCACCCCGACTGCTCCAGGGCCTGCAGCTCACCCTGACCGCTCCAGGAGTCACTGGGGAACCTCCTTCCTGTTACAAATACAAGTTCTGATATTGGCCTTTCGCAAATATTGAAGTGGATGCTGTATGTATAACGTTAAAGTAACTGTCATGGGTTAATACAGTTTGGCTTTTTTAGTTATAGAAGATGTAGAATAATTCTCCAGGTCAGGACCTGGGAATTTCTTTGGAAGAGACAGGGACCTATCAGAGAGTGAGTTGGAATATTTGCTATAAAGATACAGCTTTTATTTCAGCTGTTAACTGAACTCAGACATAGCAGTGAAATAGCTGATACAATTATGGCTGTAATTGATCCGCCTGCTTGGCTGGGATAACATCCAGTGAACGTATGATGATATGCCAGCACCTGCCGTCTGAGGAAAGCACGGACCAAAACCCAAGTTGGAGGTGATAATAAGAACAGACTAAAACCACAGAAACCAAGTGCGCGTGCTCTAAAAAGGTGGACCAGAGGAGGAGCCGTGCTAAACAGTTCTTGGAACATGCAAACTAGTTTGGGGAAAAGTTTAAATATGTATAATTGTTTATAAATATGTAATAGGGTGATATAATAGAAAAGGTACACGAAGGGTGTCTTTGAAATAGCAGGTGTGCTCTTGGCTGAACGCCAGACACCCAGAGTTAAAAACTGTGCTTAAACTTTTAAATTTCACCAGGAGAATGAACCTCGTTTTTCACAGCCGTGTTGCCAGGGCTGGGGCGCTGTTCAGCACTCTGTCTGGACAGCACCATGGAATCACAGTCAGCAGGGCTGGAAAAGGCCCCAGGATCAGCCCAGCACCTCCACCATGGAATCACGGTCAGCAGGGCTGGAAAATCCCACTGGGATCAGCCCAGCACCTCCACCATGGAATCACAGTCAGCAGGGCTGGAAAATCCCACTGGGATCAGCCCAGCACCTCCACCATGGAATCACGGTCAGCAGGGCTGGAAAAGCCCACTGAGATCAGCCCAGCACCTCCACCATGGAATCACGGTCAGCAGGGCTGGAAAAGAGCCCCAGGATCAGCCCAGCACCTCCACCATGGAATCACAGCAGGGCTGGAAAATCCCACTGGGATCAGCCCAGCACCTCCACCATGGAATCACAGTCAGCAGGGCTGGAAAAGGCCCCGGGATCAGCCCAGCACCTCCACCATGGAATCACAGCAGGGCTGGAAAATCCCACTGGGATCAGCCCAGCACCTCCACCATGGAATCACAGTCAGCAGGGCTGGAAAATCCCACTGGGATCAGCCCAGCACCTCCACCATGGAATCACGGTCAGCAGGACTGGAAAATCCCACTGGGATCAGCCCAGCACCTCCACCATGGAATCACAGTCAGCAGGGCTGGAAAAGAGCCCCAGGATCAGCCCAGCACCTCCACCATGGAATCACAGCAGGGCTGGAAAAGCCCCTGGGATCAGTCCAGCACCTGCACCATGGAATCACAGCAGGGCTGGAAAAGCCCCCGGGATCAGCCCAACACGTGCACCCTGCTCACTGTCACCCCATGTCCCACCTGGCAGCTGAGGCCTCCCAGGGCTGGGGACTGCAGCAGAGCCCTGGGCAGCTGTGCCAGCTGTGCCAGCTGTGCCAGCTGTGCTGTGGGGGAGTGGGGCTGGATGCTCCTGTCCAGCTGCAGGAGAGGCCAAAGGCAGCCCTGGGGCTGGATCTGCCCCCGGGGCAGGCACGCCTCTGAAGAGAGGAGAATCATGGCTTTCTCCTGAATGTTTTGGTGCTGTTTTGTGCTGTTTTGTGCTGTTTTGTGCTGCTTGTGTGTGTTGGAACAAGCCTCTCATCAGTGACACTCCAGCTAAAACATGGGCAAAACCGCTTTGTTTGTTTCAGCTGCAAAACAATAACAACTTTCACCAGAGAAAAGGAAAGGCCAGCAGCCTCCTTGGTGAAACAGACTTTTTATTCCATCTGAGACTGAGAATGGCTCTTGTTAAGAAATACTGGTTTATTGCAGCAGGCTGGGAGATGAGATAAGAGTGAAATGCCAAACACACACGCACAAAAAGAAAGTGTGAAAAATGGGAATGATAAGGTCTTTGGAGCAGGTTCCTGCTCAGGTGCTTGAGGTGCAGCACTGCATCGTATTTGCCAGAGAAGCTGAGGGAAATTGCAGTATAATCAACTAAATTTGGGATCTCTGCCTGGACAAAACTGTCTCAAAGCAAAATAAAATAACTAAATTACTTCTCTGCCTTTTTGCCAAGGTTATGTGACTTCGCAAAGAGAATATGGAGGTGCAGAAAACCTCCACTGCCAGCAGCAGGAAGGAGACACCTTCCTCTTCAGGATTAACTTTAAAGGATTAGCGTTACCTGAGGATGGGAGGGAGGGGATGCAGCCTGGCAGGGAAGGGATTTGCTCTCAGATAACGCGTGGCACCAGGGCACTGGCAGCAGTGCAGGGGAATGGTTGGGCTCCACGGTCTGGAAAGGCTTTTGCAGCCTTGGTGATTCTGTGGGAAATGAGGATCAGGGCTCTCCCTGCTGCCGTGGGCTCTCTCTGCCGATGCTCCAGGAGCCATTGCCCAGCTGGGTGTTGAGAACAGCGCAGGAGGACTTGGCTGGGCTGCTCCCAACACCCTGAGCAGCAGGGCGTCAGGTGTGCTCTGACTCTGTCAGGGTTTTTCTTTTGTTATTTGTCTGCTATTTTTAATGTATTGCTACATTTTTAATACTCCTAGTAAAGAACTAGGGATTATTATTCCTATTCCCATATCTTTGCCTGAGAGCCCCTTCATTTCAAAATTGTAACAGTTCGGAGGGAGGGGGGTTTCATTCCCCATTCCAAGGGAAGCTCTGGCTTTTCCCTGGAGGACACCTGTCCTTCCAAACCAGGACAGTGTCGGTCCTCCAGCACTGCCCACCCAGCCCTCGGTCACTCCCCACTGTCCCAGAGGACTTTTCCCATCCTCAGGGGTCTCCTCGCACCTACTGACCCCTGAGCCAGCAGGAGCTGCCCGTCTGTCAGTCTGGTCGGCTTTACGGTACAAAACCTTGCCAGCTGAGCTCCCAGCAGCACCCAAGGTGCACTTGCTCCTTCACTGACAGCCCACCCACAGATAATTGATGGGAATGGGATTTCAGAGAAAGAAACAAAAAGAAAAAAAAAAAAAATAGGGAGAGAGAAAAATTCTGATACGGGTTTTTAATCAAAGATGTGGAGAAGACTCTAAAAGGCAAGGCTGTTAACAGTGTTCATCCCTGGACTATTCAGTGCTGTTATTACAGAAGAGTCGACATTATTTCTGTTATGATGGCCGGGTCAATATGAGGAGAACTGCTGCAGTTAAATTCTCTCTTGCTGCATTTCTTGGCCTGTGTTATCTCAAACTCTCAAGTTTCCATCTTCTGCCTTTATCTTGTCCTGGCAATAGCATTGAATATTGATAAGTAACTAAATGTAGGCGGTTTCCCAGGTGGTTTTTCTGCTGAAAACCCAAATTTGCACTTTTTTGGGTGCCATATGGGTCCAATTACCCATTAACTCCCAAGGAGGACGGTGCAATCCAGTATCACGTTAAGGTGTGCAATATGTGGGCTGAGATTGTTTTCCTGCTGGCATTTGCTTGCAAGAATTTAAATTTCCTGTCAATCACAAGACAAGCGAGTTATTTTCACCGTGCCACTGAGACCCAACTGTCACAAAGAAAACATCACAAAAGGCACAAAAATGGCACCTTTTTGATGGCACAACATGATTACCCTGATCTTATATTTTGTTGTGGTTTCTATAGATTATTTTTCTGCCTTTTTTTTTTTTTTCCAGAACAAAGTTCTTGCTTTGATGCCTCTCTTTGATAAAGTTATAAAGCTGTGCCAAAGATTTGAAATCTGTCATGGGACTTCTCTCTTCTCAGGAATGAGTTGCAAATGATGTCCCCCATAGTTTTTTTAAAAATCTGCCTGCCCCTCTTCATCAGCAAATATTCCTCTGTGACACCGTGAATCTCTCACTTTTTTATCTCTGCTTTTGTCTGAATCCTACTGAAATATTAACAGGGTTCCTCACAGCTGACACGAGACCCAGAGCCTGCTCAGCATGTCCCTGTTGGTATTTATTCCGGGGGACTCGCAGCTGCACAAACCCTCCCCTGGCACTGGGAGCTTCTCCCTCCTGGCCCCATCCTAGTGTGATGCTGTTCCACTGGGAGAAAATATCCCAGAGGTTTGTCCCTCGTGCGTCAGGAGGTTCCTGCTGCTCTCCTGCACCCATGGAAGTGGCTCTGGAGGGAGCAGCACCACCCTGGCCCTGAGCCTTGCCTGGAGGCTGTTCCCTGCGGCTCCTCCTCTCCCGGAGGCTCCCCTGCGGGATCTGCTTCACCCCAGCCAGGCAGGGCTCTGCACAGCAGAGACAGAACCTCGCAGCCCCACACAGGGAGCCCCTGCAGAGTCCTTCAAAGCCTTTCTCAAGGACACAAACACCCACAGCCGCCTCCTCAGAGCCACCCCTGCCTCCTCTCATCTGGAACAGAGCTGGAGATGGAGCCTGGCTCTTGAATGTAGTTGGAAAATCCTGAATTAAGTCAAAGCAGTCTTAAAAATATATCTTTTTTTTTTTTGATATAGAGAAAGGAGGGAGGGGCAGCAGGCTGTGGGGTCCCAGGGGGGGTTAAGCCATTCAGAGGAAAGGAATGAGATGTGTTTGACAGGGAGACCCCAGGCCCGGGCACTACGGGCTCCTGGGCTGTGGGGAGGCCGTGCCAAGCTCTGCTCCTCACTCCCCTGCGGGTCCCAGGCCAGAGGAGCTCCCTCAGAACCACTGTGGGTATCCCCATGCTTGTGGTTCCTTTGCATTCCGCTTTTACCTTCGTAATGTGGCTGAGGATGATGCTCTGCATTGCTTAAAAACCCTTTGGAAAGGAGGAGGGACCTCGTGGAGGGCTGTGGAGACACGAGACTCCCGCGTTTCACCTGGCGTCCAAAGCCTGAGTGAGGAGAGAAGGAGAATACAGGCTACGGAATGTTTTCCAGAGCCCTGAACAGTGCCAGGGGCCCTGGCTGGGGCTCTGTGGGGAGTGAAAATTGATAGTGAAGTCAGGTATTTCTTAACGCAATTTTTGTTTCCACGAACACAGGAGAAACCAAATAACAGGAGAGCATTTATTTGCTTTCAGCTCCAGCCCTGCTTCAGCCAGCACTCACCTCGGAGAGCACAGACACCTCTGGGGCTCCCGTGGAGGCTGCACTGCCAGCATCTGCTCATTCTCCTGTCAGATGCTCAGCGTGCCTTGTCTTTTCCCAGTTTCCCTGCAGCACCCCAAATTCATTCCACATGCTCAGTAACAGGTTGCCTCCCATTTGAGCTTGCCGTGGGTGGGGCCGTGCTTTTACAGCCCTCTACTCACAATTTCGGTAAGAAAACGGGAGATTGAAAAGTCTCCTGCAGAGTAAAGGCCAAATATCTCATTCCCCAGCAGCGAGAGGGATTCCCCGCTGCGGCAGGATTGTTCACACAGGGCCCCTGGGTGTCTCTCCCAGCGGGAGGGAGATCAGGGTGGGATGTGCAGGACACCACGACCCCGGGGCTGCAGGTTTCTGCTCCCTCATCTCCTTCCCCTGGAGGTGCTGGGATAACGGGACAATGACCCGAGGCAGGGTGCTCCCTGGCCAGGGGAGCAACGCTGAGCAGCCCCACCAAACCCCGAGTGACGCCTCCACAGACACGGGCAAGGAGGTTTTGGTTGTCGTTGGGATAAATCAGCGACAAAGCGAGTCCTGAGGAACTCCCTCCTGTCCGGCTGTGCACCACAGCGGGCTCCTCTCGTGCCCTGGCAGTGGGACAGCCCTGCTGAGACCTGAGGAACCCTGCGTGGAGCCAGGTCTGCAAGAAGCCCTGGGTGCCTCCCTCCGTCCTGAGGTTCTGTCACCCTGGTTTTTCTGAGTTTTTTAAAGCCTTTTGATTGTTCATAAAATGGAGTCAGACTTTTTAGCTTCTGTACAATATTAGGAGCAGTTTTTGCCTTTTCTCACACATGTAACATAAACAAATCCTTTGTTTTTCATTCCCTCTCCTTTGTTTGCACATTTCTAACCTGAAAACAATTGTAACTGACAGTTGTTCTGGCCATTGGGCTGGGAGGTGAAAACTCCAGAAGCCAATCCACAGCCAGACCCACAAATGTATAAAAAGTAAGAAATAACCAGGCAGAGAGGCTCTGGGTTTGGCTCAGCCTTGGGCTCGGCTCAGCCTTGGGCTCTCTCGGAGGAACATCTCTGCCCTGCAAATCTCTCGTCTCTGTGTGGTTGCTTTGCACATCGCCATCACAAGGCTCCTCTCGGGCTGCCCAGTCCCCGCAGGCAGCAGTGGGTGCCTCCGAACAGCGAAAGGAGAAAACCCCGCTTGGACTCCAGCCCTCAGCCAAACGCGGGCAAAGGGAGCGCTCTGTGTCCCCCAGGAGCTGCAGGAGGATTTATGCTGCCTGCATCAATCCTGCTGGCAGGGAAGGGTTATCAATGTTGTGTTTTAAACCATATGCATGTTCCTCTTAAAAAAAAAAAAAAAAAAAACACACCAAAACAAACAAACAAACAAACAAACAAACAAACCAAAAGCCAACCTTGAAGTTGGCAGATGAGGACTGCATTTATCATCTTCAGCACAGGCACCACTAAACCACTCCAGCTCTCACATCTGTCAGGCACAGGGCTCGGTGCTGTGGGATTTGCACAGACCCAGCACCCATCCAGCTGAAATCCCACATTTTCACTGGGACACCATTTACAGGGGCATGCTGCAGGCCACGGGGAATGGATCCCACTGAGGGCAGGGATGGATGGGAGATTGGGAATCAGGAATTGCTCCCTGTGAGGGCGGCATTCCCTGGCACAGGGTGCCATCAGTCACAGCTGTGGCTGCCCCTGGATCCCTGGCAGTGCCCAGGGCCAGGTTGGACACCGGAGCTGGGAGCAGCCTGGGGCAGTGGGAGCTGTCCCTGCCCATGGCAGGGGTGGCACTGGGTGCGTTTGAGGTCCCTGTGAACCCAGACCAGGCTGGAACTCCAGAGTTCCAGGGGACCAAGGAGCCCCTGTGCCAGTGCCAGGTCTGGGCAGGGCAGCCAGGCCCCAACACGCGCTCAGAAATGTGATTTTATTTTCTCTTCTGGGCCCGTGCTTCCCTGTGAACACACCTCTTTTCCCTCCACAAGCAGTGCACACAAATTGCCAATGCTGAAACTCGATTTCTCACCTCTTTGTGAATTCTGTTGAAATTCCTGTGCTCCCTCGCCGACAAGGAGCAGGTGGGAAACAAGCGCGGGGGCAGCAGAGAAGTAAAACACAGAGTTGTAATAATTCAGTTGTAAATGTCGGCGCCGTGCATGTGGGTGCCAGAACCTTTCTTAAAATTAATTCAGATAAGCTACCATTTGCAGCTTTGCAAATCCAGCATCCTAGGACACAGGGAGCTGAATTCTGTGGTGCTGCCAAAGCCGGGTGATTAATAATTAGCCTTTAAACTTCCTCATAATTTTTCCAGCTGCTGACAATGCCTTTTGCATCTAATCGTGTCTCACTCACTGCATTACAGGATTTTTTTTACTGAGTTCTTAAAAATAGACTTTTGTTAAGCTTTGGCTCAAACATAATTTTTAAAACCTCATAACTTAATCAATTTGTTAAATCTGCTCAATCAAATCTACCAAAAAAAAAAAAAAAAAAAAAAAAAAAAAAAAAAAAAAAAAAAAAGCCCAAAAGCAACCACCACTTGTGTTTTCAGAGTGGAATTGGGGGGCACATTTCCACATTTCCAGGGCTCAGGGGCTGCGCACAACGCAGACAATAAACCAGCAACGATTGTGTCATCCCACCTGTTCCCATTCAGGTATTGATAAGAACGTTATCTGCCTTTGGAGACATTGATTCATTGTGTTATGGAGTAGATATGAAAAAAAATAAATTCTTGATGGAAGCCGTTAATGTGAATTCCCTCCCCGTTACGCGTATTAAAGGAATTTCAGCCCATCAGGAACTAATCACATTTCATTTTCTCCTGGTTTTTTTCACTCGTGGTCAACACATACTGGCACAGCTGAGGTGTAGGATAATCAAAGCCTTCTTCATGGTTGAATAAATTTAATACTCTTGCTTCATCAGTGCAGTGTATTAAAAGTCCCCTGACAGATTTAGCTTGATTGTTTAAGGTGTCGCTCCGGAGCCGCAGCATTACAGATTTCACCTACAATATGGGGGGCCTTTGCTTTCATTTGTCTGGAACATGGCACAAGGAATTGGATGGAAATAAGTTTCCTTGAAAAACACAGCCAGCTGATGAAGTCATAATGCAATCTCCACAACCTAAGTGGAGAAATAAGCAAACATTAATTTGGTGTTTGCAATAGCAGGCAGCACTAATAACACAGGTACTCGGAGCTGTAAATAAGTAATCCAACAATGCAATGTCATACCAAGCAGAGATTTGTTTCATAAACAAACAAATCGCAAACAGTTCCACCATGTTTAAAATACTAACTCGCTTTTCTACGGCCTAATTTTGTTACTGGAAGCGCCAGGTCGGCTGCTGTAACTCCCGTGGGAGCGAATCGGTCGGGGCTTTCCCTCCCCTGAGCCCCCGAGGAGCCGGGGCTGGGCTGGGGCGGCAGGAGGTGAGCATCCCCCGGCTGCACCAGGCACGGAACAGCCCGTGCTGCCCCACAGCTGCTGCCCAGCTCCAGCCCCCTCCAGCAAAAACTGCCACAGCTTCAGCTGAATTAGAAAACACCCAGGCAAAAGTGCTGATTTTCTAGTTAAAGGTTTCTGCATTCCGAGCCAGAATGCAATTGGGATAAAACGTCCTCAGCAGAACTGGAGAAAAAAACCAAGAGCCTAAAGCCAGTGCCTGGCTCTGTGATAAATTCAAATGACGCCTCTTTGTTAAAGGCCAGGTTGTAACTTATATGAAATTCAATTAAAGTAAAAATATCTATTTTCCTGGTCTTGCTAATAGAACAGCTGGTAATGACCCTGCTTATAACTCCAAACTTGCTCTGGGATATATCCAAGGGTGCGGATTCTCCCGTCATTAATAAATCATTTTGTATTCCACTGCGCCACCAGGACTGTCTTGGTGTACCTGTGACTGGAAATAAAAGGGCACAGTGATGAGATGTCTCTCAGTGTTGTTTTTCTGCAGCTGGTTCCCGCTGGCGTGAGGGCAGAGGTTTGGGGTGCAGCTGTGCCCACAGCAGCAGGACAGTGCCCACCCCTCGGTGACAGCCCGGGTGACACAGCAGCCCCGGAGGCTCCCACCTCATCAAACACTCCTACGTGCCAGAAGGGAGGGGAATTCATCCCCCTCCAGTGGAAACCAGCAGCCCTCAGCCTGTTTCTCACTGGGCGGTGCTCCTGTCCCTGTCCCATCCCTGTCCCTGTCCCTGTCCCATCCCTGTCCCTGTCCCTGTCCTGTCCCTGTCCCTGTCCCTGTTCCCTGTCCCATCCTTGCCCCTGTCCCTGTCCCATCCCTGTCCCTGTCCCTGTCCCTGTCCCTGTCCCATCCCTGTCCCTGTTCCCTGTCCCATCCCTGTCCCTGTCCCATCCCTGTCCCTGTCCCGTCCCTGTCCCTGTCCCATCCCTGTCCCTGTCCCATCCCTGATCCTGTCCCATCCCTGTCCCATCCCAGTCCCATCCCTGTCCCATCCCTGTCCCTGTCCCTCGGCAGTCTGTCCCTCGGCAGTCTGGCTCTGCTGCCCAGCTCCCTCTGGAGCAGCCCCAGCTGGAAGGAGAGGTGCCGGACCCGGAGCAGCCTGTCCTGTGCTCGGAGGGACGATGAGGAGGGCATGTCTTGGCCTTGACCAGCTCAAAGTCTGCCCAAACCCATCCACCAACACCCCCTGCACAAAGCTGGGTTTAACTCCCCTGCTGGGGACAAAGCCTTGCTCTGCCCCTGGAGAGGGGCACAGCTCTTTTCCCTTAGAGAAAAACCGAGCCCAATGCAAAAAACACCAAAATTCTGCTTCCTGCCCGGGTATTTCCAGGTCCCTTGGGCAGTGCTGAGTTCAGGGTCCTTCCAGAGGAGCTTTCT